>NW_013524991.1:340882-350286 GCF_000836215.1 Papilio polytes | reverse complement strand
CACCGCGTCCGCCCGCCGACGCCACGACAGCGTCCCCGCATCTGCGGCAACGTCACACATCTCTCAAAACAAAATACTACAAGATTTACAATTTTTAGATGATGAGTACTACATTTGTATATAACCTTCCAGCAATTCTTTACAGTTATATGAAAGCTTCGTAACATTACACGTGGAAACATCCACGCACGTATTTAGAACAGGGAAGTAAGTTGCAAGATATATCATGCCCCAGAGAGGGCCCTACTCTTATCACGCGTACATTTTTCCTGTAGCAATATTTTCCATCCATGTAAACGTTCCCTAGAGAAATAAGGGAAGAGTGTACATGAGTTAAGGATAGAACTTATCGTGTAAAATTATTACCTTATAAAAAAATAAACATTCATGGACTACTACGTGAGAATAACTATTAAAAATAATGCAGGCCTTAACATAATCTATGTTTTAAATAACAAAAACCCACTAGCTAATCAAATACAATGATATCAACAAAAGTTATAGTCAGTACCGGACGGTAGAGCACAGCGTAAAGATTATCTCATACGATAAAACTATTTTTATTAACTGCATTCTTTTATCTATTCGAGTACAATGTTTAAAAACATACGAGATAATTTGACCATGAGAAACCATATGTCAATATTGCTTATGTTCTCCAAAATGTGTTACCTTTTTGACTGACTTCCCAAAAGAAAGAAGTAATCAATTCGTCTATATTTATTTGTGTTACGCGATTTCTCCAGCACGGGTTTGAAAATTTCTTTCTGATCCGCAAGGTAGTTTGCATGTGTCCCATATTTCGTTAATTTTAAAAAACAATATCAAGTCGATAATCTTAAAACACTTTTCAATATTATTCGTATCTTCTACAGACAATAACAGATAACGTAAACGTTCAAAATTCGACAAAAGATGAATGGTAGAGTTTACAGAAGCAGCACGCGTCCCAGTTATTACTGAAGCTATTCCTTACAAATTGCCGAAGCGTGTTCCAAATAACCAAGTTTGTGAGTAAATTTATTTTTAACACGCTTAACGACATCACCTGTGTAAAAAATATAGATATCTTTTTATATACAGGATGATTTTTAAATTAAATCGCAACTTTATAAGGTAAATTTCGTTCACAACGTCCTGTCGAACAAAATAATTATTAACAAATTGCCCAGGCAGTACAAACATGAATTCATTGCCATATATTTTAGTAAAACAAAGTATTGGGAGTAAAAGCTCTTTGTTGAATTTTTTTAACGGAAGCATTCTTGCACAGCTGTTGATAAATTGTAAAATGATGTGATAACTTCAATTAGCCGGACGGTCAGCTATCAATGAGGTCAGAGACCCGGTCAATTGGCGGCCTCGGTCATCAAATATGAGGTCGCGGGTTCGGTTCTCGTGTGAATTATGACCTCATTATTGTATAGAGGAATGTTTGCTTTCCAAGGATGCCACAACTCACGACAAAAAGGCCAACTCCCCGAGTTTAAAGTAAAATTATTAGTAAAAGTATTGACCACTCCACACCACACAGCAGCATTTTTGCCGTCCCCTAAGGGTGTACGCCGCTTTTATTACATAGGTTATCACTCGTGTTATTCAGTTGAAGTTGGCAACCCTATTATTATAAAGAAAATCGGGCAACACTTGAATATCGGCATAGACGTCCCTTACAGCTGTTAACGTCATTCTGGCGGGAGGCAGTGGCCTGATTGTTTTATTTAATTAGTTACAGATATAGTAATTGCATAAAACGCCTTACTACTAGATATTATCAATATATCTTACCTATCGACGGTGCAGTCTCGTATGACGACGTACGTCTTAGGGAATGCGCCGCTGGTGCCCGCGCGCAGGCTGGTGCCCCAGTACCAGTGGCTGGTCTCCCGCTGGAGGTGCACCAGCTCGCCCACTTCCAGCTGCAGATGATGCTGCGAGTTGTTCGTGTAGTTGTATACAGCTGGAAAGATGCACAGGGATAAATAATGTATCTGTTCTCCTGGTAGCAGATGTGCTAAATTCTTTAATGTTTTGAATACCGAACAGACAGTTGTCCTTCTCAAAATCTTTCAAAATGACAGAGACAATATGTTTTTCTACATTTTGGCAATGGAAACCCATATTTAAAATTCCTGTTCTAACAGTTGCAAAACCAGCATCATTTTATAACACATTTTTCCTTACTCTTGTTTTGTTCTTTTGTGAATCATCCTATCCCTACATTAAGTATTCAGGTTCGATTCCCATATCGAGTTATCGACAATATAACCTGCGTGCATTCCTTCGACCTTACTAGTACAAAACACGTGCTAATTACATACCAAACACTTGCCATTAACGCACGTTGAATAGTTGAGCATCCGTTACCATTGTGCCTCGGGCAATGACGATTGCTCAGTCAATACGATATGGCAATACTGGGTTCGATGCCCGGTACAATTTAAATTTTTTGTACAATCCGAATGTTAAGATGAATGTGTGGTGTAACACGAATTAATAAGATACGAAATGATTATAATATAAGAACATTGAAGAAAGTAGTAAAAGATTAGCACGGTATGGGCATGTTATGAGAAGGGATGAATCGTATGTAACAAGGAGAACGTTAGTTATGAGTGTGGTACATCGGTAAAGGTAGACCTAGAAAGAGAAAGGATTGCGTAAAAGGTGACATGATACAAAAGGGAGTGATGACTGAGATGACGTATGATAGTTATGTGGAGGACAAAAACCTGTTACGTCGACCCTACGGGAGTAGGATAAGGAAGATGATGTACAAATAGGGGCAAAGTGTGACTTGACAAGAAATAGACTCAAGAAGCTCTACTAGTTTTATCTGCAATACGAGTAAGTACGCTTAAAATGTCTACAAACTGCAATATCATTCAAACCTCAATTACATTTATATTGTATACGAGCAGAGTATAGGAAAGGAAATAAACAAAGTTGTATTCTAAATATAATTACATAAATTTAATTGTAAACCGCAGGTCAACGACCATTATATTACAACAGAGAAATCACGTTTGATAATTTGGCTTATTTACACAAATATCAAAATGTGACATTTATTTTCTTCCTACATTTTTAATAGAAGAATGTATAGATGAATTGTGTGCAAGAGGATATGCTTAAGGGAGTGAATTCAGATATGACGGCTGATAGAAATGTATGGAGCAGTACATACTGCCGACCCTCCATAGAGACAAGGGCAAGTTGACGATTTCAAATTCACTATGCATAATGTAATACAAATGTCTTTAGAATTGAGGATTCATATTTCTTGCAGCGACAATAATTTGTAAACAATAGTGGGTTTCCTTCCTTTAGCAGACAAGCCGAGATTGTCGCTTCGTCATAATACAAGACGAATCTATCTTACTAATGTTATAAATGCGAAAGTTTGGATGGATGGATGTTTGTTAGTGTTGCAGCCTAAACGGCTAAACGGATCTTGATTAAATTTCGCATAAGTGTAGCGGATAGTCTGGAAGAAAACATAGGCTACTCACTTTTTTTAATACCACGCGGACAGAATCGTGGGCGAAAGCTAGTAGTTTAATAAAATTGAAGTGTCTGTACGTAAAATTTTAAATGCTGCTGCTAACGAAAATGTTCTTAAATATTTTGTTTGTCAAGACCGCGGCTGTTCTGGGTTATCCTCGAAATTATATCAAATAACTTTTATATTAGCGGGAAATTTAAAGTCATTTTTTTTTAATTCTACGCTGAAGTACGAAGGAATATGCAAATGGGTAACAGAAAGAGACACTTTAACATACCAAAATCGCTGATTTTTAGGAATTACTGATTCCACAGGCTATACACAGATTTTAACTGTTACTTTAAAAGTCCAAGTTACACTGATAACTGAATACTCGTACTTATATCATAACAGAAACATAAGAGCTCCGGAACAGTCTACCACAGAGACTAGAACTAAACTTGGTTGATACTCTTGTTTTCAAACTATCCTAACCATTGCATTCTCATCTAATATATGTATTAAGATGTTTCCTGTTTTTTTATTATACTTTTTGTTTATTATCCGCGTATTGATAATGCTGATTTATTATGAAAACATAGCATAGGTATTTCATTAATGAAACACTCGGCTTCGCATATGGACGTGAAAAACAAAAGCAGCACACTCCTTAGAAAGAGCCTTAGTGACGTAAGGTAACTAACAATTTTTAATTTAATTTCAAATCTCAAAATAGACAAAAAATGTATACACGTTAAAACAACCCATTTAAAAATATACCATTGCACAGATAATACAAATTCTGCCTTTATTTGCTTGTACAAAAAGGTCCATAAAATTTCTCCATAAAAATACATTATTTTAGGGTTGGATTTCAACCCTTCTGACGCCTGGATACAGCGATAAGAGAATTTCATACGTCATATGCATTATCTCTGCTATTTAAAAAGTTTAACGGATTTCCGTCAACAAAAAATCCTTTCCAACATTTCCTGCCAAATTAAAATAGACTTGGCATTCTAATCACTGGATTCCAAGTCTTAATTCAACTTTATAATGGAAGTTAGATTGGCATATCAAACAATCACACCCTAAAATCTACCAGGAAAATCTACCTTGGTTGTACTGACGACCATAGTTAAGTTTGTATGAAGTACTTAAGTACCTTGCGAGTACTTTAAGTACAAAACATAACCTTTGTGTCAAAATTACAAACAGCATTCGACGAGCTGACGATATTAAAAAGGATTGAATTTGGTATACGTATTAATCTTACCAATATTATAATTGCGAAAGTTTAGATGGATGGATGTTTGTTAGAGTTTGTAGCATAAACTGCTGAACGGATTTCGACGAAATTTAGTGTAGATGTAGAGATAGTCTAGAACACATAGGCTGTTCACTTTTGTTTTTTTTTAATACCACGCGGACGTAATCGCGGGCGAAAGCTAGTTATTTAACACATTAAAATATTAATTAAAACGTCAAACTTTCCATTACAATCACGAGATCATTCTGAAAGTTTAATTTTGTCCCTAATTTAAAAAATCCAATAAGACCGGCCGAGGAATATTAATATACTTTTATCGCTTGAGAGAGTCGCTTTGTCTTCAAGATATTGTCAACTTGTTGTCCGTTGGCGGGCGGAATTTATTAAAATTGTGCAAAAACTGCGCAGTAGATATGTAAAACTGACAGATTAGGGAGAGTATTTATTGCCACGGTCTGATCCTGCAGGATTAAGGGGTGATTGATACGAGGGATAGAATCAAGGGAAGGCAGCATTTTTCCGGAATATTTGAAAGACAAATTGCTACTAGTTATAAGTCTTCGTACAATCGTGTCTTATGTTTTGTCTCTCTTTTATCTTATGGTGGAAAACAGATGGTAAAATACTAAGAAATAGAGATAGAAATATTTTATTGACAACAACAAAGATAAAACAAATACAATTGCATTTACACTAACTTAAAACTAATTACAATTTGTACTTTTAATATAAGAAATACATTTGTAATTTATGGTAACGTTCAGACGGGATACAAATCTTTGTCTAAACAATCGCAGAACTGTTCTGCGATTGTCGCTTGTTTCTTAGCCAATTCAACTGTTTAGGACAACTAAAAATCGAATAGTATGCGCCTCTATATAAGCTGACAAGAATCAAAGCGAGACTAAACTATCGCATAGATGTGCGCACTGGTTATGCCTTCACTAGGCAATGCCAGTGTCGTAAGCAATATTCCGTAACAATGTTTCCTTATATTCATTACTAAACCTACGCATTATGGGGTTTCGGTAAATTGAAAACATACAAGCTCAAAATGTGATAATATTATATGCTTATTTCTAAGAATCTGTTATAAGATAGCCCGCATCAAAGTTAATACATTTTAAAACAATAACGCCCCTAGCTAGACATCTGTGTGCAGAGTATGTTTAGTAAAAAAATATCCGCCTTTGCTTTTATTATCAGAATAGCCCGAAAGAAAATTATCTACGTTAAAATAAAGTTGCCAACAATTATTTGAAATTAAAAAAACCCGTTTATTCATCTAGTAAACATCTTTATTGTACATGTGTGCGAAGATGGTCGGAAAAGACCAAGAGTTATTTAAAAGCACGAGCACACTTTTGACTAAACTATCGCATAACTGTTTAGTTCTACTCGATTTTTAGTTGTGCAACTAAACAGTTGAATGAGCTGCAAAACAGTCGACAATCGCACATATTTATGCGACAGTTTAGTCGAAAGTGTGCGCGTCTAAAGGTTAAAAACAACGCCATCTATCGGAAAAAAACGTTAAAGTGTGTTTTAATAAGCGTTTTGTAATTACAGTCGCGATTGAAAACCCGAGCATGTGTTTAATTCAATATTAACGGACTCCACCAACAGTTGTATTCCAGACGGGCCGGATACAATAAGAAGCAATTAAGAATCACTTAAAGCTGTTAATTGTTAGCTTTGTTTACTGGGGAGCGGAATTAATTTTAACATGGCGACATTCGAACGCCGTTTGAGATGGTCGAATTAAAAATATTAAGTGCCTGTCCTACCAAATTGTTAATTATCTGATAACAATCCAACGTGTAGAATTTGTTATGGAAATATCGAATTTTATTCCCTTATCTGACAGTGACGTCATTTTCAAGCTATCTGAGACTCTAGTGTTGGGATAGGCCCTAACATTTTCAACTGTTTTCATTTAATTTTATTTAAGTATGCCTTGTAATTGTTTTTTCTATATAGAAGTTGTTCTGAAAAATATATACACCACATCTCTGACATTGTGCGAAATCCGCAAAACCCTACTTTCACATCCCACGCAATCAACTTTTATCATAACCCTTGTCGCGTTTAAACCGGTTTAGGTATTAAATACGTAAAGGATGTTTAACGCCTACACCAATTGGGATAAGCAGAATCTCTAAGATTATATATTTTTGCAATATCTTTGTACTCTAAACTAAACTACTTTGTACTAACAAAATACGAAAATCTGAAGTAAACGTTACGGGTACTATAAACGTTATACTTTGTGTAGAACATAATTACTTACGGGTATTATTACGGTGTCGTATGCCAGGTGCCCTAACTCAGATGTCATAGATTATGTAATTTATAGATGCGATTCTATTCTCTATCTATAGAATTTATTGAAGCTTAGTTGGAACTCGTTGATAGTATGAAGTTAATCTAAGACTGGTAAATATCAGATGTGTGAAATTAATGGTGAAAAGGTGAAATTTAAAAAAAAAGGTATATAATTGGGTCGATCAAATTAACTACTTCCATTCTTATGTATTTGTTTTGAAAACGATTATAAAGGTTGCAATTGACTACTACTACTACTATTAGACAGTAGAAATTTATGGTCATACGTGGGAAAGACCAACAACGAACCTATTCAAAATAAATCCTAACTAAATTTGTGTAATGTCAAATTGTCTCTGACCAACGATAGTGACATAGATATGTCTCGTCTATATTTTTTTATATTCTATGGCTTTCCGATCAACATGCGGTGCGCGGCGATGCGTGTTTTGGTATGCATTGTTGCCCGTTGCGTACGCATTGTCTTAGTTGTCGCCTTGTTCGTATCATGTCAAATATATATGTGTATAGGAACCGCTTATAAGAGGAAAAACGAATCAATTGACGTTAAATTACTTGAAATATCCTCAAATATATGTTCAGGAAGCATCCCATCTAAATCAATAACACAGACAAAAAAAGCGCATAAAATCGCTTAAACGACAAGATTTTAACAAAAAACATACAGACGAATTGAGTACCTCTTTCTTTGGGAAGTCGGTCAAAAATAATCTTACTATCTTAATCATACTAATATTATAAATGCGAAAGTTTAGATGGATGGATGATTGTTAGAGTTTGTAGCCTAAACGGCTGAACGGATTTCGATGAAATTTGTCATAGATGTAGAGGATAGTCTGGAAGAACACATAGGTTATTCACTTTGTTTTTTTCAATACCACACGGACGGAGTCGCGTGCGAAAGCTAGTATTAAAATAAATTGTTGTATACGAACGAATGTTTTGACTACACCTTATTGAGGGTCGGGATTGCATTTCGGGCGACGGCGTCCTCGATTATGTGACGACACTTTGACAGTTTACAATTGGACTTCCTCAGGTGGGGAATGGGGCCGCGTCGTGCACAGTTAATGCGAATTTAGGGGACCCAGACGCGACGGAATGCTAATTTCATATAGCCGTATATCACAACACATCGTCATACTAATATCAAAAATGCGAAAGTTTAGATGGATGGATGTTTGTTAGAGTTTGTCGTCTAAACTGCTAAACAGATTTCGATGAAGTTTGGTACAGATGTTGAGGATAGTCTGGAAGAGCACATAGGCTATCTGCTTTTGTATTTTTTTTTAATAACAGATGGACGAAAGCTAGTACATAATATTTTACGAAGTATATAGCCATTTATGGTGTGAGTTATAATGAAATATTGTATGACGCCAAAAAATCATACATTGTTTTTTACAGTTTTGTCACTGGTATCCACCGACTTTAGTAAATGGACAGGTTACACGACATAGCATTATTACCTATTTTATTTTAGTCATTTTAGCGCTGACAGCTGCAGTAAATGGCTGTAACGAGAATGTTAACTATTAATAGAGATAGAAATAACTTGGATTAACTGGCGTATTTAAATCGGAATAAAGCAAAAGCAAGATTCCACAATCACATGCATATATAATCACTCTATTAATTGGTGAGTTACAAAGGGTGTTGTGAATATTCAGTTAATCGTGTCACACAACGGTACTTACAACCGGTGGACCGGCCCAGGGACGATTTACGCACCATAAAGCCTTTGTAAACGAGGTCGCGAAAATTAAAACGGTAAATAAGGTAACGTATCCAGTAATTGTTCGCATTTATACTTAATTAAATCATCACTAAAATAGAAAAACTAAAGAAAACACAACGCGAAAGTTTAGATGGATGTATGTTAGAGTTTGTAGCCTTAACAGATAAACGGATCTCTAAGAAATTCGACATAGATGTAAAGCATAGTTTGGTAGTGTTCTTCACACAAAGGCTACTTTTTATCTCGGAAATAGTTACAAGTCCCGTGGGACGCAATAATCTATACTATTATAATAAAGCGTAAACACACACTTCTTTGTTGCCTAAGATGCCAGCAACTACAGCATATTTTTGAATAATTCATTTTTTAATAAAAAGCCCTACACTTAAGTCACGCTTTAGGCTATATATTTCACGCCATTAAACTTAGGGGGTAAATATTTTGGATAAAAACCCTAATGTGGGAAAGATACCAAAAGTTGCTGCCAACATCAAGAAAGCAAGATTGCTAAGGTTTGTCATGTCATGTCATTTTGACATTTGCTATTAATAATTTGACAAATGTAA
>NW_013524991.1:340139-340851 GCF_000836215.1 Papilio polytes | reverse complement strand
AATCTAACATTTAAGTACGGAATACTAAATGTATTGAAACTAATCACTAAAAAAGATCTAGATTTTATTAATAACAAACATATTTCCATATCTATATTTTAAATAAAAATAACAGGGATTCTATAATAGTTTTCTATATACATTTTCCTTGTCAAGTGATTAACAAGAAAGTTGACTTATAGTAAAAACTGGCCTATTCTTGGCATCTTGTGCACCAAGTTAGGTTTAAACTTAGAACTTGTAATGCAAGCATCAGTTAAAGAGAAAATCGAAGGGGAAAGTTTTCTACACTGAATGGTTTAAAAATACTTGATTTTGATTGATATCATTTATTTATGTTACTAACTATAAAAAATCAAACAAAAAAATGGGACCCACCTGCAAGTATTGCCTTTCGGATAAAAAAAGAATTATCAAAATCGGTCCACTAGTGGCGGAGTTATACCGTAACACACATAAAAAAAATACAGACGAATGGAGTACCTCCTTCTTTTGGGGAGTCGGTCAAAAATAAAAATAAAATAAAAAGCCACTTTTCAAAGATATTAAAAAAATTATCAGCAATGAATAAATAAAGTAATCTTAACCATTAAGAGTGCATGCACACCTTTGACTAAACTTTTCGCTTTGATTCCTATGAGCTTATATGGAGGTGCGTTACTCGATTTTCAGTTGTGCAACTAAACAGTTGAATTAGCTGAGAAACAATTGA
>NW_013524991.1:315470-340103 GCF_000836215.1 Papilio polytes | reverse complement strand
CTCCGTCCGCTTAGAATTAAAAAAAAAAAGTGAGTAGCCTATGTGTCCTTCCAGACTGTCCGCTACATCTGTACCAGATTTCATTGAAATACATTCAGTTGTTTAGGCTACAAATTCTAACATCCATCCATCTAAACTTTCGCATTTATAATATTAGTAAGATATCAATAATAAAAACATTTGACAGTAGAATATAGATATAATAATATATTTGTTAGTACTAATTTGTGGTTAAATCAAACCACACAATCTGCCAGAGCAAACAAATCTTTATGAGGTATTTCCTCATTTAAACACAAGGCCCTGTACTTGACCCCAAAACTATAGACCTACACATCCATGCAAACTTTCGCATTTATAAATTTAGTAAGATTATACTTTGTACTTTTGTAATAGCTTTTGCTCACGACTTTGTCTGCATGAAATTAAAAAATATAGCATATATTACTTACTGATAACATAACATTTTAATGGTAAAAGTAATTTTCAAATTGGCCCAGTAGGTTTTAAATTATTTTAACACATACAAAAATCCAAATCTTACCTCTTTATAATAAAACTTTATATTAAAAGGTGACAAATGAATAAACAGCCACTGGTAATCATCAAAATAAAGCAACCACTGCCCTAGACATAAGCATTTTTAGAAGTACTGCCTACCTTTATTCAACCAAGGAAGCAACTAACACTTTTGTTGTCCTCTTTCAGTTTCTTAATTGATATCAGCTATTGGCGATTTTTTCAGAACATACTGAGTTCTGTCAACCAATTTTACATTCTGCTATTTACTTTTTTAATCTCATATTTCACATTTTCAATTATCTTCAATCTTTTTGATAAAATCATTAAATAGTTATGGTTTCATTTAGTAAGATCTTTAGTTAATACTAGCTTTCGCCTGTGACTCCGCCCTATGTGTTTTTCCAGATTATCCTCTACATCCATACCAAATTTCATCAAAATCTGTTCAGCCGTTTAGGCTACAAACTTTAACAAACACCCATCCATCTAAACTTTTGCATTTATAATATTAGTATGAAGTGTGATGTTCTTTTAATAATCTATTTATTGCCATAGTTGGTTTTATTTCATTGTTTTAACAATGTTTTAAGTAATAATACATGGTTATTGTTTTATATAAGAACTTATCAGGAATTTATGAGGTCATAATGGACATTGTAATAAAAAGCATTGTATTTTATATTTTTGTTTTACCAAGGTTAGTATTGCACAGGAAGTTTATTTTATATATGATGTTTTACTTATTCCTGCAAAATATAAAAAAGTATGTCATAACATACAGTTCTAGAATTATAAATAATTGTGAACTTTAGGTCTAACTGCCAAAACACTTGTATGAAACAGATTACCATCTTGTTACACTCAATCTACAGTTCTATGGTAACTTTAGCTTAGTTGTTAAGTCCTAGGAGAGGTAAAACAAATCTCTTTGATGTTTATATGTATGTAAGAAGCATATTTTCTACAATTATAAAGGTAAAATAATGAAGTTGCTGATTTGTTTACTTTTAAAGACAATAAAAACATAGAATCATAATTAAAAACACCCCAAAGCATGAATGAAACTTCAATTTAAAATTGTCCCCCGCGTATTTTCCAATCACTTATCAATACGCTACTCATACGTTAATGGGAGTGGTCAAATAACTCAAAAACATTAATAAGATGTTACATAAAACTGCAATTTTGTACCAGGATGGAACTGATAGCAACGCAGGGAATGAGGCAATGTTTATATTTATCTAAACTCCGCGGGAGGGAAGTTACGATTACAAAACTATATCAAAAAATTTGATAACTCCTTGTAACGAACGTTACTAGTTATGAAATAAAATACTCACCGACGGCGTAGCATTCCTCATTTTCAAGGTTTTTCCACACAGTCATGTTTTGAGGCACTTAATTTTATTTTAATTTTTAATTAAAATGTAAGGATCGTCATTTTTATCTCACGAAAACTTTGTCAAAACACAATGTCTATGGGCAACTGTAGTGCTGGGCGACGAGCTGTAACATTACTGGTTTAAGTATTGGCTATGGTGCGTTTAGCTTCGTACCAGTTTTTTGGGATTTGACAGCACAGATTAAAAATGTAAACTCGTTTTTAATAAATATTTTTCTTATTACCTAATTACCATAAAAGCAATAACTACTTATCGCATCCATGTTATTGTACACATTGTAATATTTGAATACTGCGCATCATTGAATACAACAAACCCAAAAGTATCGAGCACAGAACATATTGTAACAAAATAATTACATAAAACATACACTTATTATAAAGACGTATTTTGAAAATGTCTGCCCTAATATTGTTCTCAATTAGGTATTGAGACTTTTACTCAAAATTTTACATTGAAATGTACATTTTACATGTTTGCTACTAAAATCATTCAGGCGCCACGGTATTCATTTGGTATAGGTTTCCTTCGTTTCTAAAATAGTTATTTTAGATAAATTTGTTTTATTTACATTGTCCTGGTAGCCTTAGTTAACATTTGAAATAAGCAAAATTAGTATATATAAGTGAACAATAAATAATTCTAAAGTTTTGTTTACTATTCCAAAAGACGAACATTCGCAATTTCTAATTTGTTAGACCGTGTCTACATACGTAGAAATCTAATTATTGCCTAGTTTCAAGTTCCAACTATCAAGAGATCTTCAAGTCGGACCCAAATGACCTATAAATTCCTTTTAATTATTAGCACGTGTTGAAGTTATGTCCAATTAGTTTAACCTAACTGGAACGTGCTCTATAAATTGACTACATCAATTCCAGTACACGAACTAATCTTATTAATATATGATTCGATAGATTCATTTTACTATTAGGTTAATGAATGAATTAAAATCGTTGATATACGCTTGCTAATTAATAAGCTACATACGTTTTTAATCCTTATTGAATTACAAATTAATCATGATACGGATGATTAACTTTAGCTGCTATAAATTATTTATTACCTATAATAGAGTTGTTACAAAATGCGAGGTTCTTCAAATAGTATGTTGAATTAATGATACGAATAAAAATAAATATCACACTACAGGCTATCGAAGTTAAAAGATATAGACAATGTCTTGATTCTTAAGAAATTTCATACAAGTTTTTACAGAATGTGGTGAGATTTTAATGTTTCAAACGCTAAGTTAAGGAGCTACTTAATACAGTGACGTCAGCGGTTTAAGTTCGCTCTGGTGATTGATAATGTTGATTGAATAGGCTTTGTGGCGTCATAAAACTATTCATTTATGCCAGCTGTTTCTGTATTGTTTAATTAATGACGATGGGTTTAACGACCTTTTAGTCACATCCCTATTTATAGATTTGTTTTCTGTTTCATGTCTATGGCAGCGAATTATTTTTTTAGTAATTATTGGTTCAAGTTTTGTATTATTCCACATTACATTCTGCATGTTTTTATCTAAATAGTTATTTAAATTAGTTCTTTAACATATTTCTTAATTTTTTTTAGGACCTTGTTAGGCAGATTGATAAATAGATGTTTTGATAAAAACTTTGTTTTGCAAGAAATGTCGGGCCCGGTATAAAAACAGAAGTTAACGTAATGACGCGAGCAAAACAACCTACTGGGCAACAATATTGTGCTAAGTTATAGTCAGTCTCGTTTATTTTTAGTATCAATGTTACCAATTTGCAAAATGGCGGTGACTAAATTTGATAAAAACCGGTAAATTATTTGTAAAAGTTTCTAGTGTCATGACGGACACATACTTACGAGTAGTAAAAAAGAAAAAGATAAACAAAAATAATACCACACAGGGCAACAATCCGGGAAAATATAAGATTTATGTCCATAAATGGAGACTTAAAAGGTAAAACTGTTTCCCGCCAAAAAGCTTCCTAAGGATGTCATTAAATCGTAAATTATGACAATAACAATTTCGTTCAGAAAAGGAGCAATAGAGTATAAATAGAATTTGCGGCCGTACTTATGTACACTACATGTAATGATGCGGATCGTTAAATTGTTCCGCCGACTGCCTCTCATGTGTCTAAAGAAAAACAAGTATTTACAAGCACTAGTTTTCGTTGCTAAAAGTGTCTTACAAACTATTGTCGTCACTCTCATTCTACTAGAAGAAAGTGAGACAGCATCATGACGATGAATGCATGCAAGTAGTTAAATTGTTAATAATTATTACCATTTCGTAAAGTAATTGACCATTTTTGACACATTTACCTCTGTCTACATTAAAAACACAATACCAGTACTTATTAATTTAAAATAAAAACTGCAATAGTTGGAGACAGTAGCGTTAAAATTCCATTTTTTTTATATTTCCCGCCTTTGGCCGCAATCCAATGTATGCAGATTCTGTGCAAATCAATTTGATTGCGATGTTCACACAATACTGATTTTGTTGAGGATCTCATAATTGCTACAGGCTATAGCATTGGCATAAATAACGCCATTCAATTTGAAATTAAAAACAAAAAGAACCATAGACACACGATTGTTTCCACTGCCGAAACTTTCAGAGACTTTACTGTTGGCTTCATTAATAAATTTTCACAAATATAATCGATATACTAGTTACCATCAATCTTATCAACACACGCATCAGCGAATTAGATATCCGTGTGTAACCAAATAATAATAATGTTCATGTGTTTTGGTTACTTGGTTACTTGATAGGTAAATTATGGTTTTAATGCAGATAATATATTTAGAAGTTTTTTTTTAAATCAACATCTACAGACTCTTGGTCCGTGTTCTTTTTTGCACGAATCTTTTTTTTTGTTGCGTAATCCTTGTTACATTAATGAGTTTTTTTTTGTTTTATGTTTATTTTTTCTTTTCTTTTTTTACATTATATTTAGAAATTTGAAAGCACTTATTGTCCTGACCGTCGACGGCATTACTCTGATAAATTAGCTAGTTGTTTATGTTTTTAATAGAAATGGAGTGAGCAAATATTTCAAATTCCCGGCAGAACAGCGAGTCATTATGCGTGAACTATTTCTATTGTTTCGATGTCTACTATTCTTATTTCCTCTATTTTACTGTCTCATATTTTCTATTTGTTAGAAATTAATGTTTTAATGAGCTTTTTCTTTGCAGTGGAAAACAATACAGTTTCTACAACAGTCAAATTGTTTAGTCCTCCCTTATACAAGAAAGGGATGTGACTGGGAAGTGGATTAGACTTGAGATAAGACGCATAGATAGAGAAATAGTCTCTTTCTGTACCCCTTTCTTGATTTAAATGTTGGTAACGCATCTATAAATGCGGGTGTCTATGGGCGACCGTCGCTTGTTTTTTTTTTATCGAATTCTATCTTACTAATATTATAAATGCGAAAGTTTAGATGGATGTTTGTTAGAGTTTGTAGCCTAAACTGCAGAACTTGATAAAATTTGTCACAGATGTAAAGGATATTCTGGAATAACACATACGCTACACCTTTTCTGTTTTTTTAATTCCACGAGGGCGAAATCTAGTTGACAATAAAACGTGTGAACATTTCACGGGGAGTGACCGACAATATCTACGATTGTCAAGTATTGTGGATTCATTATCAGATTTTTTATCTTTACGAAGTAAGTCTTAAAAACTGAACTTAAATCTGTCTCTCATTCTCTTAGAAAAAAACTGAATTGACAATACTTTTACAGATGTTTCGTTGGAAAATCTAGTTCGTAACTTCATGTTAATGAATTGTAAAACTCATAGTTAATTAAGGTATAACAATAGGAGCAGTACATTCACCGCCAAAAGCGAAACTTTACGAGAACTGAAACTCAGGAACAGAGCGGCGCAGTTGGCCGTTATAATTAACTAATAATTCCGACAAATTTACATTTGCTATATGAAACCGATCCTTTTATATTGAGTGTATTCACAATGGTCATGGGTGAATATCTTACTAACATTATAAATGCGAAAGTTTAGATGGATGGATGTTTGTTAGAGTTTGCAGCCTAAACGGCTGAACGAATTTCTATGAAATTTGGTATAGTTAGATGTCGAGTTTACTCTGAAAGAACACGTAGGCTACTCACTTTGTTTTTGTTTTAATTCCACGCAGATGAAGTCGCGAGCGAAAGCTAGTACAACATAAACTACTGGTGAACTAGTGAACATATAGATGGATTATTTTTTACAATGTTCTCGGAATCTACTTAAAGGGAGCGGAACGCCCTTAGTGGGGCCTTATTAAGCCAGTTGGTTGTACACAATCGTAGGCTAGTATTTTTTAAAATTCGCCCTCTAAACGAAATTTTTAATATATCACACGTATTTTTTTTCAATAGACTAAAAGTGTACACAATAGTATGTCAGTGAATTCCTACATCTTGCACAGAACAATGGCCGCGCAAATTACAGTGCATTGTTCCGTTGTCCTTTTTAGATTAAATTCAGCGTTTTATACATTAACATATTCCATTTCTCGACAAATTCATGCTCAATTTTATTTTAATAAAAACTTAATAACTACATAAAAATAAAACCATAAACTTATGATGTTTTAATTGTTTATTGAGAAATTAACTCGTAACATAATATTCTCTAGCGACTTAATCCGTGTGAAATTAAAAAAAAAACAAATGTAAGTTGCCTAAGTGTGCTTCCAGACTATCCTCACATCAATGCTAAATCTCATCGAGATACCTTCAGCAGTTTAGGCTACAAACTCTAACAAATATTCATCCATCTTAACTTTCGCATTTATGATATCAGTATGACTTATAATTTTAAATTTTTGTATAATGATTAGAGTATATCGGGGCGCGGCAGAGCCCTCTCCAGGCTTACCCGAAACGACTTTGCACACTTTACTAGCTTCTCTATTTTGCAAATAATTGCTTTTTACTTAATTTAATTTACATTTACGTTTACAGATATTTATCTAAAAATGTGCATCTTGAACACAATTGAATTAAAGAATTCGTATCTCTAAAGTGAAATATATAGTTATTTGCATTTTCTACGACTTTGCTGTGAGACAATTTCACACGCCGCTGACTACAGCCTTTGACAAATCTACTCAATGATACATTCCGATCTTTTTACTTACTTACCTTTGTAAATGGATCGGATAATAAATAAAACCTAGAAAGAGATGGATGGATTGCGTGAATGGTGACAAAAGGGAGTGATGACGTATGATAGTTATTTGGAGGACAAAAACCTGCCGTGCCGTCCCTACGGGAGTAGCATTATGAGGATGATGATGATGATGTAAATGGATCGGTTATGAGACGTGATGTTTTGTGCCTTTTTAGTTTTCGCCATATTAACTATGTCGGTTGTGTTGTTGCGGTGGCCAGAGTTAGAATTAATCTTACTAATCCTACTTCTTACTAATGTTATCAAGTTTAGATGGATGGATGTTAAAGTTAGCCTAAACTGCTCTTTTTTTCTTTTATAATATAAGGCAGCAAACGAGCAAGCGGTCACCTGAGTCCACCGAAATGGAAAACGACCGCTGCCCATAAACATCCGCAATTGCAGATGCGTTGCCTACTCTTAATTGACGGAGGAGGAGACGCACATAAAAAGACATTTCCTCTTCCTATGTATCTCCTCCGCCGTCAAATCCACTTTTCCTTCCCATCCTTTCCTCTTAAGAAAATGGTGGAAAGGGAAAGGGACTAGAATTAGGCCTCCGTCACCACACTCATCAGACGAAACGCGGAATTGCTTCCACTTCACGCCTGTTTTCTGTGGGGTCGTGGTATTACACCGGGCGGGCCGGACCATGCGTGCGAAGATGTGAAAGCGGGCTCTACCACTCTTAAACAGATCTCGATGAAAAGTATAGACGTAGAGGATAGACTGAAGAACATATATGCTACACGCTTTTCTTTTTTAATTCGCTGGCGAAAGCTGGTAAAAAATAAATGAGGCAAAAGTTATAATTTCCAAGAAAACATCTATCTATTTATACAGATCAGTGATTCAAGTCTATTTATGGTCTGTATGTTACCAAGATAAAGAAGTTGGTACATCTCTGGGTAAGTAATAGTTCTTTTTTCAAAAAAAAACAATTGGCACTTAAAAATAAGATGTTCGTTTGTTTTAGTCTACATTTGACAATATACAGCTAAGCTAATATATAAAAAGCATCTTTATAACAGTTTGTAATATAAATTCGACCCAAAGTGTAGCGTTCTCAATGGAAACGTCTCGGTACAAATTGAGGGTTCGTACACTCAAGGCCACGTTAAGTGGTTAATTTGGGAGCTCTCAGAAATCCTTTGCCCAGATTTTACTCAGAGGTTAGAACAAGTGTTACCTAATTACGGTATAGTACAGGTTAATGAAAAGGTAATTAATACGTAATTTATCAATTTGAACATTATTTAATAAAATTGTACTAAGACCACGCTAAGTAAGCTAAGCTACTGTCATAAGCTCTACCTATCCCAATAGATTATGGAACGTGAGTTGTGTTGTTCATAATTTCAGTCACAGCACAAAATCAATATGTTTTTGTTATATTTAACACTAGCTGTTTGTTCGCGACTTTGCCCGCGTGAAGTTAAAAATTAACAAAAAAATATAGCCTATGTTGCTCACGGATAAATTACCTTTCTAACGCTGAATTTTTAAAATCGGCTCAGTAGTTTTTGAGTTATTTCAATACATAAAAAAATACAAATCTTTATATTAGATTAAACGTTTCTTGATATATTGTGCTGTTTTCATAAAATCCCTTAAAACGTGCTATGAGAAATAATTTTAATGATGTACTTAATTTTGTCCGAAAGTGTAAAAGGGTAGATATCAGTTTACAGAGATACAGCGAAAGTGAGTTAGATGTAACCTCACCGTTCAATCTTGAGGTCAAATAGTTTGTAACTTGATATGATACGCACTATAGGTAAACTATTGAGTTTCTGTAACATTTTTATATACTTAGTTCATTATATTTAAAAAAATAATTTCTACCATAATACAGAACTGCAAGTATTGATGTTACAGTTAATTTAAATTTACTAAAGACTTTTAATTCAAAATATACTTATGTAAATACGTATGTTTTCTTCATTTATTTCGAAATGGACTATTAAAAACTTACGTTAATTTCTGTTATTTTAGACGATTATTTATTTTTAATGGTCATATACGGTTTAACATGATCAAGAAGGGAGTGATGACTGAGATGACGGATGATAGAGTGCCTTGGAGGACGAAAACCCGATGCGCCGACCTTACGGGAGTAGGATAAAGCAGGGCATGATGATATGCGGTTTAAACTTCCATTAGTTTTGACTATCTCCTTTGCAGAAAATGTTTATGTTATTTTCCTTCACAATGCAATATGTGACTTAATTTGAATCTAAACAGTAATATAAGCAACAAACAATATAACGATTGTAGCAAAACTGTAACTTATATGCAAAGTTATAAAATGGCGTCCGCCCCACCCCTTCGTGGTTAGGGCCAAAAGAACAAGAAAAATATCAGCGAGAACTCGGATTTTAATAACTTTCTGATAGAAACAAACATTATTAACTATAAAGAAATATTTATTAACACATTGGGACACGGGTTTTATTAAAATAGACCGAAGTTTGTGAAGTGATTACAATTTTGTGTTGAAAGTTAGATTGGTTCCCAACTCGCTAACTGAGCCGGATCATCTGCATATTGGAGCCTCGCCAGAACCAATTCAAGAATACAAAAATGCAATTCCCTTGTAACTTAATCTTTTTAATGATATCTAATATGAAAAGAGATGAAATTATTAAAACTACTGTGTTAAATAATAAAGTAACTGCGTAAGTACTAAAATGTCAGTGGTATTTTAACAGTGGTAGAGTCTACAATGACATCATAAACAAGAATAAATCGGCTGTGCGCAATACAACACACGGAAGATAGGTGTTAAGTTCAAGAGTTTTGAGTTTCGTCTGATTAGTGTGCGTACTGTAGTTATTATGGAAAGGGACAATGTATTTAGCAAAAGAGGGGAAAATCCTCTTTTTCGGGCGTCCCATCTTGCGTCGATTAATAGTACGCATTACAACTATAAAAATGTCTGGACAACAATCGCTTTGCTATTTAGGCGATTTTAACTAGGAGCTTAAAGTGGTCTTAAAGTGGCACAAATCTTAAAGATTATTACCGACAAATAGCACATATACGCATTAAGGAACGAAATCGCGGGCGATAGCTAGTCAAAGAAAATTTTGCTTCGGAAAAAAGTGATAATTTCGCGAAGGTTGTCGCGACACTTTTATAATGATCTCTTTAATTAAATTCTCTCACTGACTGCACTCCGTAATACTTCAATTAATTTGATACGCCATCACAACTAAATATAGACTGATTATCTACGAAATCTTGACCAGAATTGACTAGTCGATAACCAATTTAACTATAACTCAAGACCAACAATAACATCGATCAGTACATATTTCGTTTTAAGAAAACTTTAAGCATTTGATTTTATGTGAAATCCTCGTACAAATGTATCGAAATTATTGTCAAAACTTTTCCAAATATCTCATCAGCCAGCGCTGTCAGGGAAGTAACAAATTGGACAACAAATTTAATACGACGTTGTCAAGGCAGGAAATGTGCAGAAATGTATTTAAAAGGTTTCTTTCAAAATATTAACTGTAGCCCAAAAATATAGTTAGACATTGTTTAGTTAAACATATATTTAACTCCACGCCGTTGATTTATTTTTGTCCTCGTATACTAATGTTATAAAGGAGAAAGATTTGTATTTTTGTATGTATTGAAATAACTCAAAAACTACTGGGCTGATTTAAACAATTCTTTCACCGTTAGAAAGATTATTTATCTGTGAGTAACATAGGCCATGTTTTTATTTCATGGGGACGAAGTCGCGCACAACAGCTAGTGTTATATAAATAGTGTTAATCATATAAGCTTAATCAACGTTAATGTAATAAGATTCTTATTAGAAAAGCTCTGAATGGAAAGGAAGCCATTTATCTTAATAAGATTTGGCTTTTTCCTGCGAACGAATCACTTGTGGTTATTACATAAATATAGTTGTACATTATTGTATAGACTAGCCGTTTCTCGCGACTTCGTCTCCGTGAAATTAAAAAATATTAAAAGATGTAGCCTATGTTACTCACAGATAAAATACCATTTTAATGGCGAGAGAGTTTTTGAAATCGGCCCAGTTGTTTTTGGGTTATTTCAAAACATATAACAATACGATTTTTTCCTCTTATTGTTATACTAGCTGTTCCCGTGCGGCTTCACCCGCGTGAAACTATAAAAAAATATTTCATTGTTTACATTTGTCAAATTATCAATAGCAAATGTCAAAATGACATGACATGACAAACCTTAGCAATCTTGCTTCCTTGATGTTAGCAGCAATTTATGGTCTCTTTCCCGCATTAGGGTTTTTAACCAAATATTTAGCCCCTAAGTTTAATGTCTTAAAAATATATAGCCTAAAGCGTGACGTAAGTGTAGGGTTTTTATTAAAAAAAGAATTATTCAAATATATGCTGTAATTGCTGTGATCTTAGGCAACAAAGAAGTGTGTGTTTACGCTTTATTATAATAGTATAGTACACAATACGAGATCTAAATGTTAAATGACGTTGAATGAATTTGTATGACGAAACTTCGTAATTCAGTGATTAGTAGAGTAGAGATTAGAGAGAGTGAACAGATGTGTTTTTTTTGACTAACTAGTTCTATATACAAAAGAGAAAAATATTCTTTTCAAAATAACTAACTGTACTAGTTTTGTAAAAGTGTTTTAAATAAAATTTTAATGAAAAAAAGCAACGACGAAAACTAGAACTAAAATTTCACGATGAATTTTCAAATATTGCAAGATATTTTAAATAGATTAAACGTATGAAAAACTATCAGAGCGTGGAATTTAATTAATATTTTATCAATTTATTAACAAAAACGGCAATTAATACAGCGAACTGACACTAACGTAATTAAAATTTTATTCACATAGATTTATTGAATATGCAAAACAGTACAGAAAAACAATTATGATAACTCCTACTTTATCCAACAGCATATTATAAAATAATAGTCCTAATTTTAGACACTTTCCCTGTCCACCCTTTTCCTTACAGGAAAGGATGGGTAGAAAAATTGGATTTGACGGCGAAGAAGACGCAAAGAAAGGGGAAAAATCCTCTTTATGTGCGTCTCTTCCGTCAATTAAGGGTAGGCAACGCATCTGCAATTGCGGATGTTTATAGGCAGCAGTCGCTTTCTATTTCGGTGGATTCAGGTGGCTGCATGCACGTTTGCCACCTTACATTATAAAAAATATATATAGCAAAGCTTGGTTTATACAGTATTATTTATAACAAAACTTCGCTTAAGGCACAGTTTGTTTAGTCGATAACTTATTCTTTGCAGCATGCGTGGTGCGAAAGATTTCCTACACACGCATGCCATGCCCGCACGAATCTTTTTCATGAGTCATTAGTGCCCGCATGCGTTAGGTAGTCCTTCTACGAGTATACTGTGCATTATACTCCTCAACTTAGTCCCCAAGCCGTTTCCGTAATCGGTTAATTTTCATTCGTTAACCCGTATGCGGGAACTCCCCGCATGTAATGACTCAGTTTTCAACTAATATAGTGCCCTTGCTTATGTTCGACAGCAATGAAAATAATAATCAGAGCTTGTTATGTCTCCTCTATTATTTGTATCTCTTTGATAACGAATGCTTGCGGTCTACGTGAAGTTATTAAATGAAACTCAATACCTTTGAAAATTGTAGATCATAAAATATTTCTAAAGCAGTAAATTACTATGAGTATAGAGTAGATTGCATTCTTTAACACTGATCGAAGTAGTGGTTTTATTTTAGTTTTAAAATCTCATCGAGAGTTTTAATTTGATTTTTACCGCGCGGTAACGCCAACTTTAAATTGCATTTGAGATTCCTGTCTTTTGTATAAAGGGATTTTTAATCGACCATTGTTAAATGAACTTCGTCGTTAAAGTTTTCAATTTTCATAAAATTTAGTTATAAAAGATGGTATAGGACCACTGATCTCAATAAATGGACAGGCTATAGGAATTTTGTGACTGATTCGCCGTCAACGCTCTAATGATAGCTGTTGGTGGAGGTTTGAATTGAAACTAATAATTTGTACATTTAAATTGAAACCTAGCACATCCATTTATCCAGATCAGTGTTAAGACGTCGCTATGCTCGCGTTGAATATATTAAAAGTGGTAAAACCTTACGAGAAATGTTTATTGTTATTTTAACACACTTGGGGCCGTAGTTGGCGACAATTTTTCTCCATTATTCCTTTCTGTGCCACTGTTCGTCCAATATATTTCAATGTCTACTCGTTTTGAATAAAATGTGCGCTCACTCGAGACGCTATATCTTCCTTTGTGTTATTTCATGAATGAAATAAATGTATGAATTAATAACATCGTTTATATACGAAGAATAGTTTAGTTTGGTGTTTTTGTCGCATTCGTCGTCACATTTGAATGGAGCGTCTCGTTGCTCGTTGTTTTCCATACGCACTGCAAAGCTCTTATAGTATGTTACACTAGCTGTTACCCGCGACTCGTCCACGCAATATTAAGATTAAAGAAAGTAACCTATAATATGCCCGTTTATGTGAGCACCCTTCAGAAAGAATTACACGGAACAAACGCGGCTTGCGGACAGACAAACAGACAGACAAAAGTTTAAGCAAGCATTAGGTGATTGAACTCAAATAGTGATGTATTTTATATCATTATTATCTCGATCTCGCTCTCTTACTGTCTCTTTCCCTCGTGGCTCTGTCGGTAAAACAGCATCATGTTTATATTCCAAATCACTAGAGAGCTGAGTAACATTAACATTATTTTATAATGCGCACAACGTAGTTGCCGCATAACGGAATATCTGTGAAATATTCGTATTCCAATTCCCTTGATGCATGATTCGGTTATTTTATTTTAAAACGCGGCGTCGCTGGCCGCCCGCCAATCTAGTTAGGCAGCGTTGTACATGAATTAAAAGCAATTGTATATATGCTAATTTTTATGTAACCTGTGAGCATTGTAAGTGAATATGATGATACAATGTTTTATTTTATTGCGAAATTTAAAAATAAGGTTGTCAAGGAACATGATTTCGAACAGCGGCGAAGGCCTTATTCAGGTCAAAATCATGGAATGATATGCTGTCTTCTAAGGGATATATAAGATTAGACAATTTGAAACCGTCAGCCAAAGTCAGATCCAATAGATAAGGGTTTTCATATCTCCATGGAACAAGAAATCCTCAACAATTTAAAATCCAAGAAGCTCTTCCCGTAGGCATAGTGTTAGAGCATGGGGCTATTCTAAGTTATAGTCTTCTCATGATCATTTTGATAGGCGTTCTGAACACATACAACCTCGGTTAGCTAAAGTCTTACTTATACTAGTATTATAAAGAAGAAATATTGCTTTTTGTATGTATTAAAATAGCTTAAAAACTGATCCGCCGATTTAAATTCTTTCACCATTAAAAAAAGTTATCAGTGAGTAACATAGGCTATGTTTTTTTTTTTTAATTTCACGCGGGCGAAGTTGCCAGCAACATTGAAACTGTCTATAAATGTATTTATTTTAAACAGAAACAGTTCAAAGCATGGAAATTAAGCGGCAAAAGCAACGTTCTTTTTGTCACGAATACTTTTTTACGCCTCCTTTGCGGTTGGCATTACAAGCTAATGTTTGAGTTCTTTTTTTAAATGCAAATGAACGTTAAAATTCTGCAAATTTCCCGCCAAACGACACTCCAAAAACCATTTCCCGCGGATGTGATATCCATTTTAATTAGGGACAAGTGTACTTTAAATGTACATTTTTAAACACGAAATATGTTGTCGAGAACTAATATTAACTATATAATTATATGTTTTTTTAATTCGTCCTAATTTATTGATTTGTAAAAGTTACATACAAAATATATTTTTATTAGTACGTATAACTAACTTAAATTAATATATAAATAGTTTTGTAGTTACTTCCTTCTATTTACAAAAATGTACATAGTTAAATAACATTTTTTTTGCTAATTAATATGCCTACAAGTTTCATATGTGGTCGCTGTTTTGTAAAAAATTCGTGTCTATCGCGCGGCCTATTCTCTGTTTGATAAAAGCGACGGGTGAAAAAACAATGCCTTTGTCCAGGTTTCTGTAAAAGGGGCAAAGGTCTGTCATTTATAACACATGTTTTAGACGACCCCTATCGTATAGACTATACAATTTTAAACTTATTTTGTGACAGCTAAATACGGTTTGTAAAATACTAAAATTAAAAATCAATAAAAACAAAACAAGGTTTGAAAAAACTATGAAAATTAAAAACAATTAAACACAGAATACGGTTTTAAAATTTATTAAAGTCGTCATACATCCATTATGCTGCGTTTCTGAAGTTCAAACTTGTTTTGTCATAACCTAGCGGTTCATTAGTGTTAAATTGATCTATTCAACGGAGTAAAAAGTAAATTACGTAGTTCGGTAACGCCTTTTTGATTTAATGTATCTATCGATACAAGCACTAACGAATGCTTAAGCGTTATTGGGAAACCGGCCATTAGCAGATTATATTAATAACAGTTAAAATGGCTTCAGTGAAACAGATTACGTTCTGTTTGAAATCACACATAGGTGACGTCACATCAATCGCGTCAATGTTGGTAATGTGCTATGTGGTGCTGTTTGTATGCACGTAGATGACAGGTGCTTGCAGAGAGAACTGGGGCGTAGCGTAGTCAGCGGGAATCTCGCAGCTCTGCGGTTTTATTTGCAACTCACCGTTCCACCGAATTATTTATACAAAAGGATATTCTCTTTTATTCTCTCTTAATATATTGAGTTTAAAATTAACTTATTATAGAACGCAAATGTGCAAAAATGCAAATGAAAAGATTTAACATTAGCTGTTGCTCGCGACTTCGTTTACGTTAAAAATATAGCCTATATTACTCGGTGATAACGTAGCTTTCGAATGGTGAAAGATTTTTTGATATCGGCCTAGTAGTTTTTGAGTTATTTTAATTCGTACAAAACTACAAATCTTTCTTCTTTGGAATATTAGTACAGATTATTGACCGACTTCTTTATCAAACCTCTTCGTCAGTTCTTGGCATAAAACTGAATAACTTAGTCTTTAACCTAAAAATACAATTTGATTTATATTATAGCCATAGGGGTCGCCAGTGGGGGCGGAAGTTGGGCAGCTTTCCCCCCCCCCATGAGATGCGAAAATTGTAAAATAATTTATTTTAAAATTCTTAGGTGCCTGTGCCTGTTCTCTGTCCATAATATAAAGCGGCTCACAGCCAATAACATGCTAATTTGTGTTTGAATTTACGCTACGCTTCAAATTGCAGCAATTTCGATGACTTCCATTTACTATCCTACTAGTATTATGTTGACTTACTGTCGAAATAGTAAAAAACACGTCACGGTTTTTTGCTATTCAATCTTATCAGGAGTTGCAATAACAAACTTGAATCTTATTAATATTAACATTCCATCAGATAAAATAAATAAAACATAAAAACGCATAGTACATCGTGTTATAGCGCAGGTGTGAAATACAGGTAATTTGGCAAAGTACCATCAGCTAAATTTTACGTAGCAATTAACTAATGGATGTTGTATGACGCTGCAAAAACTAATGATGTTTAAATACATTTTATGTCCAATTTTATATATTATTATTACAAAATTAAGAATATAACTTAAACATTAAAATTAGTAAAAGTAAACTATCTTTTTTTTAAAAAGTTGTGAGCAGTATCGACCATAGACATCAGTCGACAGATAGATGACATTTGACCATAGACGTCAGTGTTGCCATTCTATTTGATTCATTTAACCTACCAATAAAGTATATTTTTTGATTTAATTCCAAATTCTTGTTAGTAATTATATAAAGCTAATTACTTCCTAAACTTGCTTTCGTTAAATACTTTCTCTGAAGCGTTTAACGCACCGGTGCTCGTAACGAGCGGCAAATTGGAGGGAATTAGTGCTAAGTACCGAAACCATTGTTACAGGATTATATTATGTAGATTGTACAAAACTAAACACAAATATATATACTTTACTAGATGTGCCCGTGCGATTTCATCAGCATAAGATTATTTTATTGTTTAGATGTGTCAAATTTTCAATTGCAAATGTCAAAATGACGACATGATGACAAAGTATGACAATCTTGTTTCCTTGATGTTGGCAACAACTTATGGTCTCTTTCCCATATTAGGGTTTTTATCCAAAATGTTTACCCCCTAAGTTTAAGGGCGTGAAAATATATAACCTAAAGCGTGACGTAAGTGTAGGGCTTTTTATCAAAAAGAGAATTATTCAAAAATATGCTGTAATTGCTGACATCTTAGGCAACAAAGAAGTGTGTGTTTACGCTTTATTATAATAGTATAGAAGTATAGATAAGTCAAAATCTACTATGTCTATTCAAAAGTTAGAGTGTGCGCACACCTTTGACTAAACTATCACAATGCGATTGTCAATTGTTTCGCAGCTAATTCAACTGTTTAGTTGCACTACTAAAAAACGAGTATTGTACGCACCTACATAAGCTTATATAAATCAATGCCAGACTAAACAATTGTCTGATAGTTTAGTCTCAGGTGTGCACACTATAAGAGACACTAATTTTAATTTGGTTAACAAATTAATTTAATTGCGTTAATAAATTCTAATTTAATGTACCCAGCATTGAAATTGTATTTGCAATAAATAGTATTGAATTCTTTTATATCTAACTAGCTTTAGCCCGCGACTCCGTCCTCGTAAAATTAAATAAAGCAAAAAGTGAATAGCCTATGTGTTCTGCCAGTCAATCCTCTACATCTATACCAAATGTCATCGAAATCCGTTCAGCCGTTTACACTACAAACTCTAACAAATAACCATCCATCTATCTAAACTTTCGCATTTATAATATTAGTAATCGAATAGTATAAAGCAAGTAACATTTATCACGATTGCTTAAGACAACACAATTTGTCAACCGAATTAGTTCCCGTCAGACAAACACCACAGATTGGTAGGGACGTCCCAGATGTTGGTTGTCTAAGCTCATTGCGGATCTGTTGATCTTAGTTATTTGTCATTTAGAAAACAGTGTTGCTAGCAAGTTAATTAAATAAACCGGACTTTTATTGTCACACTAAACTACGTATATAATCTAATTTAAATATTATGAATGCGAAATTTTAGATAAATGAATGGATGTTTGTTGGAGTTTGTAGCCTGAACTTCTGAACGTATCTCGATTAAATTTGGCATAGATGTAGATAATAGTCTGGAAGAATACATAGGCTACTTTTTATTTTGGGCAGATGGTGTCGCGAGCGAAAGCTAGTGAAATATACAACAAATTAAGAGCTAGTAAAAAAGACTGAGGCAAATAAAAATAGTATGATTGGCGTCTAAACATTTTTTCCTATTGCGTTATTTCAATCAGATAAAGGAACGAAAATTCTTAAAAATTGAAATAAAAAACACCGAGAATCAGATGTTTGAGATCGAATATTGATTTCGGCCATTTAACTACATGGGTTTTTTATTTATTTATCTATTTAAAGTTACCCTGTAGCTACCAGAGAGCTCTTAAATCACAGATAAAGGAAAGATTTTTGTATTTTTTCAAAGATTTGTTGCACATTTGCGCAGCGCGCTACATGACAATTGGCAAGTCTCCAAGATTTACCTTTGCGAGACGAGAGACGCTTATATTGGTCCATATTCAATGTTTCTGGCAAAGATATACCAAGCGAGGAATCCTTCTTACTTACATAACCAATGTGTGCAGACTTAAGTTGTATGAAATTTTAAATATCATCAAATTCAATAAAAAATATAAGAAATTTATTTAATTAATTTTATATTTATAAGACTCATTAAAACACTGAAACTATTCATAATATTTCCACAGACAATAAATATTATAAAAGAGAAAGTTTAGATAAATGGATAATTTTTACACTTTACCGCCTAAACGGCTAAAATCTCGATGAAATTTGGCAAAGATTTTGCTAAGTTTGGAAGAACACAAAGGCTACGGGTGTAAGCTAGTAGACAATAAATGTCAATGGCAGCAAGTGGCATGTGCAAATTCTATTAAATCCAAACAGAATAAAAGAATCTATTTAATGCTAAATAAATATAGAAGTCATTAAATATTCGCATTAAAAGTCAATTATTAACAAAAAGTGCGCACGCACTTGACTAAAATATCGCACAACTGTTTAGTCTCGCTTTGATTCCTGTCAGCTTATATAGAGGCGCATACTATTCGATTTTTAGTTGTGCTAAACAGTTGAATTGGCTGAGAAGAATCGACAATCGCACATTTGTGTGGTTTAGTCAAAGTTGGGCGCCTGTCCCATCACAATACTTTCTGATTTTAGTTACTTTAACGTCCAAAATACAAAAACAGTAACAGTGGTAGTGCCCGCTTTAACATCTTAGCACTGCAGGGCCGGCACGCCCCCAGTAATACCACGACCACACAGAAGACAGGCGTGAAATGGAAGCAATTCCGTGTTTCGTCTGATGAGTGTGGTGCCGGAGGCCTAATTTAAGTGGATTTGACGGTGGACGAGATGCATAGGAAGGGGAAATATCCTCTTTATGTGTGTCTTCTTCTCGGTATAAGGGTAGGCAACGCATCTGCAATTGCGGATGTCTATGGGCAGCGGACGCTTCGCCATTTTGGCGAATTCAGGTGGCCGTTTGCTCGTTTGCCACCTTATGTTTTATAAAAAAAAACACAAATTGGTAAATATCTTACAATCTAAAAGCACGTTATATTTTATTTTAGTAGTCAATTAGGTTATAATATTTAATAAAACTTACAACAAAGCGAACAATTAACAAACAGATTGGGCGAACTCGGAGGCCTGCACAAAGGGGTTCATGGCTCGTTGGAGACAGGTGTTGGGTTTAAGTAAAGCTTATTACGTAACCCTGGCAAGTGTTAAGTTATAGAGGTTTGAAGCAAATAAGTTAATGCAAATAATAGCGGAGAAAATTTAAAGTCTAGGCCATTTATTATCAGGAAACTTAGGTGCTGAGTTATTCTTCATGTTTAATAAAAAAATATTGTCCTAAAAATAATTTTTATTATATAATTTTTAATAGGACATAGATCCTAAATCAGTGTGTAGATTTTTAGAAGCAAGTATTTAATTTTGTGTTGTAATACTGTTGAACCAATAGGTTTGTAATAAAACAATCTATTCTATCAGCTTCACAGATTTAATTAACTAAGTAATAAGTTATCCTAAGTAATTTATTCCTGCAACTTGGTATCTCAGATACCCGTACGTCCATGACAAACATAATAATTTGTGACAAAGGGCTCGCCGTGTGGGGCCGGCACAAGAGTCATTAGTGTCAAACACAAACGAGACGCTAGAGGGCGCCACAAGTTTTCACACGAGGTGCTTAACATTACAGTCAAAGAATTAAATTCGCTACCCACTAGTATTAACTCATAAAAGCTATAATGTAATACGATAAAGATGTAGGCGATTTCTTAGGTTTTTTGCATTTTATTGTAAAAACAGTAGAGGTCAAGGTCATTTCTAAAATTTGAATTTCTTTTCATCGTCTTAGGTTGCATAAACGTATTCTTTGATGTATGAGACACCAGCCTCCCTTGAGAGACATAAGAAATTATAAACGGAATTTGCAAGCGGTTGCACTTGTTTACAAACATCCTATTTTAGCTGGGATTTTGGCCACGGGTAATAAAATTTATACAATATGAAAGAAACGGCTAAAACCTTACTGTTTTCAAGGCCGTTTTTTCCCATCTTCACTATAAGAATACAATGTGTTTCGTTACGTAATCGGAGACGGAGACTGACAAATCCGAATTCATTTAGAAGTATTACCACACGGCACAACAATAGGGAGGAATTTTCCAAGTAATTAATTATAACCACCAAATAATATATAATTGTTCCTTATTTTCGAAACGGAAACTAGATTTCAAACATTATTCTTGTCATATTTTTTGTAGAAAACTATGCTAATTTTAATCTTTTTTCAGCATTTCTCTTATCAGCAAGCGCTCAATATGAAGAGATGTAGATATGGCACGTAGTCACAAAACGTAATAAGATTCATTAGATAAAGTTCTTGCATTCATAGCCACTCTATATTTGACCTGTACATTATTAATACTCTAATAAAAATGTAAAAACACTAAGACTAAAGATTGACCTAAAACAGACGGAGTATTTAATTGTGATTAACCTAAAGGATCCTTTTATATAGACCTAAATAGTGCGATTTCACGGGATTCTATACGGCAAACGGTAGTAACAAACAGTGACGGTACGAGTACGTGCAATAGCTGTTCTACAACATCTGTTGCTGTATCCCTGAAAACGCACGCTTTTTGATCGTTCTATTTTAATATCGTGTTCACTCATTTTATCGCAGTATTGTAACAATTTTACTACAACAGTTTTCTCAAAGTATTTTATTTCAGACTGACCCTAACATAAACACAAGGGCACGAGTAATGACACATTCTTAGCACAAGGGTAGGCTAAGCGGTTCGTTAGAAGATTTCACGCATTACGTCACAAGAATAGAGACATAAAAGTGAGTTTCGACTGACGAAACATGTACATAAAGTATCACAATGGTACCATGGATAGCTGATATAAGGTTGGAAATACACATGTAGTTTATATTGTGTAAAATGGTATGCCAGTACACAGCAAGCAACCTAGTACGAAACTTGACACTTATACTCCTTTTATATGGACCCGTAAACATACATATACGCACTACGTAAGTAGCTGGCATGCCCACTACTACATTTTACTGGCATGTATAAGCAATACGCCAGTAGCTGGCATTCCAACTACTACATTTTAGTGGCATATAGACGCACTGTGCCAATAGCTGAAATGCCAAATACTACTTCACTTTATTGGCATGTGTATAGGTACAGCGCTAGTAACTGGCATGCTAACTATCACATCATTTTACAGGCATTTATACGCACTGCGCCAGTAGCTGGCATGCCGACTACTATATTTTACTGGTATGGACACACTGCACTTGTAGCTGGCATGTCAACTTTTACATAATTTTACTGGCGTGTATATAGTATGTAAATGCAATAAGGCTCTATCTTGGCAGTTGTTATGACAGACAGCTAAGCGAAGCCTGTCACAACAAATACACGCTAGAGGTAGCTAACGTTATTTAGAATATGTATACATTATTTGCTGAAAGTATCATCATCGTCCTCATTATCCTACCCCCGTAGGGTCGGCTCAACAGATTTTTGTCATCCACATAACTGTCATACGTCATCTCAGTCATCACTTCCTTTTTGATCATGTCACCTTTCACGCAGTCCATCTATCTCTTTCTCTACGTACCCTTCGCACTCATAACTAACGTTCTGCTTGTAACATGCGATAATATGCTGAAAATTTATCAAAACCAAATACTTTTGCACATTAAGGTGAAAGTAACCCCATACATTTTTAATTATCGAAGTACAACGTGAAAAACATTTTCTACAAGGTCATGTATTTAAACTCATGTATGTCGGGGATTTTGTTAAAAGACAACTGTAATTAAGGCCTTGAAGCTGTAAAGACTTGCTGTTGTATTGCGAAAATGATTGCGGCGACACAAACAAAGCGAATGTCAAATTGATTGCGCTTGGTTTTTGTGCGGAGTTTAAAAAGGTTCGTTATTGAGCATAATTTTGCTTGCTTTGTGCTTCTTTTCTTTATTTATCGAATACTTTAGTAATACGAATTTCTGTCAAAATAAACTAATATAACAGGCTTTTTTTTATAACATAAGGTGGCAAACGAGCAAGCGGCCACTTGAATCCGCCAAAATGGCGAAGCGACCGCTGCCCATATACATCCGCAATTGCAGATGCGTTGCCTACTCTTATACGACGGAGGAGGAGACGCACATAAAGAGGACATTTCCCCTTCCTATGCATCTCCTCCACCGTCAAATCCACTTCCCCTTCCCATCCTCTCCTTATAAGAAAAGGGTAATAAAGAGAAAGGGACTTAAATTAGGCCTCCGGCACCACACTCATCAGACGAAACACGGAATTGCTTCCATTTCACGCCTGTCTTCTGTGTGGTCGTGGTATTACACCGGGCGTGCCGGCCCATTTGTGCTAAGATGTTAAAGCGGGCACTACCATTGTTAAACTATATTGTGTGTTAACTCGAGGTAAAGCCGCAGTAACTGTAGTTAAAATTCTAACAATGAGTTTCGTGGCTTGCCGCCAGATGTCATCTGTAGACCTGTTTATTCTGTTGGACTTGCAGAAAACTTAACTTTTCACACTGAATATATTTAAATTATCTCGGTTGAAAACATTTTACGTAGAAATGGAATACTAACAAGATTGTTATTCAATGAACTAAGAAGTAATTATTTGATGTCTGGTCATGATCATGACATTACAAACCTTGACAATCTTACTTCCTTGATGTTGGCAACAACTTATGGTCTCTTTCCCACATTAGGGTTTTCATCCAAAATAATTACCCCTAAGTCTAATGACGTCATAGACTGAAGCGTGACGTAAGAGTAGGGTTTTTTATTAAAAAAAAGAATTATTCAAAAATATGTTGTAATTGCTGACATCTTAGGCAACAAAGAAGTGTGTGTTTACGCTTTATTATAATAGTACAGATTAAATAAACATACTGGATATTACAAGCTTATTTATATTTATTAATGCTTACTATAACAATAATTTTAGTTGATATGTACTGAATTGTAATTATTCGCAGTTTCGACTTGGCCACCAGGGGGCGTGCTTATCGAGGCATTAATCCTGCAAACTCACACAAGCCTGTTCTTGTGCAGCAAATTGCCCAATTAGTGCTGTGCCACACGATCGGAGACGATATTCATTGAAGCAATTTATTGATTTAGTTTCTATTGTATATTATTGCGAATATAACAAACAGTTTACAGTAAGTTAACCATTTAACAACACATTTTGATGTCAACAGAAAGATTATCATCATGTTAACTAAATTGAATAAAAAAAAAACATAAGTGAGTGTGTTCCCCTATGTGTTCTTCCAGACTATTATCTACATTTATACATATTATATTTATATCTTAATCTTACTAATATTATAAATGCGAAAATGTAGATGGATAGACGGATGTTTGTTAGAGTTTGTAGCCTAAACGGCTGAATGGATTTCGATGAGATTTGTTACAAATGTAGAGGATTGTCTGGAAGAACACATAGGAAACACGCTTTTCTTTTTTTACTTCCACGCGGACGGAGTCACGGGCAAACGCTAGTGAAGAATACATACTACTTTGTCTTACACTTTATACTATTTCATTGAATACTTCAATTTTAAAACGACAATAATCTACGTTCTACAAAGGCACCGCTTGGCGAAGCTCCAAGTATCAAGAACATTGAAACTCCTATTCGCTTAGTTTAAAACGTGATGGTTAAGAAAACGTATCAAATTTTTTTTAATAATATAAGGTGGCAAACGAGCAAGCGGCCACCAGAATCCACCGAAATGGAAAGCGACCGCTGCCCATAAACATCCGCAATTGTAGATGCGTT
>NW_013524991.1:305433-315398 GCF_000836215.1 Papilio polytes | reverse complement strand
GGGACTAAAATTAGGCCTCCGGCACCACACTCATCAGACGAAACGCGGAATTGCTTCAACTTCACGCCTGTTTTCTGTGTGATTAAATGATTAGTTTCCACTGTAATCGAATTGTATAAAAGATTATTATCATCACCTTCCTTATTTTAACTCTAGTTTTTGTCTTATTAATAAAAAATTGACAGTTAATTGCGTATGTTGAGATGGATGTGTGGTGTGACAAGAATGGATAATGTTAAAAATGTATACATTAGAGGAAGTTTGAAAGTAGCGCCAGTGGTGAAGAAATTGAGAAGCAAAAGGTTAGCGTGGTATGGACATGTTATGACGAGACGATGGGGACATAAACAAGAAAGTGTTAAGATTAAATGTGGATCGCTACAAAGGTAGAGGAAGACCGAAGAAAGTATGGATGGATTGTGTGAAAAAGGATATGCTTAAGAAAGGAGTGGATTCAGATATGACGGCTGATAGAGATGTATGGAGCAGCACATACTGTGCAGACCCTCTGTAAGGGATAAGGGCAAGTGGATGATGAAATGAATGATGATGGATGATGGACAGTCAATTGAATAAATGACCATAAACAACTTTCTTGTTTCATTTCTTACCTAATTCTTTTCTCTTTTCTAGTTAGTTTCTATGAATCTAACCATAAAGATAGTGTTTCAACCCTTTTACACCGTCAGCTTTTTGACAAATCATGGCTATTGAAATTCAAACATAACACAGACAGAAAAATATGAACGAAGTTTACTACCTGACTATAACTTATCTAATAAATTATTTTTACTGAAAACTCACCGTAATACAGTTAAATTTAAAGGAAAAATTCACAAAATAAGCAACAATGTAATATTACGAACTATTTAAAATTCCACTACGTATTTCCAGCTAAATAGAGCGTGTTGAATATTCAGCGGTAAAAGAACCATTTCGTTATCTCTGAATACACGAAAGCATTTATTTCAAAAATAATCTTTTGATATACGTAATTTATAATTTAAACAGATTCAACTACTAGCAATATTTTTAGGAAATATCAGAAATTGGCAAATATATAACTAACTCGTTTTAATATAACTTAAAAGTAATAAAACATCGATGTAATATTATATCTACGTCTTGCGTTAGCACGTCTCATAACTGCACGTAATATACTTTCAGTAAGAAACTTTTGTGAAATAAAGAGCAAAATATCTATTAAACACTTTTCCACTGGTCAAACATTTGACGCATGCAGTGTACGGCTACTGTTCATGAGCAATGTATCAATAGTTATCTCACGTAAATACAGTCGTGTGCTAAACGCGTTCGTGGTAAAGGGGTTTAAGAGTGAAGTTGCCGTGTAATAAATCTTCCAGTTATCGTCGCCGGCCAATACCTTGCGCAAGACTGGTCCTCTGCCAGATAGAACGAGTCACCTTTTTTCTTTAAAAATTTATTTCTCTACTTTTTAGTACTCTCGTACAGCGGAAGTCCATGGGATTTCATCATCTTGGTTCCCGTCACTGAATTGCACACTTTTTTTCTTAAATAAACAATTGCAGATAACAGTAACAAATTCGCGGAGTAATGTAACATTCGTATTGGCGGCTCGTTGCCCGCTTGTTCGCAAGTTCTGCAAGAATACTCGCCGTGTATCATGTTACGTTACACGATGTAACCTCAGTCGGTACTTAAAAGCGGACGAACACCTTTGACTAAGCAACTGTTGTGCGATTGTTTCGCAGCCAATTCCGTTTACTTGCACAACTAAAATCGAGTGTGTGCACCTCTATATAGCTCACAGGAGTCAAAGCGAGACAACAGTTGTGCGATAGTTCAGTTTAATTGCGCTCTTAATGAATTACAGCTGTCGAAATAATTATAAAACTTGCATAATCTCATTTTATTTTTTGATGTTCAACATCTTTTGAATGAAAATTTAATCTCAGTATTCGTGGAAGCATAAAATTGGTTCCTTAATAATATTAACATTCAAATTACAAAGAATCTTCATTCGCAAACTACGCCAATGGATGTCTCTTTTAGGGGAATTTTCACATTTAAATGCTTCCTGTTTAATTAATAATTTTGTTGCATTAAATGTATTTAATTGCTTTGATAAGTTTCATATAACTACAGTTATTTGAATAATAATCATACTAATATTATAAATGTGAAAGTTTAGATCTTTTTTTCTTTTATAACATAAGGTGACAAACGAGCAAGCGGCCACCTGTATCCACCGAAATAGAAAGCGACCGCTGCCCATAGACATCCGCAATTGCAGATGCGTTGCTTACACTTCATTGACGGAGGATTAGACCCACAAAAGACATTTCCCCTTCCTATGCCGTCAAAACCACTTTTCCTTCCCATCCTTTTCTCTTAAGAAAGGGGTGGAAAGGGAAAGGGACTAAAATTAGGCCTCCGGCACCACACTCATCAGACGAAACGCAGAATTGCTTCCATTTCACGCCTGTTTTCTGTGTGGTCGTGGTATTACACCGGGCGAGCCGGCCCATTTCTGCGAACATGTTAAAGCGGGCTCTACCACTGTTAGCTTAGATGGATGGATGTTTGTAGCCTAAACTGCTGAACGGATTTCTATAAAATTTGGTATACATATAGAGTCTGGAAGAACACATAGTTTTTTTTTTAATTTCACGCGTAGCGTCGCAAGCGAAATCTAGTGATGTATAAAAATTTAATAAAATAAATGGCTTACATTTTTTCATTAGTAGTATAATTGTTAGTTGATGACCACTTTTAGTTTTTATTGGCCATCGGAATGTGAACTCGCGGGGAACAGAAGTTCGGCAACGCGCCAACAAAGTTACGCGGACTATGGCTCTTGAATATTGAGTGCAATCGTATCTTATACTGTCTAAGGGGTCGTAATTCCCATCGTTACTTTTTTACGAGATTATCCACACGAGATTGAGACGTTTCAAAAATTTTTAGAGTTTGCGCACACCTAAAATTAAAATGTCGCACGTCTGTTTAGTCTCGCTTTGATTCCTATCATACTAATATTATAAATGCGAAAGTTTAGATGGATGGATGGATGGATAGATGGATGTTTCTTAGAGTTTGTAGTCAAAACGGCTGAACAGATTTCTATGAAATTTCGTATAGATGTAGAGGACAGTCTGGAAGAACACATAAAATACTCACTTTTGTTTTTTTTTATTCCACGCGGCCGGAGTCGCGAGACAGAAGAGAAACTAGTGAATCTATAAGCAAGTGCACACAATACTCGATTTTTAGTTGTGCAACTAAACAGTTGAATGGGCTGCGAAACAATCGACAATCGCACAACAGTCGTGTGATAGTTTAAACAAAGGTATGCGCCCGTTTTTATAAGTTAGCTTTTCTCCTGCAATTTCGTATACGTGGAATAAATCTAATTTCAATACCTAGCCTTTGCGTTATTCTAGACTGTTTTCTATACTGTTCCAAATTGTTGTTACTTGCTTACATGTTTTAAAGGCAGCGCATTTGCCGTTGCAATGTTGGTGATGTCCATGAACGTTGGAAATTGCTGGATGCGCTTGATTCACCCCTTCACCATCAACGTTATAGTATTTTTGATATCAGATATAAATTGTATATCTTTGCCGATATAATCGTTAAGCAGTCGAACTGGATTGGCTTCGTAAAAACGTGGTTCAATCACCATGAAATGGAATCTCTTATTTTATTTTATCGTCGATCCGTTTTTATACTCTGTATCCAATTATTTCTTGATCACATTCGGTATATTATTATCTATTGAATGAAAAGAGTAACTATATATCAATAATCGTAGGTTTAAGAGTACACAAAGTTCAAAGCATAAGTCGTATTAAATCTTACTAATATTATAAATGCGAAATTTTAGATGGATGGATGTTTGTTAGAGTTTGTAGCCTAAACTGCTGAACGGATCTTATTGAAATTTGGCATAGATGTAGAGTATAGTCTGGAAGAATACATAGGCCTTTCATTTTTTTTAATTCTACTCGAACTCAGTCGCGGGCGAAAGCTAGTAAACAAATAAATATGTTAAACACATTATGTTTATTTTAAGGAACATTTCCACCTACCGTTTTTTTAAATTTAAAAGACATTAAAAGGCCTTTAATAAGAATTATTTCAACAGCGTTTAGTTACTTAAGTTTATAATTTTGTTTTAACTTTAAAGACGCCACTAAACATCCTATCTAAGAATTCTATAAAGGCTTGGAAAATGGGCATAAGAACCTTTTTCTGTCAAATACATAAGAAGTCCCACTGCAGTAAAATCACATAAAAGTTTATCTAAAGTAACTCTTCTCTATGGTTGAAGTTTGAAATCGCTTCGATTAGCTTCGGGGACGTCGATCGTTTTGGAAATGGTTCGGTATAAGACATCGGATATGCTTTAGATCTGAACACTACATGAAGGAATTCAACGCTTATAAAGGATGTAATATTTTAGGCATAACGCCAAATCATCCTGCTTAGAACCAATCCAGTAGAGATTTTTAGTTAAGAAAGAATTATTTAAATAAATGCTTTGATTGCTGACATCCTACGTCAAGTGAATGTTACGTTTTATTAAATCTATACTATTATAATACAGCGAAAACACACACTTCTTTGTTGCCTAAGATGTCAGCAATTACACCATAATTTTGAATAATATCTTTTTTAATAAAAAGCACTACAGTTACGTCACGCTTTAGGCTATGTATTTTCACGCCATTAAACTTAGGGGGTAAATATTTTGAACAAAAACCCTAATGTTGGAAAGAGACCATAAGTTGCTGCCAACATCAAGGAAACAAGGTTGCTATAGTTTGTCATCATGTCATGTCATTTTGACATTTGCAATTGATAATTTGACACATGTAAACAATAAAATACGATTTTCACAATTTTATGTGGATGAAGTCGCACGGGAACAGCTAGTTAAAAATAAGTATAGAAATATAGATAAGGTAAACTATTGTATTTCCAAACAAGTATTCCGATAGTGTAAAATAAGCTCTCACAATATTGATATAAAAATATTGTAATCCATCAGTCAGTCTGTCAGTATGTATCGACGCCGGTGTTGCGAGATACGTGCAATTTACCAAATGGCCGCCGATGGCGCTGTCGAGCTAAATGGAAATTGAACGCTGCTAAATAAAACAAAATCTGTGCATATTTTTTTCACAATATTTAGAGAGCACACCTTTGAATAAACTATCGCACAACTGTTGTGCGATTGTCGATTGTTTCGCAATACAACTGTTTAGTTGCACAAATAAAAATCGAGTTTGCGCACCTCATAAGAATCAAAGCGCGACTAAACAGTCGTGCGTAAATTGTCCGTGTGGCAAAAGATTACCTGACTAGTAACTATAACATTCCTGGTAATTATTTTATACACAACGAACGATAAATAATTGCAAGATAAGGCGTTTGTGGTACAACAAACGTAACAGAATTAATTTTATTGATGTGACCCTTAACGTCGGAGGCAGACGGCCATTATCCATGGAGAGACCTGATTACTGCGGGTTTATGTATCTAAATAGACTAAACGAAGTATTTATAACAAACTAACAACGACCTCGTGGAAATACAAAGAAAAGTAAGAAGCCTATGTGTTTTTCCAGACTATGCTTTACATATGTCGAATTTCTTCGAGATCTGTTCAGGACTTTAGGCTACATACTAACAAACATCCACCTAAACTTTCGCATTTTTAATATTAATAGCTTTCGCCCGCGACCGCGTCTGCTTATAATGTATACTTAAATTACCCTAAGGGTAACTTAACGATGATTGCGACAGATTTAATTTATAATATTTGATTATGCAAGTTAAGGTATTCTTTGTCTAGTCATAAACTTTTGTTACAAATGAACTTGACCTCTATATGACCTTGGGTAAGTGTCTCCACACGTCGAACTGAAAACAAAGCTTTGTTTTCATTCTGTAAGTATAGAGGCACTGAAGGTATTTTTTTTTTCAGACAGACAATAACCAGAAATATTTCGGAGTGACAATCTTGATCACGAAGAATTGTAATTAAAAAGTTTGAAATTAAAAAGTAGATCATGTTTGAATACTTGCGTAATATTGATTTTTTGTAGCACAAACGGTTGTATATTAAAACAACATTTAAGTATGTAACAGCCTCTTAAAAGATATGGCCAATACTAAACTTCAATTCCATTAATGATGTTGGCAGCTTGTAATTTATGGTCCCTTTCTTACGTGAAGGTTTTATATTCCAATGTATTTACCCCTTAAGTTTAATAGCGTAATAATATATAGCCTAAACCGTGTTGTAAGTGTAGGGTTTTTTTTTTTATTTAAGAAAGAATTATTCAAAAACGTGCTGTGATTGCTGACATCTTAGGCAACAAAAAAGTGTGTGTTTACGCTTTATTATATTAGTACAGAGAAGTGGAAGATAAATAAACGTTAGTGATTTGAATTCTAAATTTAATTGCTTGTTATGTGAAACAGCGTTTTCATTTGAAAACATGTATGAATACATGTTTAAGTATAATTATCTACTAAGCTCTTGTGACGCGTTTCTCTGGAATGAGGTTAAGAACGAAATTTTCCGCATTTTACCACTTATGTTTAAGATTTTCTGAATACAAAATATGTAACCTTAAAGGTTGAAAAAGCAGATGATTTAAATAATAAATAAAACTTATTTATTCAGCAGAAAAAAAACGAAAAACGATATTTATAAAATATATTAATTAAATAAAAAAATACAAGTCAGTTCTTGTCCAAAGTTGCCACATTCCATTCTTGATAACTTTATATAAAGCACTTCGTAAGACGCAAAGAAATTGCAGCGCCATCTATAACCGAAAGTAGCAGTTTATGTAATCACTGTAGGCCGGGTCACAGATAACAGCAAACGTTTACATTTAGCAGTGTAGGCCTACGCTTATCTGATTTTACTCGGAATAACAATTTTACTAACGACTATAGTCTTGTTAGAGTTAGTTTCCTTTGGCGTAAATATTATGAAAAAAGGATACTGTTCATGTTTCGATTAACGTTAATTTAAAGAGCGTAAATCATGATTAAACTCTAAATTACATTAAAATGTTGGCGACTGTCAGATTCTAAGAGATTCGTTCCAGTATTCCGCTATCAGTTTGTTAAAAAACAGATGTTTAAAAAAATAAATATATCGTATATCTAAGAAATTATCTTCACTGACTACCAAAAATTCGTGCCAAGATTTTTGCATACAATTGCAGAATTTACTTGAAACGGAACGTAAAATTTTTGCATGCGCCCGATTGTTTCAATTTATGCTACGCGGCATCAAGTCCCCTGGCCACAAGCCAGACACGGCGTATTTTATCTCTAAAATGACGGAATTGTAAAATGATTTATTAAAAATATTTTCAATATTTGCCTTGTTTAAATTATTAAATAATATATCAAAATGTGTTACTATGGCGATAGCAAACTGTAGATTTCCATAGTGGAACTGACAAACATAATGCTATCTCTGTTTTAATAAAAGGAGTGAGAAGGATGACTATATGTTTCTGAGGACATACTCGTTATTTGGCCGAAAAAAACTCTAGAAGTACAATTATTTAGAATACTACAACTTAACTACAGCTGAGTTCTCAAACGACGTTTAAATCTGTAGCTTAATTGATTACTATACTTAAATTTCATGTTTTAAATCACGAAGTCTGACAGATTACAAGCGACGATCACGAAGATAAGTGTTTAAAATTTAGTATTCGGTAGTAAAATAGAGAATGAACTAATAGATTCTTATTTGTACTTATAAGTTTTTGTACTTATCTGTACTTGTTTACTTTATTGAATAAATTAGTTTTATTGTTACGAATCCATTAGGCGACAAAAGGCTCTCAGAGTTACATCAGCTAGTGCTGCAGACATTAAAAAGTGATTTGTTAAACGGAAACGAGGAACCTGTAAGCGATTCTACGACGAACGAAGCTGTATTTATTATTCGTTTTTGTACAATTTTATGAAGTGTTTAAATTGATTTTTATCTCCTGTAAAAACCTTTTTTATTTTGATTGGAATAACTCTTTATTGATAAGTTTTGTGGCATTTAAAAACCATAAAGCTGACATGAATACTTCCTTTATGCTTATTATTATTGGAAAATATTAAATCGAATGTAATAACTTTAATTTAAATAAAGTTGGAATTGCTTTCCTCACAATAATTAGAACATTGCAAGCAATGAATAAGGCAAGAGTTTTCGCTGCTTTCGAGCTAAAATGATTACCCATTTTATTGTACAACGAATAAATCTAAACTAAACTTCGAGATATATTTACACTGACTATCAATTTGTCTGTATTTTTCAATATAATTATTTAATTCAACTGATACAGTCAGAGATACAACACTAGTGATAACCTTCCCTCGTCAGTTTTCCTGATGAAACCTACATTACGCGAAAGAGCACAAAAACACGAGAATAACAATGCACACAAAAACGATGAATCAGTAATTCTGGAAGGTTTGAGAACAAAAATCGATATCTTCCAATAATATTTCTTAAGACAGGCAATTGTTTTGAAGCTCTCATGAATTGCGTACAATTTATTATGACTATTTAGTTCATTGGTAAAGTGATCGCTTTCCTAAATTAGATTCAGTTAAGAGAATGGAGACGGATATCGAAATAAACGGACAATCAATTTGTAAGTTTACTATATTATTTACAGAGTTTAAGCAAAATCAGCTGTGTAGAGAAGTAAGTGTAAAAAGTAAAGAATTAAGTGACTTAAAATCTATTTAGTGTGTCATTTAAAGTTTAGATAGATGTTTGTGTCCTAAACTGCTGAACGAATCTTGATAAATTTTGTCATAGATGTAGAGGATAGTCTGAAATACAGGCTACGTTTTTTTTTATTCCACTATACTTTTACTATTTCAAGTTTTAAATAGTTATATCTTACAACAAGCTGCTCCCATGCGGCTTCATCCGCATGAAATTATGAAAATGTTATTTTATTGTTTACATTTGTCAAATTATCAATAACAAATGTCAAAATGACATGACATGACAACCTTGGCAATGTTGCTTCCTTGATGTTGGCAGCAACTTATGCTCTCTTTCCCACATTCGGGTTTTTATCCAATATATTTAGCCCCTAAGTTTAATGGCGTAAAAATATATAGCCTATAAGCGTGACGTTAGTATAGGGCTATTTATAAAAAGAAGAATTATTCAAAAATATGCTGTAATTGCTGATATCTTAGGTAACAAAGAAGTGTGTGTTTACTCTTTATTATAATAGTATTGATTGTGTTATTTTAATTACATTTAAGGGATATTAAATAAAATTAGCAATTGAGTTATAAATTGGTCTTTATTCATCTAGGAACAAAATCTAATACAGCGTAATGTAAAGTACTTATATTTAAGTATTGCTATTTAAGTTGTACTTAGTGTTCTAATTAAGCATGAATTGACAAATACTTTAAAATATACAAATAACAAACATTATTAATAGCAGTGCACACAAACAAAACAGTATACAATTTTTATTAATAAATAAAATGTTGTATATATAATAACAATAAATATAATACTAAAGTCCTCGAATGAAGGCCGCGAAAGGGGATCAGGAGCGTAGGGCGTCCTCCACTCAAGTGGACCGATGACTCAGTGCGCACGGTGAGAAGAAGAAGATGCGGAAGGCGGAGGACCGCAATCTGTGGAGGGTATTGGGAAAGGCCTATGCCCAACAGTGGGTAGATAAAGGCTGTTGATGGTGATGATGATGTTGATATATCTAATAAAAATATTAGATTTTAAGCAATTTTGCCTGTATTTGCTACTCAAAATTAATTTAAAAAAATGAACTATATAAATAATTTAATTTTTATCTATGTATGAGATTATTTAAAAACTCCTATAAAGCGTTTAATCTAAAGATTTTTAAAAACACTTTTAATTTAAAGTGCGTAATATTTTTAATACTTTG
>NW_013524991.1:247466-305386 GCF_000836215.1 Papilio polytes | reverse complement strand
TATGTGATAGAATTTCTATAAAGCGTTTGGTTTTTATATCGATTAGATTGTTTTAACAATTTAAAAATATTTGGAGACAAGGTAATATTGTTAATTAAAAAATAAATTAAATACAATATTTTGATAAATCTAACTTGTTAAATCTCAATACGAATTTAAATACTAAAAAAATATATAACTAACTTAAAAATAGACAACAAATCATTGCAGATATAAATAAACCTTACAAAAGACTAACAAACAATAAACGTATAACGATAACTTATAACATCTTTACTACCAATGGTGTTACTTATTTGACATTTTACTTATGACAATACTATAACACCATTCATAGCGAATTTAATAAATTATCAAAATCACAGAAATTAAATCAGGAGTTGAATTAACTAAAGTTGTAACTTAAGGAATCCGTCAGCGCGCAATCACCGCCCCCAAGACGAGGGCAGCGAAGACAAAACCAGTTGCAGACGTATGTATGTATCCTGTGTTGCATTCATCCGACTCGCAGCAGAAGGTTCGGGCCCCCCACCATTCTGTAGAAATAAAACTTTTACAATAAACTGTATTTCCACTAGGTTGTGCCGCGCGACTTTTCCCAGCGGCTTGAGGACTTATTTCCACTGGTTTGGCCGCTATACAAAAATGGAAATGGAGTCTTTTTAAGAGTGTGAACACACTTTTGACTAGACTATCGGATAGTTTAGTCTCGCTTTGATTCCTATGCCCTTATATGGAGGTGCACACTACTCGATTTTTAGTTGTGCAACTAAACAGTTGAATTGGCTATGAAACAATCGACAATCGCGCATTTGTCTGATAGTTTAGTCAAAGGTGCCCGATATAAGATATTAATTTTAATGTACAAAATTATTAGCTAAATGATTTATGTATATCGTAAGTATTACCTTTCTCTGTGCATGTTGGTACGCAGTCACGGACAACTGTCAGCTCACTCACGTATTTCTGTAACAAATGTTCATATTACAAAAACTGTAATTACGTCTTTTCATTGCAATTATTACTATTAAATATATTACTATTCCCATGCGACTTCATCCGCATAAAATTACAAAAAAAATATTTTATTGTTCACATTTGTGAAATTATCAGTTGCAAATTTCAAATGAAATGACATGACAAACCTTGGCAACCTTGCTTCCTTGATGTTGGCAGCAACTTATGGTCTCTTTCCCACATTAACGTTTTTATCCAAAACATTTACCCCTAAGTTTAACGGCGTGAAAATAAATAGCCTAAAGCATGACGAAAGTGTAGGGCTTTTATTAAAAAAAGAATTACTTAAAAATATGCTGTAATTGCTGACATCTTAGGCAACAAACAAGTGTGTGTTTACGCTTTATTACAATAGTATAGAGTATAGATAAGTAAATAAGTGTATAAGTATAGATTAAATAATGTAGATTTAAAACACAAAGTCTACTATTTATAGAACATCAAAAAACTTGAAAGATAAAAGGTGAAGTTTATTAGAACCCCAAAGATTTCTGGATCGTAAATTATCTTGATCGACGGCTCACCGATTTGATTAAACTACTCCGTCAAATGAAATGATGCTGTCATTGATCAAGGGGAAAGTTTCCTTCGAAATTGGGAATATATCTATATCTATACTAATAAAAAAAAGCGTAAACACACACTACTTTGTAAGATGTCAGCAATTATAGCATATTTTTGAATAATTAGTTCTTTAATAAAAAGTTCTACGCTTACGTCACGCTTTAGGATATATATTTTATACGCTATTAAACTTAGGGAGTAAATAAATTGGAAACCTTCATGTTGCAAAGAGGCCATAAAGTACAAGCTGCCAACATTAAGGAAGCAAGGTGTTATGGTAACGGTAATTTTGGCATTTGCAATTGAGAATTTGACAAATGTAAACAATAAAATAAAGTTTTTATAATTACATGCGGATACAGCTGGTCTACAATAATATTAATAATATGAGAGGGTAACTAAATCCAGTAAACTTACAATGCAGTATTTAGCAGCAGGCGGGCAGTCAGCAAGCCGCGTGGCGCTACGATTGTTGCAAGGCGTGATAGAGCCAACTCCATCACTGTACTGGCCGCACTGCCAGCACTTGATACCAGTCGCTGTACCAGCCACCAGCACGACCAGGATCACGCACAACCACGCGCTTGACATACTGCTGTAACATAATTATTATCTTTCCACATCTATGCTACTTAATATTATAAAGAAGAAAATTCGTATTTTTGTATGTATTGAAATAACTCAAAAACTACTTGGCCGATTTTAAAAATTCTTTCACTATTAGAAAGAAAATGTATCTGTCAGTAGCATAGGCTATACTTTTTATTATTTCTTAATTTTACGCGGACGAAGTCGAGAGCAATAGCTATTGTATATTACACGTCCAAAGGAGTACCAATTATTGTTACTTTTTACAAATCTTTTTATAAATTAATTACAATAAAAAAGAGAGATTAGAGATAGAGATTGTGTTACATGGATACGATTTTCTTCTGGAAATATAAGGCCAGGACATTGATCTGTATAAATGGATGGGCGATATAATGTTAATGATAATTAAATCTATTACTATTATTAATTAGAAAACTCCCTACCGCGATCAACCATAACCATACATGCTAAAATTGCGTAAATTGCACAAAATAGCTTATAGTCTGTCTATTTATAGAGGTCAGTAGGCGATATGCGAGTAACTAGCAAGTTGGTATACCAGGTTAGCCAGTGGGTAAACGCATTGTTCCAGTAGTGTCAATACCAGATACTACGTTTTACTGGCATGTGTACTTACGTCGTCGCTTCGCGTCGTGTTTTGTTTCGGTAATCTTTGAGCTATATAGAAATAGCCTACTGGTTCCAGTAGCCGAATTAACATTTAACAAGCTTTTCCATTGTCGAGTTCGTAGGCACATTCTTTGTCATTTAAATTTCAGTGGGATTTAATTTAACAGTGTTCAACGCTGCGGTGTTTGATTGTGGTTGATAAACGTTACACTGTACACAGACGTTAAGCAGTTACTTAAAATATCTTAATCCACACTAAAGGAATCGTATAGAAACCATCAAGGAGTATTCCAGTAAATCGTATTAGAAACATAGACCGACAAACTTATTAAACTCGGTGGGCATAGATGAAACAAATTACGACACCGCATTTCCGTCAATTTAAAAAAAAACATACAGACGAATTGTGTACCTCCTTCTTTTGGGAAGTCGGTCAAAAAGTATCAATTTTTATTGTATATCATGTAACTTTGTTTATTTTATCTGTAATTATATATATGTGTTTTTTGATAGAACTAATCGCGATAGCAGCTTCACTGACCTCTTAAAATGGACAGGCTATGATCTATGCATTTTGGTATTGATACTTAAGGTTGGTTGAAATACCTAATAATGTTAATAAACTAAACTGTGATTAACATCAAAAGGCACGTGTAAGTAGGAACGAAACAAAAGAATTTACCAAATAATCACCTAGCCATTTATACAGATCAGTGGCAGCGCCTAGAGAGGCCGGACTATCGTTCTTTAACAATAATGTTTCCAGTCTTTTAAATATATGTAACAGTCTTAACCTGCCCTTGTACCTACAGAGGGTTGGCACAGTATGTGCTGCACCTCTATACCTCTTTATCAGCCGTCAATATATTATAGTAAAGTGAATAAGTAAATAATTGAAAAACTAAGAGACAATGTCACAAACATAAGATATCTTTATCCTTATCTTATTAGAACTCCAGCCGTATGTTTATTTATATTCCATTTACCTTAATGGAACATAAGGAAAAAGGAGAAAAAACATTTTCTTCTAACATATGTTTCGTTATCGTAAATTATTACCGTGAAATTATACTGTAGGAACTCTTGTATTGAATATGGTATCTCTTTCGTCTTCATAGAGATAGAAAGAGATGACTTCCACGTACAACTTGACAGCAAATGGAAACAAAAGACGTAATTGTTTTAATGAAAACTGGGTAAATTATTAACGGGAACACATTTGTGCGATTGTCGATTGTTTCTCAGCCAATTCAACTTTTAGTATTAAATTGTTACAAAGTAAACGCATATTTCATTCAATATGGAAACTTTGTGTTTAAAAAATAAACACGTATTCAGATTCCTACGAACGTTTTAATTAAGAGAAAATGTGCGGGTCAGGAACCCTAATTAAAGTATACCTTTTTTGTCCCTTTGTAATAATATGTAACTACGTCAGTGCTAATCATATACATAAAAGAAAGATATAGTCGACACAACCATAAACATTTTTTTCACCGGTACTTTCCCTGAAAGGTACTATATCAATTAAGTTTAGTGTCACTGCATGTCCTTGTATTGACATGTAATAAAATATTTTACAAAATTTTAATAACCTCCGTCTTTCTCAGAGGACGGGGAAAAATCCTCTTTATGTCCGTCTCCTCGTTACCCACTTTATAATGTAAAAAATATACATTTTCTTCCTATTTTAACTACAATTTTAAGGCTAACAATTTAAGATAATGCTGTCAAAAGATAATTTAATCTTTAGGTCTGTGAAGGCGTGAATTGAAGCCGCATTTATATCTTCAAAGATTTAAATGACAATCGTACTTAGCCGCGGACGGCGGACCGCAAGCTCGTGACGAGACATTTCAAAGCGTTTTGCTTTTTTCCCTTTTTAATTTAGCACATTTTTGCTAGGTTTAATTTTCTTTTTTGGAATATCATCTAAAATCTTTGAAGATTACTGTTAATACAATTTTGTAATTGGTTACCTGAGTTTTAGAAATGACGGTTATCTTACTAATTGTTATTGAACTTTATCGAAAAACTTGCTATTACTCTCGACTTTGCCTGCACGAAATTAAAAAGTAATAAAAAATATAGACTATGTTACTCATTGATAACGTATCTTTTTAATAGTGAAAGAATTATTTAAATCGACCAAGTAGTTTTTAAGTTATTTCAATACATACAAATGTCCAAAAATACAAATCTTTATAAAATATTTGCATATATATAAATATAGACAAACATTACAGTTGTTTTATGTCTGAAAAGTTTTAAAATCATTTACCTGATATTATTCAAATTTGGACAAATTCACAATCGATCCGCAACATAAAATAACATTCTATTTTGAATAAAGAACTAAGGAAAGAGATAGTCATTTCGAATAACGGCCGATTTAACATTTTCAGACTGGATTCATTTAGTGTGCTCTGAGCCTAATATCCTCCTTTAGCTTGATCCGGGCAACTTTACTTATCTAACGAGATTTCGATAAAACAAGCCTTTGTTCGATTATTTACTCGCCGTATTATTTTTATATTTGCATGTTTAGAGCATGCGCACACCTGTAACTAAACTATCGAACAACTGTTTAGTCTCGCTTTGATTCCTATGAGCTAATATGGAGGAGCACATTATTTGATTACTAGATAGTTGTGTAACTACATAGTTGGCTGCAAAACAATCGACAGTCGCACAACTGTCGTGCGATAGTTTAGTCCAAGGTGTGCGCCTGCTCTTAAATGTTTGGTTTTATAATATTTAGTTTATTTTGTATTATTGAAATGTCCAAATAAAATATATTCGGATATAAGTTTTATAACATCGAGTTAACGACAAGTTTTGATTGTTTTTTGACCGACTTTCCAAAAGAAGGAGGTACTCAATTCGTCGATATTTTTTTTTTTCTAAAGTAACGTTAAATCTAAAGGCCGCTACAGCCTGCTTGGGCAATTGTACAGTTAAGCTGATTACTACTACTATTGATAGAAGTGCGCGTATTTTTTACTTATTGAAAAAGAGTCAATAGAAAAAATAGACTATAAAAGTAAAAAGAATTAATTTACTTTTCTATAGGGCTTTTGTAAAATATCATCAAAACATTTTTTTAAATAGGCTAAGTGATTCTTAACTTGGTGTTAAACACCTCGGTTGAAGTCAACTTGAGGAATATTTTATTAAGATGAACATTGAATGAAAAATATTCGAGTACCTTCATTACCGTAAGCGACAGCGCAAAGGACAGTTTCAAGATCTCTTTACATTTAAATTTCGAATCGTCCAACATTCATTAATTCCGAGATTAACAAAAACATACCCTCACTTGGAAATAAATTAAAAATAACTTTTTAAATTGGAATGAATATTACGCAGGACTTTAGTGTATAGGGATGATTTTTTTAATATAGAAACGAGTCATTTTTTTATGATGTTTATTTTCTCTTATTTATGCTATAGAGAAACACTTATTAAGTCCTTTAAGACATTGCTTAATACTCAATGTACCACTGTACGAACGATGTACAGTTGCGGAAGTACGCAGTGTTTAACTTCAGAAAAAATGCTTTGTTAATTACACCGAGACAAACTACACCTCTTCCTACATATAACTAGATGTTGCTCGCAACTTCGCATGTGTGATATTTAAAAAATCTAGAAAAAACACAGCCTTACTCAGTAATAAGGTAGCTTTTTAATGGTGCAAGAATTTTTGAAATCGGTCCAGTTTTTGAGTTATTCCAAATACATACACAAAACCAATATTCCAAAAATAGAAATCTTTTCTCTTTAAAATATTAGTATAGATAGTTTAGATAGCAGTGAGTGCACGAAGGGATAATAATAAAAAGAAACTAGCCGTGTCACTAACCGACTTTTTTCCGTAAATACACATTTATAAGCTGCTTTGTATTGGTTTTTGTTTCGCGTCTCGTTTCAAAATTTACAAACGATTGTAGCTTTTAAGGAACATCGCCATTTTCCCCGATTGTACCTAACAAATTTAGTCAACGAAGAGTTTTAAATCTAAATTACAAACTATTGGTATGTTTTAAAAATTCGCTTAAAAGCAATATCGTTCTTTGCTTGCTATCTTTTAACTATGACATTTTCACACGCGATTATTTTGTAGTAGGTCAAAATATGTCAATTTGACTAATAAAAAACATCGTTTGTCCTAAAAATAGCAACTAACTACCGTGACGTTTTACTTTGAATTCAAATAAATCGGTTCGTTACGTTTGTACGTTAGTTAAATTGACCGAAGTGTCAATGGAGCCTGCGGAATGGTAAACATTTTTATATGAACACAATAAGTTTGTTATTTTTTTATCATAAAAATCATAAGTAAAAGGAGATAGATGGTGCGATGTTAACACATAAATAAATTTGATACCGGGGTTACAAATCGCATTGGACATCTACCTTTTAATATCAGACTGTTTACATATTACCTTTGATTAAAATCTTCAAGTTAGAAAACAAAAAGTAGCATATCACGAAAATGTATAAAAATGCGTAATGATTTTTTTATTATTTTTCCCTTCAGTAAAAAACAATTATACATTTTGTAATACGTTTTAAAAATAAGGCTTTTAAGGGTTAAATATCGTGAAAATCACTTACGAATATAATAGATTTTAATGCTCTATTACCGATAAATAAAGATTGTGTTAATATTCGATGTTTTACAATGAAATAGGAATATCCACCTCGAAGGACCATTATTTTACATTAACTTTAGAATGTCTTCTATTCAAAATATTCACGAATTATTGAAAACAAGCTTTCGCACGCGACTCCGACCGATGGAATTTAAAAAACCAAAACTGAGAAGCGTATGTGTTCTTCCAGACTACCCATTACATCTATACCAAATTTCATTGAAATCTGTTCAGCTTTTTAGGCTACAAGCTCTAACAAACATCCATCCATCTAAACTTTCACATTTATAATATTAGTAAGATTAAGGTGTAGTTCTTTTAACACATTAAATGTTAATCTAGATCCTGCTTGTTAATCTAGATTTTTATAAATATGCAAGTCAAATTAAAACTTAATGGCTAAGTAATAGGAAGTATTCAACGCTAAAAACATGTAACAGTGAAAAATAAAAATAGACCAATTTCACAAACAATTTATTGCACGCTAGACGAGGCTAACCTTTTGACCGCCTCTTGCATATTTATGACATCCATGAAAAAAGGTAATTGAAATGTAACACTATTGCGGATGAATTCAGCGAATTTCAATTGTTTTATGTTTTAGTATTCCCTTCCTTATGTAATTATTTGGAGTGTTTATGTAACAGTGTATTACGACAGTTAATATGGGTCGTTGAAATTAATAAAATGTATACATAAAAATACAAGAATTAAAAATTGATCGGCAGAATAAAATAAAAATAAATTACTTGGACTCTTTATTAAGAACAAAACTATACTATGAAAGTTTTATTAAAAGTAAATAAAATCTAGTGTTTATCTCATTTTAAATTATACGACTTTAATAAGTTATTACGTAAAAACAAATTAATTAAAAAAACAGTTATTAATTAATATATGTGAAAGAAAAAGTGTAACATAATTTTTAACGCTAACTTTTAGAAACAATACGTCATGTATATTTTATTTTTTAAATGTTAACGAAAAGTTTTTTCAACTTAGTTTCGTAACTTTGTACTGTGAAAGGCATGTCCCAACTTACCTGAGAGCGCTTACTTTAAATGCCAGCACCAAGTACCACTTGAGCGTTGCACAGGAATTAAAAAAAATAATTAAAACCGCTGTAAGATGTACGCAAACTTCAGTAACGCATGCAACTACGACGCGTCTTTACACTGGGGCGTCTCTAACACGACTGAATAACCCTGCCAGCGGAATTACCTGACAAATATAAAATGACCCCTATGTTATATCCGTATCCCCCTGGGAGATCTAAGTTTATTGCCTCAGCGGGGGACGGGGAAGGTCAAATGATTCTGGTTCATTAGGGGCGATGGGCCGTTTTATGCTGTTTATATTCGCTGATAGATTTTCGAGGGTCGGGTCTTGAATGCTTTTTTGTTTATTTCTATGGCTAATTACATACAATACATAAATGACAATAATTAGAGTTGATTTTTGTATTAAATAAACGAAAGATATCTTATGCTAAATTATAATTTACATAAATATTATAAAATATTACTTTTGCTTTCATGCATTTTAAAGGGGTTTACGTAAGAGGAAGTTATAACTTTAAAGGAGTTTTTATTGGTCGTTAAATACGATGTCTTTTTTACGTAAAGTTGCCCTTAAAGTTATATTATTAATCCGACATAAAAGAACAAAGTTACTGCGTTATAAAAATGCTTATAATAAAAATATAAAATGAAAAACTGAACTTAAAAAAAGTATTCTTTGAGGCCTAATTTTAGTCCCTTTCCTTTTCCACCCCTTTCTTAAGAGGAAAGGATGAAAAGGAAAGGTGAAAAAAGGGAAATATCCTCTTTATGTGCGTCTCCTCCTCCGTCAATTAAGAGAAGGCAACGCATCTGCAATTGCGGATGTTTATGGGCAACGGTCGCTTTCCATTTCGGTGGAATCAGGCGGCTCGCTCGTTTGCCACCTTATATTATTATAAAAAAATCTCCCTTACCTAAGGACCCCTTCCGCTCCCTTGATAATCAACAAACTTCCATTCATTCATACATCCATCTATACTTCGCTTTTAAAACATTAAGATGTGGTATTAAATCAATTAATAATCGAAATAAAAAAACGTTTGGTGTATTTTTTTTATATAACAAGGTGGCAAACGAACAAGTGACCACCTGAAACGGCCAAAATGGCGAAGCGACCGCTGCCCATGGACATCCGCAATTGCAGATGCGTTGCCTACCCTTATATGCACGTTTTTAGTTGATTTTAAAACAATTTTACAATGTTGTGGATATTGCAATGTTAGCTGTCAGCGATGTTGACTGGAAGCGCTTGGAGTGCATCGCGAAGTGTCGCCACTCAGAATAGATAACTTAATAGGTCAATATAATTGGATATTAGGTCAGGGAATTGATTCGTGATGTAACTGTAGTCTGCTGTAACTAATATGTTTTGTTTGTTTCGTTTTAACCAAACCAAATAGATCAAAGATTTTCTCATTTCGTATAACAGTTTTCTTTTTTTAAGTCAATTTATTTCTCATAACATACATACATTGTAAGAAATAAGTTACCTAAGTGAGGGGGCACGACATTGACTAAACTATCGCAAAACAGTTGTCCGATTGTCAATTGTTTCGCGGCTAATTCAACCGTTTAGTTGCACAACTAAAAATCGAGTAGTGTGCGCACCTCTAAATAAGCTCTTAGAAATCCATATGCGACTAAACAGTTGTGCGATAGTTTAGTCGAAGGTGTGCATACTCTTAAAGTTAAGAAATCCATTAATTGTAATCCTTCCAAAAAGTCTAAGTAAATTTACCACATCATTAAACGCGTTCGAAACACCTTACATACTTTGTTAAAGTTTGAGAATAAACAGTCATGCTAAGTATACGAAGTCTACATCACGCCTAAGTTACCAACTTAGAAAGAAAACCTATCAAAGTACGAATAGGGAATTAAGCGAAATATAAGCAAGGAACAATTTTGGCTTACATCCAACATTGTAAAACCATGTAGTTATAACAATAGATTATGGTGTTGATAGCAAAACTATAAACAAGAAAAAAACTTAAAAAAAAATAGTTTTAAATTATAATAAAAAATGCATCTCGCATTTTGACTTTAAAATACACCGCCTTTTGAAACGAAGTGTAACATTATTGTTACACTACATACTGATGCATAAACGCTCGTCGCGTAACATGTTACATTACTTCTTAGATCGATTAGTAACCATTATAGTATGAACTATTTACTATTGATACACGACTTTAATAATCTCGGTCAAATCGACGATTAAAATTGCGGCGCATCAAACGATACGATAAACAACCGCTCAAAGTTCTACTTTCTAAGGTTTTAAGTTATCAAGTTAATAAAAAAAGCCAAATTTGGACTTACTATAGTCTACGTTGGTACCATCGACCATTTTGTCTAAATGTTAGATAACTAGTAAATTATCGATAGAATAATAAAATATTAACACCTGAAACTAAATCCCACAACTGTTTAGTCTCGCATTGATTCCTATGAGCTTATATGGAAGTTTTTAGTTGTGCAACTAAACAGTTGTATTGTCTGCGAAACAATCGACAATCGCACATCAGTTGTGCGAGTTTAGTCAAAGGTAAACCGCTCTTACTAAATTCAAGGTATACTTACGCTAATTAAATCCTTAAAAAATTAATATCTGGGCTCTGTCGACATTGGTTTAAGACTGCTGCTCTCAAGTAACTTTTGTATTTGGATGTCAGCCAAAGTATCTCTGAACGAACAAATATCATCGAACGCTCCTAATGGCTTCCGAAGCAGAAAGTCTGGCGTCTGTTGAGTAAATTTTAACTGCGGACTATGATTGTTATTGCCGGGGATTTGGAGATCGCTGTTCCTCGTTTATAACGCGTTTACGACGGTGTTAAATGTTATTAAAGAATTTGTTGCAAATTGTTGTACTATATTGTTTAACATTTACTTTGTTATGTTGTTATTGTGAATGTTGTTATCTACGTTTCAATAATTCTTGTACAAGTATTACGTACAGCTGATAAGTAAATAAAGTCTGTTTAAGAATATGACATAAGGATGGATATCAGAGTTGTAAAAGCCTTTTTATCGGAAGTGTATCCATGAAACGTATCGCCGTCGTATGTAATAGTATATTTCAAACTTTTCGATACAATCCCACGTGAATTACATTCTAAGTGACTTTTATAAATGTACTGTTGGAAACAGTTTGACAATATACTACACAAACTTGTGGATAACAACCCACTGTGGCTGCTTAAACTTGAAATATGATAGCTTGAATTTAGAACGATATTCAATTGTTTGTTTATTCGCTATCTCATATTTGTTACATTTTCGTAGCAAGACGTAGACCGTGCTACGGTTAATCGTTCTTGGGGCTTATCACGAATATTAGTGAGAATGACTTCATAACGTCATCGACATAATATTTATGCAGCGTGTACCGGGAATAAAACATAACAACAAATCTAGACATATTGTCGATGTCGTTATTGCTCGCAACTGTCACGCAAATATTGGTGAAATACCCTTTGATTTAACCGCTCTGTCCAGTTTTTAATTAGCTATAAACTATACATATATATTTTTTTATTTCGTAAAGTTTACTAGTAATGTGTTTATCGCATTTGAAGCGTAACTTTCAAGTACTCGCGTGGCTCGCACGGCATGTAGGGCAAGATTAAATTGCTTTGGCGACGGCTTTTTTATACGGAAGGATGGACGGACAGCAGGAAATTGCACAAGACTGTTACAGTACGTATCCACATATTCGTATATCTGATATATGATTTAAGAAGAAATGTATGTTAGAAAACTTAGCGAAATACAATAATATTTAAGTATGAATAACAATACTTTTAAACAGAAAAATACACACATATTAAACGCAAAATTATTAAATTGGAGGCGTGTAATTGCCGTTTGTATCGAGTTTCGAATATTAGCACAACCCTTCATTTTAATAAAATAGAAACATGGTAATTTAGTTCTCCTTTTTTTTCATATGTTTTTCTATAAAGATGTTTCTTTTATGACTGTCATAAAAGTACATACTCTCCATTGAAGTCAACGTAATAAAAATTACACGATTAAAAAGTAACTCTACATTATTATTTATCTAATTTAAAACAAGAATGTCTTACGGTCTTTCACAAAACGAGTATAACTTTTTCTCAAAGGCTGGCAACGCAGGATAGTTCCTCTGGTATGAAGAAGTCAATGGGCGTCGATGTATTCCACCGTTAGCATGCTTCTTTCTCTTATGAAACCCTGGTCATCCTATACATAATTAAGTGTGATGATTTTTATATTTTGAATTTATTAAAGAACATTTTAATTACCAGGAAATTAATACGAAATCCATTTGTAAAACTATTAAAAACTTCTCGCGCCAACTTTGATTTTAATCTCAACTTTCGTTATGAATAACAATGCTTACAGTATTCCGATATCAGAGTATTTGAAAGCTTTGAAAGCTTAATTGTAAACTTAAAACAAATAAAAAATCAGAAGCGGGAATGAAATTTTAAAACGATTGTAAAAGCATTTTGTATTTGGGATACAATTTTGCATTGAAAAAAGGTTTTATTACATTCCTTTTAATTATTTAAGTAATAATATTAAAATAAACATTATGAAATGTTCGTTCGGAGATACTATAGCCCGGCAGTCGGTCTAGATGTAGGCCACTGTAGGGCTTATAGTGGGTAAAACCCCTATATAACCATGCTTCCATCCAAAAGCCGGGTAACTATTTAATTTTCTATGAAACTAAAAAAAGAACAGACACTCTAATCTAATCTTACTTATCATTTCATATTAGAACGGTAGAAAATTAAAGAGTAAAGGGGTAAGCATGGTATGGACATGTTTTGAGGAGGGATGAATCGCATGTAGCAAGGAGAAAGTTATAGAAAGAGATGGATTGCGTGAAAGGTGACATGATCAAAAAGGGAGTGATGACTGAGATGACGTATGATAGAGTTATTTGGAGGACAAAAACCTGTTGCGCCACTACGGAAGTAGGATAAGGAGGATGATGATGAAAAGTTTTTACAGATTTTTTTTTTCAGGAAACATAAATATTTTTACTACTACTACCCATTAGTATGACATTTGAATAGTGAAATTGAAATGTCAAGTGCCAGGTATTCCAGTAAAGTTTGAAAATTCTCACCCGGTTAACTGGCTTTTAGCAAAATTTTAACGAAGCTTAAAGTTGTCGAGTGTTGTTGCTGTAACATAGCACCGCCTAGCGGAGAATAATGGAAACTTGAGAGTCTAGAATTTCTAGCTTCAAAATAGATGATTTCTGACTTGTTAAGTAAATAGTTAACTATAATTAAATATTAACTTTTAGTGAACTTTATTGTTTAAGATATTTTAAGATCACAAATATAAACAAAATGGAAATTGTCCCATATATTTATCAAAATAAAGAATACAAATTGAAAAAATCTCCTAGATTTAGTCGCAGTGAGTTTTAGATTCACAACTACTAATAAAAAAGTCGACAAGGAATAAATTGTGTCCGACATTTTAAAGAAAAATTGCGAATATACCAAGCCCTCATTGGACAATATCTTATCTTACTAATATTATGATGGATGTTAGAGTTTGTAGTCTAAACTGCTGAAAGGATCTCAATGAAATTTAGTATAGATGTTGAATTCAGTCTGGAAGAACACATTGTCAACTTACTTTAGTTATAATTAAGTAGACGGAGTCGCCTGCGAAAGCTACATTACATACGTTAAACTGTCTAAAATTTTGAATTCGCCAACAACTTTACCGGCGCAGAAAGAGCTGGATATTGTTACAAAACTGCAGTTCACATCACCAGCTCACTATACGTCCTCACCGAGGGGTTCGGAGCCTACCCTAATATGGGGTGACTAGGCCATAGTTAACCACGCTAGTAAACTGCAGTTACGTTACAAAATTAATTATTTAATCTGCAAGTAAACGACTCATGTTCTTACGTAGAGTGACAATGATTTATAGTTACTTATAATTAATATTAATAATCGAAATACAGATAAATCAATGTTGTTACAAATTTTAAGAAAACAAAGATTTTAAGTGCTTTCCGATAGAAATCTTTTGTCTCATAAAGTGATTTTTCTTTTAGTGATATCGCAATTTCGTGTTCAATTGTTTGTTCACAGAGCACTCCCTCAGATGTATGTGGCTTGAAATGATGTTATTTCCGCTGCAGACCGATGAAGCTGACGTTTTACTAAAATAAGGTTCAGATTCTCGATTCAAAGTCTAGTGACTTCATTGGTGTCAGTGTATTTCAAACAGCACTCACTGCATTTTAAAAAATGCGTAAAACGATAGCACAAATGTAACACATATGAAAGTTTTGCATAAGTTATACCTTTTTAGTATCATAGTTTTTACTAATATTATAAATGCGAGAGATGGATAGATTGATAGATGGATAGATTTTTAAAAGGTATATCTAGAACGGTAGTACATACATCTCCATACACCTAGACACAGATGTGGGACATATGTTAGCTATTTTTTTACATTTCGCGCAGACAAGGTAAGGTGAAAATTACGTAGTACATTTTTAAGCAAGGCTGGAGGTTGTAAATAATGTAAAAGCAATTCTAAGCGATGGTAAATCAAAATTAAGATTACCTCGCTGTTTAATTAATAAACTAACGCCATTTTTTTGTAAACCTCTTTATTTTTACTTAAATCATTTTTACAACATAACAAAAATTCTACACATGCTTTGTTTTTTTCTTTCTTTTTTTTTCTTTCGTTAAAATTTCTATTTAGCCAGTAATGTATATTGTAAATTTTATTTTATTTTATTTTTACAATTGTTGTTTACATAAGTAATAATATTTAATTTAGACTGCAGTTTTACGGACAATAATTAAAAAGAATACAGCGCCATCTATTGATCGATTACTTTTAACCATTATTATATTGTAAAGAACATTTTCGTACGACATCGTAACGTTCACTGAAGCATACGCAATTAGTCGTAGAACATCGTCATATCAAAAGATCTGTCTCGACAAAATTTCCCGAACATAACTTTATGAATGTGTTCTACGGAAAAAATGCTTACTATGCGTTAATGGTAACTTGAATTTCACAATCGACCTACATTGATATCACTACGAATATTTAATTAATTGAATTTATAAATTGCTAGCTCTAGCCCTCAACTCTATGCGTGGAATTAAAAATAAAAACAAAAGTGAGAGCCCTATGTGTTCTTCTAGACTATCCTCTACATCTATACCAAATTTCATTCAAATCTGTTAAGCCGTTTAGGCCACAAACTCTAACAAACATCCATCCTTACATACATCTAAACTTTCGCATTTATAATATTAGTATGATTAGTATGATAGTTTGATATACATCAAACTTGCATCAACTATACAATACACGGCATTTAGTTTAAAATTTTACTGGTAGTGATTTTTGTTTAATTTACAATAAGACTTTGATTTTATGGTAAGAAAACTAATCTATTGTATCATCATCCATTTGCCCTTATCCCTTACGGAGGGTCGGCACAGTATGTGCTGCTCTTTCATACATCTCTATCAGCCGTCATATCTGAATCCACTCCTTTCTTAAGCGTATCCTCTTTCACACAATCCATCCATACTTTCTTCGGTCTTCCTCTTCCTTTGTAGCCATACACATTCAATCTTAACACTTTCTGGTTTATGTCCCCATCATTTCGTCGCATAACATGTCCATACCACGCTAATCTTTTGTACAACTAATCTATTGTATAATTTTAATATTTCGATAACTAAAGCACTTCAGGTATACTCTATTACCTACTTAAAGTTAATAAAAGTAACAAAGTTTTCTTATTCAATATTACTTTAGCTTAACACAATAGCTAATTCAAAACGACAGAAAAGATCAACATGAATATAAATTTTATAGCGCAACTGGCGTCTAAATGTGAAATAAATCACTTCCAATGTCGTCTAGTCTTTGTGCAAGGAATGATAGAATTCTAAATATATTCAAATTGAATTTATTTATTGTTCAAAGTCAGATAAACGAGTGCATACACTGCTCAGTTAGTAACCAACCGAGTGCTCAACTTTGAGTGCGGCGATAAGTCTTACATTGAGGTTTTAATTATATTTTTGAGTTGCTTTTTCTATTAAAAAGAGATGGATATCAAATCTATATCTGTACTAAATATATCCACATCTATACTAATGTTATAAAAAGGAAAGATTTGTATTTTTTGATTTTTAGATCAGTTGTAATAACTCAAAAACTACTTAACCGGTTTGAAAAATTCTTGCACCATTAATAAGCTATGTTATCACTGAGTAACACAGGTTACATTTATACATTTTTTTAATTACACGTGGGCGAAGTCGCGAGCAACAGCTGGTAACTAATAAAATTATGAAGATTCTTCCAGAACTTTACTAATGTAATGTGAAAATAAGCTTCAATGTAAAGAATTGTGTTTATACGAAGCTGAGATGGACGTGACTTGAATAACTTGTGAGCGACCTCTAGCGGACACTCGGCTTACTACACAGTATACATTGCTTCTACTGAGATATAAACTATTGTATAACTTGTGAAAGAATATGTAATTATAAATAATATTCAATAACTAAAATAATACATGTAGATAAGACAGTATTGTACAGTTTCTGATATAAGTTTAAAGCACACAGTCAAACTGTTACGTCAAAACTTTACCTTTATAGACATAACTTTAATATCTGACAGCTAAAATTTAACCTACACATGCACAGTTTTAACTGTACAGTTTAAGTCAGGACTGATCTTAGATAGCGGGCTTTTGAAATAATTGGAGAGACAAAATATCTATTTTTGATATTATTTCAGGTAATGTATATAGAATCTATTATATTCTTCTATTTATATGTAAATTAACAATCTTTCAAACATTTTAATCGCGATATATTTGCTAAAACGATAATTACAAACTCGCTAATTTTTTATTCGTGGAGCCTTAGTTGAGAACTTCGTGTGGAGCTTAAATTATTGTGTTACGACAATCTGAGAGTTTTAACGTCTCGCCAACTTTACTGTTTCTCAGCGCCGAGTTAATTTTCAAATGAGAAATTCCGAGTACTTTGAATGCCAGGGAAGTTTTGTTACTTTTTGTCGACATAAGACTTGATTCTTTGGTACTGATTCAGCGATACGAGCTCCTTACATTATATGTTTAATGTTTTTGTACATGTTTCTTCAGTAAAAACTCACAGTAAACATTATTGAGTAGAACTAAGACTTACTAACTATTGCTCCTGACTTCACCCTTGTGAAAAAAAAAAATAATAAAAAAATAACCTTTCTAAAGGTAAAAGAATGTTAAAACCGGTCTAGTATTTTTTAAGTTATTTCAATACAAACAAAAATACAAATCTTTCCTCTTTATAATATTAGTGATCACTTATGTAAATGTATACTTCAGTAGTATATTGTAATCTAAATTTGAAACAAAATTATTCATTATGTACTTCCCTGAAAATAATTAAAAATTCTCTTTGATTTATCAGAGACTGTTCCCGCGCGGTGCCAGCATCAATCAAAACTTGTAAACTGGGGGAGGGTAACAATGAAAAATTGTATCCTTATTATATTATTTTGGTACCGAAAAACACACAATTATTCATTATGAAGTTACCTTAAACAGAATCGGAAAAGTTAATTTTAGAAACATATATAAATTACGTATATTACTAACGTAAACTTATAAATGTTACGGTTAGTAGAAAATGTGGGCGCACACCTTTGACTAAACAATTGTTGTGCGATTGTCAATTCAACTGTTTAGTTGCACAACTAAAAATCAAGTAGTGTGTACCTCTATATAAGCTCATAGGAATCAAAGCGAGACAAAACAGTTATGTGATAATTTAGTCAAAGGTGTCCGCGCGGTCTTTACACAGATAAAAAATATTGTCTATTGAAGTTATTTTAAATGTTGACATGTTTCTATAAAAGTGTTTCTATTATTTTACTAGCTGTTCCTGTGCGATTTCATCCGCATGGAATTATAAAAATTTTGTTTCATTGTTTACATTTGTCAAATTATCAATAGCAAATGTCAGAATGACATGGCATGCCAAACCTTGGCAATTTTGCTTCCTTGATGTTGGAAGCAACTTGTGGTCTCTTTTCCACATTAGGGTTTTTATCCAAAATATTTACCCCTAAGTTTAATAGCGTGAAATATAGCCTAAAGCATGACGTAAGTGTACGGCTTTTTAATAAAAAAAAGAATTATTCAAAAATATGTTGTAATTGCTGACATCTTAGGCAACAAAGAAGTGTGTTTACGCTTTATTATAATAGTATAGATAGATGGTTTTCATGACAAGCATTGTTTGAAAAGATAAATGAACGATTTAACGGTTATTTTATCTACAATCAATGAAGGTAAATTGCAGTAAAACATGCGATGTGGTGTGATATTTATAGGTCCTAGAGTTAGGTGGTTAGGTCAAGGATGACGTAATTAAGTAACGTTTAAGTGGTCAAACAGTACTGGCTTCAGTATCTAAATCGCGTATTTTTTTTTTATATTTTTGAATATAAGGAGTATAATCAAATAGAATGATAATTAAGTAATCAAAGAGAAGATAATCTTAATTTGAAATATAAAAAAGCACTATTGCTTTCTTAAGTGAAACCAATGAAAGAAATTAGCCATTATAAAAAAGTTATTAGTGCCTTATTTAAAGTTTAAATGCAAAGGAAATTAAATCTTTGAAATGGAAGGAAAGTGGTTACTTGAAAACGAGTCAAAAGAAAAATTTCAAAGCGATTTTCTGAAGAACTTTTACCGAAGCAACGCTATTTAATTTGAATATATAGTCTAACGGATTGTAGCAACCGAATGCACTGCGCTTTTTATTAAGTTTGAATTTAATGAAATCTTAAAGGTAAGAGGTAAAATTCGTGAATCTTTGACGCACTAACATAAATGTTAAGGTTAAAATAATTCATGTAGATTTATCCACGCTTCATGACCTATAAAATTATGAAAAGTAACATTTTTTATCCAATTCACCGCCATTACGATTATCAGAAATTTTAAAAAGTCTAACTAAGGTAACTGGGAACTAGAAATCTTATATTATTTACTTTAAGTCCTAATTTTGTTCAATAAACTTTACTCTTCGTTCTTAACTATTTCTAAGTAACGTTCTACGACTTAAGGTCCTTCAAGAAGCAAGTGTATATCCTTAAATTCCGTCAGCACATCTCTAGTTCGTCTGGTATTGCGGATGTCCAAACGCGTCGATAATTACCTCAGTATCAGTTCCCACCTCACGTTCATCCCCTTCTATAATAATCTATACTAATATTATAAAGAGGAAAGATTTGTATTTTTGTATGTATTGAAATAACTCTAAAATTATAAGGGCGATTTTTAGGAAAGTTATCTATGAGTAACATAGGCCACCTTTTTTATTCCACGCGTACTCTCGTATTCGCGAGCAACAGCTAGTCTCTTTTAGAAAACAATCGAACATTCTCTACTCAATATTCATTTCACGGTGTTTTAATGTAATTCAAACTTTATTTGAATCAAAGAATCTTTATTGAAGACGAAGAATAAAATCTAATTGTATTGAAGATAAATAACAAAAGACAAACAAGAGGTATGTACTTCAGTTGCCGCACAAACACATTTTCATTAGTCGCCTTCGCTTTCAGATCCGGTTTCTTTTACTTATCCAACGGAGACAAATCGACATTTCAATTGAAAACAATACATCAATTTTACTTGAGAAATTTTTAGCGAGATAATCTTTGTACAATAACTACAATGATTGAAGTTTTTGTATACATACTTTTTATGTAAAGCCCATTACAGACCTTCTGATTTAACTACCGTTTGAAAAAAATTGCTCAGTCAAAATTATCAGTATGTAACGGGCTTTATTAGTAAGATTATTACGAAGTTTTAAAATTTAAATTGTAATTTAAACATATTTATTTTCGCTGGGGAATTTTAAAAGGTTTATTTAATTTTTAATATTACGAATATGCAACATCATACTAATATAGTAAATGAGAAAGTTTAGATGGATGGATGTTTGTAAGAGTTGGTAGCCTTAGCGGCTTTTTTTTAAGTCCAAGCGGATGGAGTCGCGGGCGTAAGCTATTTCTCTATAAATTCATTTTGTATCATAACCGGATTACATACGTTAAACTGTCTGCCATATTTAATTTTACCAACAACTTTCCCGACGCAGATTAAAGAGCTAGGTATTGTTACAGAACTGTTACGTTACAAAATTAAAGAGTCAATTTACACGACAAAAACTACTTACTAATGTTTTTACGAAAAGCATAGATTAACAATGATTTATAGTGATTTGTATAAAAGTACTAGCTGTTCACGTGCGACTTCATCCGCATGAAATTATAAAAAAATCATTTCATTGTTTACATGTGTCAAATTATTAATTGCAAATGTCAAAATGACATGACATGATGACAACCTTGCTTTCTTTCGTCTCTTTCCCATATTAGGGTTTTTATCCAAAATATTTACATCCTAAGTTTAATGGCGTTTAAATATATAGCCTAAAGCGTGACATGAGTGTAGGGCTTTTTATTAAAAAAAGAATTATTCAAAAATATGCTGTAATTGCTGACATCTTAGGCAACAAAGAAGTGTGTGTTTACGCTTTATTATAATAGTATAGAAAAAGTCTTTCTTATATCGAAACTATTAAAAAATATACTGTATTAAGTTTAACGTAACCTTAATTATTATATTAAACCTCATCTCATATCGTATGTCACTTAACATAATCCATTAACAACGATTCAATGTATCCAAGCTAAGTGTTTACGTGACTGGCATAAATTGAACAACCTGTGTCACGTTACATTTTTTATGTCTACAAAGAGTACATAATAAATTACGTAAACAAGTTTGGATACCAGTTTTCATAGCTGAAACATCTGCATTAATGTATTGTTATCTCATTTTTTAAAAACAGAATGATAGAGAATATGTATGAATTTATCGATAGTATTTTGGTTATTGAGATAAAAGGTTAAAGGAATTGCTTCGTTTAAAATATTCATAATAATGAAAGATAATATAGTCTATGGATTTAAAGATATATTTAATTAATCCTTGGTTATTTTCCTTGTAAAATAAAATAAAGTACTCAAAAGTAAGTTAATCAAGAGTCTTGTAAAAAGTCAAATTGTTTCATAGGTCTAAAAGTTTTTATTTTATCAAGAATGTTAGCTATTGATGTTTAAATTACCCGAAGGACGGGGTAAGTTAAATTTTAAATGTGTTGAAGTTGTGTTTTAAGGTTTTGCTTTCGAAGTTTTCCGGTTAAAGTTAATTTGCGAGTATTTTAGCAACTTTGTAAGCTACAAAAGTTTGAAAGGCCCAAAACATTAACTTGAAAGTTTATTTAATTACTCAAGCTAGGCAAAATAGCTTATTATTTTATTTATCTATTTTTAATAGATAGTTAATGATAACTAAATTTAAACTTATTTTTTATATCGTATGACACCTGAATCCGCCAAAAGGGCAAAGCGACCGCTGCCCATATACCTTTAATCGACGTAGGAGGAAACGTACATAAAGAGGATATTTCCTCTTCCTATGCGACTCCTCCACCGTCAAATCCACGTTCCCTTTCCATCTTATTCTTATGAGAAAAAGGGTGGAAAGAAAAAGCGACTAAACTTGGGCCTCCGGCACCACACTCATTAGACTGTACGTGGAACTGCTCCCACTTCACGCTTGTCTTCTGTGTGGTATTGCTGGCGAGCCGACCCATTCGTGTAAAGATGTCAAAGCGGGCTCTACCACTGTTAAAATGCCATCCAAGTTAATGATAAATGCTAGATAGTAAATTATCAAGCATTTTCATGCGTATGATGCACATCATTGATATCATATCTTCTAGTAAAGTTTATATTACTAAAATTATGCCTTAATAACATAGTTGTAAGGCACGTTTTTGCATAATATTCGGAACACATCATAGCCTTGAAGAGAACAATTTTCTTAAACAACCAATTTATTATCTACAGTTGATGAAAATCCCGGCCGGAATGGAATATTGTTTACCATTAAATCTCTAAGGAAAAATATAATCTAAAAAGGTTGCTAACACTTTGTTAGCTTTTTTCATAGCTTATTATGTTATCTACGTAAGAAGGTTTTGTTGGAAATTTCCCAAACAAGTTCAATCAAGTTTTACCACTCCTTTCTACCCAAAGGTGACGTTTTCTTAATTTTAAAATTACACTTGAAATTGAAATAGTTTTATGATCAACATAAACTGAGAGAACTAGCGTCAACTTAGTGAAGACTTCTTTAATTAATTAAACAATGTACTCACGACTGTAACCCGAAAGGGTTGGCAGAAATAACTTTTTCCGATTATGATCCAGACACCTATATATCCATGCTTACTATGTGCTTTTATTACTCCCTTTCATTAATCTTCAGTTAAAAATAAAATGTCTGTATAAGACCATATTTCAAAGGAAATAATACCACAATAGTTAGTAAGTGCCGACAACTCAATGCTACGCTTTGTTGTTGCCGACCTATTCACGTATTGTGAATCTGTTTCGCTTTTCACTTCACCCCTCATTTTAAGCTACAATACGTAATGGATTAGGAAAACACGAAAATGTTTCATTACGAATTTTAGAAGAGCTTTGACCCGAGATCAGACAAAAGACAATGACTTAGAGAGACCTTTGGCTATCGCACAAGAGTTATGCGATTGTCGATTGTTTTGCATTCAAATCAACTGTTTAGTTGCACAACTAAAAATCGAGTGTACGCACCTCCATATAATCTGAATTAAACAAAGCAAGATGTAAACAGTTGTGCGATAGTTTAGTCAAAGGTGTGCAAGGTCTTAAAAGACTGGCCATTGTAACTTAATCTATATTTGTAAAGTAGGAAAAAGTAAGTGTATAAGTACGCAAATACATGTATATGGCTATTTTCTACTTTACTTTAGGCACATAATTCTATTCAGTAAGTTGAAAGGCCGTCTTACCGAAAACTGAGATGATGTTGAATAAAAAAAAATGTTTTTTGAGTCAAAACATCGCAGATAAAGCGGGAAATCTGCGCTCGCAGCGCTTTGGTTGTTTTTTTGTAAACATACCCCAGTTCATTGCAGTTGGTAGGGTGAATTCCGCGCTTATTTCTTTTACATCTGATGTTAAAAGATAACATAGATATTTAGAGCATATGCAATTGTGAAACTAAACTATCGCACAACCGTTTAGTCTCGCTTTGATTCCTATAAGCTTATATGGAGGTGGACACTACTCGATATTAGTTGTGCAACTAAACAGTTGAAAGGGCTACGAAACAATCGACAATCGCACAATAGTTTAGTCAAAGGTGTGCGCCTGCTGTAAATCTTAAAAGATAGCGATATCAAGTCTGCAATTTGATGTTCATCTTTTTTTTTGGCGTGTGACTTTAGCTTTGACGTAGAGAATATTCTTCATCCGCAGTACAACAAGTATTGTTTTTGTTTTGCCTGTTTCGTAATACTCTGTGGTATTTGTACAACCGAAATTAAACGTCGACCGAACACTCTGTTGACAGCTGAAACTACACTACGCATGAATAGTAATTGCTTCCGCTTAATAATCGCTATGGGATACTATTTAATACGTTTATCGCACATTTGAAAATAGATTCAATTAAAAGTGCATTAAGGTTTGATTTCGTTTAATTGTAACTTGCGAAAATACTGAAGCGATTCAATTGATTTAAATGTTTCGGATGATTGGTCAACAATTGTTGACCACGATTATCGATTTATTTAGTTTGGGGAATAAATATTTATAGAAATCATAAACCTCCTGTTCGATATGTTGGTTTGAATAAAACTTTCTTTACGTAGAATCAGTTTATTTCTACCACTTTACAATTACAAGATGAATGGACGAGAATGTCGACAGCAGGTGAAGAACGGAAGCGAAAGAGAGGAGTAAACACTTGTCATCGTCTTATATACCCCGTCATCGATGCCGGGATTGGCCTGCCGGTCTATTTTAATTAGTGATATAGCGCATTACGACGACCGACAGACCTATTGTACGTCGATGACAGGGTGCAGCAAGCAGCGGGAGCCACCGGCGGCCGCAGACGTGTGATGGCAGCACAGGTGGGGCGACTGTTGACTTCACGGTCGCAACACCTCCTATAATACTGTCACGTACGTCAATTTTTTCACATTCGTTTGTGTTATGTAAAACAAAACTAAACATAATTAGTAGCTTTATTTTCTTTTTTAAAAATCAACAATTTTGCACAGAATGTTCCTTATAATACTAATATTCTTTAGTTTATCATTGCATTCTATTGTAGGTACAAATATGGAAATTGATAAAGAATGAAAGCCTTTTCGAAGGTTTTTTAGGAGTAAAACTTTGTAAAAGAGTTATATTTAGCGAAGGGTTTCGATTCACAAATTGATGGACCAAATAAATAATACGATTGACAGATTGTCTGGCTGCGGAGTGCGGAGTGCGGAGTACGAGGCTAATGGAAAGACATTAGGTAACGCGCTTTGTCGTGAAATACCTCTGATATCTGACGTGTGTGTAAACAAAAACACCAAAACATACGTAATACTAAATACGAATCATTTGTCTTGCACAAAACTGTTGTTTTTGATTTGTTGCTATAAAATTACTAGAGTAATTAATAAATATTGACTTATTGTAACTATTATTGTCTTTAAATATAGGTAGTGTATAGAAATTTCAATCTAAAACTTTCAAGTCACGAAATCTGTGGAAATAAATAGCATTATAAGTGATCCATCAATTAAGTTACTCCGGACTAAAAGCGCATATCGCTAAATCCACGCTAAAATATTAGCGATAGATGATCATAACTCAGCGGCGGTCGGCTCGCCGGTTAGAAATAACCGGAGAGCGCGCCGCGGTGAGTTATTGTACGTGCTTACTGAAATATGTCTTACAGTCAAGTCTTCGAGAAGTATATAAGGTGCGCACACTTGAAACTAAACTATAGAACAACTGTTTAATCCCCTTTTGATTCCGATTAACTTATGGAGGTGCGCAAACTAATCGAATTTCAGTTGTGCAATAAACAGTTGAATTGGCTACGAGACAATTGACAATCGCATGAAAGTTGTAAGATAGATTAGTCAAAGACGTAAGCCTGCTTTTAAAATTAAAAGTTAATTAACCTAAACATACAAATATAAAACCCTCTGTTATATGTTGTTTTTTTATAATTATTTTAAAACAAAAATAGCTTTTAATGTGTGACGTAACTGATTGCATCATTCCGTAGCTTGTAGATCATTGTCGTAGCATGTCGTAGCGTTGTTTAGATCATTGCAATAATGCGTAGTAATAGCAAGTCGTTGACTATTAGGGGTGTGCGAATCGAAACTTATTAATTATTCGCTTCGAATTAAAAAATCGATTCTAAGATTCAATCGAGTAATTACAAGAAATTAAAATTCTTCGAATAATACAAATTTTCAAATAACTGAATTCGAAATTCGAATCTTATTTAACATTCTATTCGATATTTGCACACCCCTAATGACTATCGTATCGTATTGTAGCACTGCTTAGTTCATTGTACTGCGTAGCTCATCGTAGCAAATGTATTCATTGTTAGACAGCCTAGTTTTTTTTGTTTCTTTCGTGTTGTTTTGAGAATATTTCTTACATTATCAGAGACGTAATATTTATTCATATCTATTGTATTTAACTTACATATAATAGTGTCAGTTAAGTGTAGAATGTTATAGCCCCAGTCCGGTTTTTCCGCAGAGCAAATAAAAAGCAAATCGTTCGACATTCGCACGACAAAGTTTCAGCGGCACACTTTATTTGTTCCAGTTTAGAACTTTTACAGTCGGTTTACTGTAAAATAGAAAAAAAAAAACCTCCATTTAGTTCACATTTTATAGTTATTAGAATCACAAATGGTGTACTGAAAATTTAAATAGGTTTTTCTGTCGTTTTTTTTCTGTAATCTTATTCTTGCATTTTCTAATATGCATAATGAAAAATATCACATAGAGAAGTCCATTTTTTTAGATGGAATTGAGTAATTTGCGTCTTTTTTATCACTTTACGTGATTTTAGGACTTAAATAAAAGATACTATACTAGCTTTTGCATGCGACTTCGCTTTAATACTAGTAATAAAAATAGCATTTCACTTGGTAATAATGAAACTTTGACAATGCGATTCAAACAAACAATTGATCCATTCTATTTATGTTATAGATATATGTCTTAGATAAACATATAAAAGTTTAACAATAAACCTGAATAAAATAGGATAATGTACAACTGACTATAGACTATCCGACGCCGAAAACTTTTGTCTTTATCTTGACATTCATGAAATATTCTAACAAAGTAGGGTAGAGATAGGTTGTTCTCAAGTAAACCTTTGCATATCTTTATGTATCTTTGCTATTATGTTCATATACCTATAATGAACCATACTAACACTGATGTTTTTTTTTGGAGCAAGCGGCTACCTGAACCCACCGAAATGGAAAGCGACCGCTGCCCATAAACATCCGCAATTGCAGATGCGTTGCCTACCCTTAATTGATGGAGGAGGAGACGGACATAAAGAGGACATTTTCTCCTTCCTATGCGTCTCCTCCACCGTCAAATCCACTTTTTGTTTTCATCCTTACCTCTTAAGAAAAGGGTGGAATGGGAAAGGGACTAAAATTAGGCCTTTATAACGATCTAGAACAAAGGGCTTATCACCAATGTTTATATGTTTTTGTAATCTCAAAGACAAAATTTGTATTTGAATTGTAATACAGTGCTACATACATAAATTTCGAGTCAATGAAGTAACGAATATTTTCTCTCAACTGTCACACTAATATTCGTGATAGACCCTCTTTACTGTCATTTCTTTTATTGTCCTAGAAAAAGTAGTGCTTTCTATGCAGAATACGATGCACTTAATTCGAAAACTAAAACAATTTGATTTCAATAATTTATCTTACATCATGTGACACAAATTGAACTAATTTAACGCATTATTTTAAACGGTAAATTTCAATATGCGCTATTCGTCTTTGCTAATTATTCCCGTTTCAAAATTACCTGTACAATGTAAGGTATTGTGACGTCAGCGGATCCCTGGCGCGTTGCCAACATTACATGCTGCGGATATCGCTAGATATATGACTATAGAATTACGTGATATTTTTTAAAGATTTGATACAGATACGAACAGTTAGGTTCATCCTTACGAAATAATACGATACTGGTGCTACTTAGATATCTTTTGAAGTCATTAAGACAATAGTAATTTATTATTTTATTAACCACTAGCTTGCTGTAAAATTACAAAAATATAGCCTACTAGCTTTAGCCCGCGACTCCATATGATTGGAATTAAAAAAAAACAAGTGTTATTCCAAAGTATACTCTACATACAGCCTAATTTCATTGAGATCCGTTTAGCAGTTTATGCTACAAACTCTAACAAACATCCATCTAAACATTCACATTTATAGTAGTAGTCAGATGTTACTCAGTGATAACATAGCTTCTTAATACTCTAAGAAAAGCAATCTTTCTTCTTAACAATATTATAGAAAAATTTCAATTTAGACTATGATAAATAACGTTTAATTGATTAACTAACGATCATTATATCGGTAATCGACACTTAATATGCTTGCAGGAGAAGCTATTTCAAAGCTTTTGCTTAGCGAAAGTTTATATATTTCAGGATCAGCAAGCGTTATAAGATAATTCTCTAAACTACGTTACTAAAATTCCATTACAGTTATTTACACTTAGTGGGGATTTTCTTGCAAATGAACATTGTATTTTATTTTAAATATAAAAGATATTTCAAGTCGTAATGGTGTAAAGGGGAAGGTTTTTATGTAACAAAACAAGCAAAGTAAATGGACCATTTACTCCGTAGCAAAGTGCAGATATAACAGCCTCGTTACATCAAACCTCTTACAATTTAACGGATAATGATTACAATGAGTTTAACCAACGAGTTAAAAAAAACATCTATTTCTTTTGTGGTTTTAAATAGGTTAACTAAATGCAATTATTATTTTAAAAAACCTTCCTTGATTTATATACATCACTAGCTGTTGCTCGCGACTTCGCCCATGTGAAATTATAAAATATAGCCTAAGTTACTCACAGATAAACTACCTATCAAACTGTGAAATAGTTTCTCAAATTTGCCCCATTTTTGAGTTATTTCAAGAATTACAAAATACAACATTTTCTTCTTCATAATACGAGTATAAGAATGATAAGTAAAGTAAGTAGGGAAAGTCCCTGGCACCTCGAATACAGTTCTAATAGTAGAGGAGCCATGCAACATGGACTAATGGATGGAGGATGTAATGTGCAGTAAATGTTTTTCATGTTTCAAAAACACCAGAGAGATAATTCTATTATTGTAAGAGGTAAGAAAAACTTAACAAGTAATACAAATACTTAATTTAGTTACAAGACTTTTCATTACTTATTTAAAAATGTAATTTAATAAAAAAAATATCAAATATAACTTTTAAACACTAACTATATTACAAATTGTCGCTGACCTCAGCGGTACGTGCTCGGAATTAATTTGTAAACGCTGCACAATGTTTGTATTTAACACAAGGTATAACATATTTAATGCTGTATCATACCATAGATTAGCTGTGGCTTATGTTATACTAGCTTTTACCCGCGGCTCTCTCCATACAGAAAAAAAAGTTAAACTCTATATGTTCTTCCTGACTGTCCTACCAATGTCAAATTTAAGCGATATCAGTTAAGACGTTTTGTATTAGTGAAGTAACAAACATCAATACATCCAAACTTTCGCAATTACAATATTATTCAGAGTTATTATTACTTATGTTTTTATAGGCTTATTTTATAACTTGGATATTAGCTTACGCCCGTGACTCCGTCAGTGTGGAATTAAAATAAAACAAAAGTAAGTTGTCTATGAGATTTCCAGACTTATCCTATCCTCTACATCTATGCCAAATTTCATCGATATTCGTGCAGAAATGTAGGCTACAAACTTTAAGTAACCTCCATCCATACATTTAACCTTTCATTTTGAATGCTAGTAATATTTTTTTTTATAACATAAGGTGGCAAACGAGCAAGCGGCCAGTAGAATCCGCCAAAATGGCAAAGCGACCGCTGCCCATAGACATCCACAATTGTAGATGCGTTGCCTACCCTTATACGACGGAGGAGGGGACGCACATAATGAGGATATTTCCCCTTCCTATGCATCTCCTCCACCGTCAAATCCACTTCCCCTTCCCCACCTCTCCTTGTTAGAAAAGGGTGGTAAAGAGAAAGGGACTTAAATATAACTTATAGCCTAAAACCGAGAGTATGTTAAAATGTTGCAGGTTGTCAATAAATACGAAATTAGTGGAATTTAAAATGCAATTCACGAAATAAGACCCACTATTGCCACACGCTAAGTTATCCTCGCATCTACTCTCACTAAGCTTAGCAATGTCTTAAACTTAATAGATACTTTTAAATTATTGGAAAATACACCCTAAGTAAAAGTATTAAGGTTATTATTTATTAAACGGACCCTAAAAGCAATGAATGGAGTCTTAAAACTAACGAGGTCTTAGCCGCTGCGAGGACTTAACATGTTATTCAATTAGTTGAATATAGATATTTCTTGCAGCTGGATTCTTGCTATAGTTACTAATAACAATAGTTAAAACAATTTTACACTTAACTTATATAACTTTACAATATGTAGGTATGTATATTAAAACGTTGGAGTTCAAGTAAATCTTACATCGCGCACATCTTTGACTTAACAATCGATTGTCGATTGTTTCGCTATTATTACACTGTTTAGTTCTCTCTCTCTCTCTCTCATAGGAATGTGTGCGCTCTTAGGAAATTTCATCTATACTAATATTATACTCGTAAACAGGAAAGATTACTATTTTTGTATTTACTGAAATAACTCAAACACTACTGGGCTGATTTTTAAAATTCTTCCACCGTTAGAAAGGTAATTTATCGGTTAGTAACATAGGCTTTATATTTTATTATTTTTTTAATTTTAACAGCTACTTAAATTTAAATCAAATATCAACAAAAGTTTTCATGCTAAACTGAGCTCCATTATTAATTTCGCCCATCATCATAATTTTAATCAAATAGATGTAACTACAAAATATATCTAAAAGTAAATCAACTTACGGACATTTGTAAAGCATCTCTCTCCACGTCCAATCACTTTTGGAGCCATTCAATTACTTCTCCGCCCACATCGATTGCATTACGTAAACAACGTCCCCCTGTGTGACTGCAAGCTTTCAACGATACTTAGCAAAGTAAGTTAATGAAATTATTACATCTTTTATAAGAAAAGGAGGCAAACGAACGACGTGAACACAGAGGTCGTTAACGACGCCCATGGACATCCACAACACCAAGGAACTACAGATACGTTGCCGGCCTTTGAGGATATTGTAGGCTCGCTTCTTGAAGGATCCTAAGTCGCACATTGTTTAAAGCTGTTAAAAATGTATTTAAACTATAAAACTAAATAAAGTAATAGAGAACTACAATATAAACTTTGATGTCGCAAAGTTTGCCTGAAAGTTTTGTAATACTGTTACCTAATATTAGGTTTAGATTCTGGACATCTGGTGTCTTGAGACTAACATCCGTTTAAGTTTGTATAATTAATGAAGGTTTAAATTAAACCATTACAGAATACGTAAAAAAACCTCACATTCGCTTCAAAACCTGTCCACACGTTAATGCACTTTTCAACTTTTAACAGAGCGCGGAAGCTTCGCATGTCAGACGCAAATTACTTTAACTTGTCAAGCAACACCTCAAGCTTATGGACTTTGCGTTTCCAAGTTGAAGTTTCTAACATGCGTTTATATTTTGACACATGTATATGTTTTGGAAATAACACCTAAGAACATCTAGGAACATATCAATCTTATCATAACTAAAGTGAAAAATCTGTGTAAAAACACAATAACTTCTAACATAGTTAAATAAATCTCTTTGTATTTAATAGAAATGTAATCCTCTTCGTTTATCTTTGTTTTTTTGTCTATTACCTAAAAAAAATGCATCACATTGTTGTAAATTTATTCTACATAGCGTTTATTTAAATGTTACCATCGTAGATTTTTAAATTTAATTTGAAAATTCTTATTCTAATCACATATAGTGTAGAGCTTAATTATGTGCATACCCGTAGCTGCAGGTAGCTACGCCGTAGAGGCCTCGAGCTGCTACGGCGTAACGCAAATAGCGCTTTTCCGAGCACACTTCAATATCTCATTGCGTTGTTTGTTCCTTGTTCATATCTCCATTATACAAGTAATTACATTACTCATTTCATTGCCTTTTTTTCTCGTATGAATTACTATTCAATTTATACTTTTTTTCATATTACTTTATAAAATTAATCAATCACACAGGAGGTTTAAACTGAATGGGCTTATATACCCCTGAATATTGTTAGCTTTAACCCGCGTCACCTTCCACGGAATTAATAAAAAAAACAAAAGTAAATAGACTATGTGTTCATCCAGATTATCCCCTACATCTATGCCAAATTTAATCAAGATCCGTTCAGCAGTTTAGGCTACGAACTCAAACAAACATCCATCCATCTAAAGTTTTGCATTTATAATATTAGTAAGACTAGTAAGAAATATATGATAATACCAATTTTAGACATGTTTTCTCATTCTTTCATAAATAAAATACTAAACATTATAACAGGGATCCGTAAAACATTTTCGTGGTTTGTTATGACGGGGACATCTGAAGATAAATGGTTATGAAGATCTGGAGAGATTAAATACCGCATATATCCGTTCAGACTTAGTTTCCGAGGAGATATTACATTTCGCGGCTCGGATATAAATTGTACTCGGTTGTCGCAGATGACATATCCAGGGAACATAGAGCATTGTCAGTTTTAAACGGTTTTTTACGGAAACAACGGTAATAAAGAAAATGTTAGAAGGCAGTTTAATTAGTCGTTAACGCTAAAAAATAAATGACAAAATATATTCTACTATCGCCCGCGACTAAAAAAAAAGTAAGTAGCCTATGTGTTCTTCCAGACTATCCTCTACATCTATGTCAAATTTCTTCAAAATCCGTTCAGCAGTTTATGCTACAAACTCAAAATATCCATCTAAACTTTCACATTTATAATATTAGTAAGATTATTAAGTTGAGAATGTAAATTTCTTATACATTTCTAAGATAATCGTAGCCGTCTTGAGTAAATTTAATTAAAACCTTTGAAATAATCAAGATAAAAGCGGCGTGGTGTGAGCGTATGCAAAATTATACAAAGATTTCCTTTGAAAGACTTCAGCAGACAATGTTTCTTAGCAATTAAATTTGTATGTATTCTTTGATATGCATTTATTTTAGAAATAATTATGTCTTAACACATATAAGTTTTAAGAGAGACGGCTCTATACACACTACTTATAATGTATAGATTTTTCAACAATATCCTTTATTTTCTACTTCTTTACCCGAAACTAGCTGATGCTCGCGACTTCGCCTGCGTGAAATTAAATCATGATACATAATAGCCTATGTTAAAAAGCTATCCGTGAGTATACTGATAATAGCTTTTTAATGGTGAAAGATTTTTTAAAATCGGTCCAGTAGTTATTGAGTTATTTCAATACATACAAAAATACAAATCTTTCCTCTTTATAATATTAATATATATATAGACATATCATACTTAATATTATAAATCCGAAAGTGTATATGGATGGATGGTTGTATGGATATTAGAGTTTGTAGCCTAAACGGCTTAATGGATTTCGATGCAATTAGGTATAGATGTAGAGGATAGTCTACTAACTTTTGTTTTTTTTTAGTTCTACGCTGACGGAGTCGCGGGCGAAAGCTAAAACCTATGTCCTTTTTATTGCACTGTATTTATAACAATTTATGACGAGATCTAAATGAAACATGAGCCATAAAGGTAGCCTGTTAAAAGGCGTTTATTACGTGGTGACCTTTATTATTAATTTAGTAGACCATTAACAACGTCGTTAATTATTATAATAATTACAATGTGACAAATAAAATGTATACTACATTTTAGGTATATGTAGATATAGGTTTTTTATCTATTTCATCACATGTTATAGCATATACTAGCTGTTGCCTGTGACTTCGTCCGCGCAATATTAAGATAAGAAATAGACTAATAATCCAGTGAATGTCCGGTAGAAAAAGCCCCCAGCCGTTTCGGAGATTACCTGGAACAGACAAGGCTTGCGGACAGACAGACAGATGAACAAAAAAAAATTAAATGCGCGATTTTCGTTATCAGCTACGCAAATACATCATCTTCCTGAAATCTGGAATTTTTATTTTGATATTACAAACAGACAATCCATTTTTATTACATGTATAGATTTATTAAAATACATTTTCATAGTTCGTTATCTACTGAAAGAGAATTCGCTGCGGTTTCCTCTTTTGTTTTCTCTGCTTCATACTTCATTGTAATCTACACTAATGCTAGTACACATTAGGCCAGTACAGTTGGACAGTAGCACTCAATAACTGTACTGGCATTTGATTGGCATAAAACATTAAGTGATACTAGTTCGTACATTCCTTTACTGGCCTGCCACTGTCCAACTGTATTTCCCAAATGTGAACCAGGGTTAATGTTATAAAGAGGAATAAAATACATTTGTAAATATATTTCTATTTGCAAAAATCTATAGTAATTGTTAAATGACAACTTTTTTTTAACACTAGTAGATTTTGGTTAATTTACTAATATTTCCTTTAACCACTCCAACTAAGCTATAGGCTTGTGCTAGGATATGGTCGAAGTCGAATGCCGGGATTCAAACCCTAGACCGTAAGATCGGTAGTCCGCACCCCAAACCATTAAGCTATTGGCGCTTATTATTAATCTTTAAGTCAAGTAAAGAAAAGTACCTCATGTTCAGTCCCAATTTTATTTTTTATGACGTCACAATAAAACAATTGCAAAGTAAACGGTCGTTTTTACAGATTTACGTCAACTCGGTGAATATTTGAAATATTTGTAGCTGTTCATAATCCACTTAAATAACACAAAATTCTATTCAAATAAACAAGTGAATTAAAGCTTTCAGTTTTGAATGATACGTTTCGTATGGTAATTTTATTACAACTGGCGCCGACGTATTTAAAAAGTACTCTATTGCTGTCTACTAAAATATAAAACCAATGCTATTTCTATTTAACACTAGCTGTTGCCCGCAACTTCGTCCACGCAATACTAAAATAAAAAAGTAGTCTATAATATGCCCTATGCCGTCTATTTCCCTTATTCCTATACAAAAAGGATAGGAAGGGAACGTGGATTTGACGGTAGAAGAGATGCATAGGTAAGGGAAATATCCTCTTTATGTCAGTCTCCTCCTTTGTTGATCAAGGCAACCGCTATAGCGAAAGTCTTTGGGCAGCGGTCGCTTCGCCATTTTAGCGGATTCAAGTGGCCGCTTGCTCGTTTGTCATGATATAAAAAAAAACTTAACCTAACTCTTAGACTAACTTCACTGTGTGTTTATTCTTAGTTAACTTTTTCAACGCCACATAAAAACAAAATTTAAGTCTTACAAAAAAAAAATTGTTGCGATATGTAGGTGTATCTGGTAAGCCACTAAAATAAGAATCATGTTCAATAAGAGATTGCCTCTCAGACGAGGTCACGTACGTGCTTGGAATATATGTGCTGTGACCTTACCCTCATGTTTACATGAACAAGGTATTCGACACTTTCATTGAGAGGTCACAGAAATATCTGTATGAAAATATAAAGGAAATAGTGAAAAAAGTCAGATATTTAAGCCCCTTATTTACTAAGCAACATTGATTCTGTCAACATTTACCCTAGCAATTATGGCATATCATTGTGCGGAGTGCATTATACGGATATTTGTTATATGCAAGATATAACGTAAACAAAATATTTCTTTGCAAGTGCGTATTACACGCGGAGCGGAGCGGCAACAGCGCACGGTGGAACGCGGAGCGGCAACAGCGCATGGCGGAGCGGCAACTGCGCATGGCGGAACGGCAACAACGCAGTCATAATTATCATGTAGAATTGGACGGACCCAGTAAAATATAATTAACTTTTATCGAGGATTTCTTTACTACAATATGCATCATATATTCCATAATTATGACGAATCTTTTACAAGACATACCTAATGTTCAAGTATTGCCTGAAGATGTCATAATAGATGAGAAAACGAAGGCAGAGCATTTAGCGGCGCCGGAGGACATTTTTAAGCGAGTATCCCCTCACGACTTAAAGAAAAAGAATAGGTGTTCCGTATACGAGGTCACATATTTAAGGTTTGTAGTTTCTTAATATGGTATTCAGGCGAATAACCCTAAGAATGGGACAATTATAAAATTAAGGCGTCCGCTGTATGGTCCGGTCCCTTTTATGTATGGCCAACTTTTATGCAAAGTTCCACTACATTGACTATTAAAGAAGGGAACAATACTTTCCTGTATTTCACACGAAAACAGCTGTTTGCAACTATCGTATTGCAAGCGCTAATGTGCACGTTTAAGTTCAGCCGACCGTGATAATCGCATCACTGGCGCCATCTATCCGTCCGAATAAAACTCTACTGAAAAGCGCTCGCTGATGCAATCCGAAACCGGATTTAAATTCGAGAACATTCTATGTCACATAGAGATTAAACGGCGGTATGAACTAATTTAACGTAATTACTAACAAGTTTAATGTTGCATGTATTTTTGATTTAACATGTCTAGTTTAAAACGTTAATCGTTAAATATTTCATCCGTCCACTCTATACTTGATTTATTTAAAACTCTATAGATGTAATTTAAAATCTATCAATTGTCCAAATGAAGTCTTAAATCGTTGTCAAAACTTGATCGTTGAATCAAAAGTTCGTTGAATTTGCTTCAATCCAAAGACTTAGAACTATATAGACTAGACATATTGAATAACATTTTTTTCACCGGTAACTTCTTTCAGAGAAAACTGCTTGTTGTTTTGAAAAAAAATATAATAAGCCTCATCTTTTGTAATTAATAAACTACACTGTGTCACAAAATAAAACACAAACATTTAAACATGATTTAGTGTATATTTAAGTACAATTAATTATAGTGACAAATGGTTTTGTAAACCTATCGATAGATAGCGCTAGTGGATTAAATAAAAAATGTCAAGTGAAATGTCAACTATGCCTACTCTATATAATATTTTAATCTCTTTGCTTCAATCGTATTCAATGGACTGACGTTATCGGATTTGACTTATAGAAACATTTCCTCTGCTGATTCGACATATAATATTGAACCTTAAAACTTTGTACTACAGTTCATTTTAGTATTTCAACGTTTATAGAATAGACATCAATTGCTTCTTAAATGCGACAAAATTATTGCAAACTAACTTACGCCCGCGACTCCGTCCGCGAGGAATAATAAAAAACAAAAGCAAATAGCCTATGTGTTCTACCAGGCTATCATCTACATCTATGCCAAATTTCATCGAGATGCCTTCAGCTGTTTAGGCTACAAACTCTTACAAAAACATCCATCCATCTAAACTTTCGCATTTACAATATTAGTAAAATTATAGATTTTTTTTTAATTATAAAATTATAGTTTTTCCATTCAACTTGCTCTAGGTAATTATTATAATCGAAATATGTAAGGTTTAAAGGCACATGCCTCCCCGAAGGCAAATTGACCTCACTGTGAATTATTTATTGCCGGGATAAATTAATGTTGAAAGGGTCAACGTGTATTGTTATAATATAACGTTAACGAACCGAACGAGATAATTTATAAATGAGACATTTTACAAAACTTTGTTTACTTACTGGAAAACAAAATAAGGTATATTAGAGAAACTGGAAAGTAAAAATAATTAAAAAACCTACTATATTACACAATCGTTAGGGCTTAAGATGGATTTAATACGAGAAATGTATTTCATCGGTTTTTAAAATTTTTTTTGTTTATTTTTAGATTTAATTTGAAAGTTAAAATAAATAAGAATAAAGAGCGTCGGTGGCTCAGTGTTTTAAGCACTTGACTTGTAATCTACAGGTCTTGGGTTGGAATCCCGCCGTGTACCAATGTGATTTTCGATTTTTCGAATATTTATATGTACATAATTTACCCGACGTTCTTACGGTGAAGGAAAACATCGTGATGCAACCTGCACATATCGGCGAAGAAATTCAAAAGAATGTGTGAAGTCAACCAACCCGCACTGGGCCAGCGTGGTTGACTATGGCCTAATCACCCTAATTTAGGGTAGGCTCCGAGCCCCTCGGTGGGGACATATAGTGAACTGGTGATGATGAATTTGAAAATATTACCATTCAATTCTTTTATGCTAATTGGTAAATGATTAAAAACCCTTATAGCAGTAACATATGCACTTTTATAATAAGTTTGATTTTTTTATGATCATGTTGGTGAACAGCACGTAGGTTACGATTCTCACTACTCACTCTTTGCTTTTGTTAGAATACACAATTCCAAGATGTAAATGTTATCGTTAAAATTCTCTTTTCCTTAAATACACTTTTCAATTTAGCAATAAAGTCAAAAGTTTTAATGGTAAAACATTGTTTTAAATACAAAAATGTTCATCTTGCTAATCTCAATAAAGATTATGGTTGTCGAATTCGCTTCCAAAGATTAAAATATTTTTTTTTAAACAAACGGGAACATTTATTAAGTTGGCTTTTACTTAAGATTATAATTATCACTTAAATACGCGGAAAAGTTTCCTAGAAGGATGTTTAGTTAAATCTATACGAGTTTTAGTATATAACCCTTGTAATAAATCGTTAAAATATGAAAATAATTTTTCATTAAATTGAGAAGTCAAGACCGGTCTGCAGCGGAAATTACACGATCTGACACCCGCTAACGGCGTCTTGGGTTATATTTCTTTAAATTCTGACATATAACTAAATCTTCCTTTAAAAATTATATTAGAGTATTCTATAATACTGTTTAAAATATATTGGAATTTTTTACTTTCTTATTTTATCGACACTACTAAATTTCGTTCGTTACCCCGACCTTGTTCCATTTGGAAAGATCAACGCACCAGTTATCGTCCATCAGATCAATGTATCATCTGTGATTGACTAACTGAACAATTCAACTGTACAGTTTAAATTGAATCAGAGCTACAGTTAAGTTGAAGAACAGAATAATTAACTTCAGTGTAGTATTAAATCCCGGACGAGCCCCCAAAGTTGTAGGGTTGGGGCGATAAAGAAACAAATAAAAAAAACTTAAATTAACCCTATTTTTTCAATATATATCTATTTACTTATTTTTTTTTGTCTTTAACTTAGAAAACTTTACGGCTATCTCTTCGCTTCTTCCTCTATTCCTACATTCACTCCAGTCTATCATACGTCAGTCAATCAAAACAACTTTCTTACGTCTTCGTTCGAAAACACGCACACACATCTCACATGTAAATTATGTTTATTATGACAGAATGACTAATAATAATACTTATGATTGTGTATTTTACAAAACACGTATGATTGAAACGAGGCTATTGTCCGAATATTGGAGATCGCAGCTGTTTGAGGTCTGGCACTTTGCCAATGCTAGAATATTACAGCCTTTTTGGTTATGTATTGATTTCTATTTCCGTAACAGTGGTATTCCACTGCTATAACACTTTGTATTGTCTTTTGTTTTAACGTGAATGAAAAGGATTTTATACAAACATTTGATATCGAAACTCAGTGACATTTCTATTCATACAGAAATCAAGCGTAATTAGATAATTTAATGGAATTATTAAATGTAACAATCTTCCGACAGATATAATGCTAGTGACACACCAGGGTATAACAGAGCAGGCTATTGAATACACAAATACCAGTACGATTTTGGCCTTTGCGTTTAAATAATATTAGTACTGCACTGCCTACTGTTCTACTTCACTGACACTCTCGTGTGAGAATGGCAGAAGGGTATCTCTGTCTTTGGTTTAACAATTTAGAATTAGGGTTGCCACCTCTTTGCTTGAACACAAATTTTGGATGTTAAGACTTCGGGTGTAGTATCATCAAAATAGACTAGTACAAAACAAGTTAACAGAAATTTTCTTTCGTTATGTGTTAAGGATCAAGGGTGTTCATGTTTTAACGTTCAAAGGGTGAAAAGTCAATGACCATCATTTATTTAGGATCTGTGTTCGTGTCTGTGTTTTTGGCAACCCTGTCACTGATTCCGACTGAGGTTCAAATAAGGATTATCTTTCCGCGTGAGAAGCGGCCATTGTACGCCCGCGGTATCCGACATCCAACAAAGCGCCTGTCAGATAAATGTACACATGCCTTGGTAATGTAATCGAAATAAATAAAGACAACTTAATTAATGGAAGAATTTTAGTACCATTTTAATTTTACAGTAAATATTTTAAAACTAGATTTTAGCCGGTTTACTAGTTCTACATTTATGCCAAGTTTCAACGTGATCCGTACAGCGCTTTAGAAAGCGCGACCCCTTTGACTAAACTATCGCTTAACTGTTTAGTCTCGCTTTGATTATGAGCTTATATGGAGGAGCGCACACTTCTCGATTTTTAGTTATACTCTCTCTCTCTCCGGATCATTTCCTCATTCTTGAGGGTCGCGACCACTCTCCTTGACACTCTCTCGAAGGGTGTTTCTCCATTATGTGCGATTCTGTATGGCGTTATGTATAGTTGTGTTGAGAGTGATGCATATTTGGTCCGTCCAACGCATAGGGCGACGTCTCCTTTAGATCTCTTCCCCTCGATTTTGCCCGTAATAGTAAGTTTTTCTAGATTTTCGGGGGATCGCCTAGCAACGTGACCGAAATATTCCAGCATGCGACTGAGACATACCGTGGATAGACGTTTAGTAATTTTGAGTTCTTCTAATATTGAGTCGTTTGTCCTGTGGGCAGTCCACGGTATTCTCATCATTTTCCGCCAGCACCACCTTAGTTTAGTTGTTTTTTTTTTTAGTTGTTAAACTAAACAGTTAAATGGCTGCAAAACAATCGACAATCGCACAACAGTGCGATAGTTTAGTCAAAGGAGTGTACCCGCTCTATTCAACAATGTGACGTCATCGAAATTCGTTTCTTGATATCTTGATATAATATAAAAGCTGGCATTTTCAGTAATGTTACTTACAATGATACGTTAAAGAATATTTCAATTTTACGTTTTCCTAAATCTCCGCTTTTCGCTTGTCACATTTGAAAACACGAAAACAGAGCAATTCCATGTTATATAACTCAGTACCGTAAAATCTGAGAGAAAATACGTGAAGAGAAATCAAACAATGCTCACTGCGAATGCTAAAACATCCTGTATAGCTTATGTAGGCTACACATGTTAGATTATCTTACTAATATTATAAAAGCGAAAGTTTAGATGGATGGATGTTTGTTAGAGTTTATAGCCTAAACGGCTGAACCGATTTTACTTAAATTTGGTTTAGGTATAGGGGAGAATCGGAAAGAACACATAGGCTACTCACTTTTGTTTTTTTTTAATCTCACACGGAGGCAGTCGCGGGCGATAGCTAGTAACACTGTAAATCTTGATGGGATCCACCGAGATATGTAATGTTATCATGACTCGGTTATTTCTGCAAGATTGTAACCATTTCAAGCTAACGTGTGTGACTTGCATTACAAAATGTGAAATATACAAGAACATCCTATAGCATTGCCTTTCAAAGTGCAAGCTCTTTCGGTATTCGCATAATCATTCTAAATTTTCCCGCCTTTGAGGTGTTCCAGCGTTCAGCAACCAAAAGCAACGGATATTGTACTCGTTTTGAATAGTTTTATTAAGCTGAATTCTTATTTAAATGTTTTATAGCAGTTTTAAAACATTATTTCATGTTTAATTGTTACGAAAGAATTTTATCTTTATAGATACTTGGTTTTTGTTGTTCAAATGCGGCACACTTTTTTTTATATAATAACAGGTGGCAAACAAGCAAGAGGCATTTCCCCTTCCTATGCGTCTCCTCCACCGTCAAATCTACTTTTCCTTCCCATCCTTGCCTCTTAAGAAAAGGAAGAAAAGGGAAATGGACTAAAATTAGGCCTCCGGCACGACACTCATCAGACGAAACGCGGAATTGCTTCCATTTCACGCCTGTCGTCTGTGTGGTCGTGGTATTAGACCGGGCGTGCCGGCCCTTTCGTGCGAAGATGTTAAAGCGGGCTAATTTTTTTTAAATTTACACACAATGATTTAATTTTCTTTCTGGACATTTATTTCTATCCAATCTCTATATCAAAATGTCTACCTTTATCCAAAGTGTCCATTATTTAGATAAGAACTAACTAACAGTGTTTTCCATTAAGTTCCCAGTTGTTATCACTCAGCGCCATCTGTCGATACAATTTGCAATCACATACATCACTTGGTTCGTTCGTGTTTGAAAAACTTGGTTTTACTTTTGTCAATGAACACATCGCATGAGTATACTCAAAGTTAATTAGTAAACAAGACTTGATATATTCGATAATCCAATACTTCATATAACCTGACCATAAACACAAGAACTCTCACAGAATTGCAGAAAAATATGGAAATCATTAACGCATGTTAGAATAGTAATCATATCAATATTATAAATGCGAAAGTTTGGATGGATGTTTGTTAGAGTTTGTAGCCTAAACGGCTTAACGGATTTCGATGAAATTTGGTATAGATGTAGAGAATAGTCTGGAAGAACACATAGGCTACTCACTTTTGTTTTTGTTTTTTTTTTTAATTTCACGCAGACGTATCCGCGGGCAAAAGATAGTATAAAAATAAAACCGATTGAAGAATACATGTAACAATTTTAAAATAAGATTCGATCATAACAAAATACGTCAGAAAACAGATTTATCCGTTTCATCTATTTCTTAGTATATTACAAAAAGGAATCGAATATCCATTCTTATTACGATGTCATCGAAAGTGACATGAAACGATGGAACAGTCAGACATGGGGTAGGGACGTGATTTAAATATTATTATAGAGATTGAAATATAAGCAATATAAACCAGGAAATCGAAAACTTAGAAACTATCTTTATATAATTTTAAAAGCGCAGTGAATACTGGTGTGTTCTGGAGATCGCGGGACACTCAAATTGCACTCGAGTATAGTCACTTGGAGGATTTTAGCAAGACAAGTATTACTAAATCTTGAACCCCAAACGACTAGTATCAAAGTTATTATTTTCAAACAACCGGTAATATTAATTACCGTCTAAGTTGCCTGGAAAACAATGCTTATTTTCGATATCTAATTTAATAAAAAAAATTACAGTTAAGTTACAATAACTTACATTGTCGTGTTAAAACATCGTAAATCTTAAAAGCTACGCTTGTAACGCGGAAGTAAGTTCCTCGTAAATTCTTTCGATCAACACCATACATGCTAGGTTTGAAAAAACTTCATTTAGTTACTACTCGTAAGTAGTAACTAAATGAAGTTTTTACGTATAAAAATAATATAAAACGAAAACCAATTTAAACTTACGTATTATGCAAAAATATAAACATGTTTCACATACGTTTTTATTTAACAGTATGTATTTTAAAAGTTTTTTACTGCTAGTTCCCTCTGATCATCGGCTAACGACGCCTATACAATATAGGTATTTAAAACTGCAAAGTATTAAACTATAATATGCTATTGTCCCCATTTCCAATATGCGTAATCGCAAATAAGCTATTTATCATTGCAGACGGGTTACCGTGGTACTCTACTACAGTGTTAATATTGCTGTCTCTGTTTTCTCAATGAGAATGCAAGGGATGACAATATATAGCAGTGGTGTACTATTGTATACTGGTTTAATATTTTCAGCAGCTTGCGGCCGCTAATTTAATTTCAATTTGGTATTATACGTTAGGTAGATTTTATAGTTAATAATATTAATTAATTTTATATTGAAGAATAAGTGTTACTAGAAAATATATTACAAAGTTTCCGTTTCTACATATTGAACAACCAGATTTTGTCATACAAAAACTACTGTTTGTATTTTAAATATTGTTATCTATAAATGGACATAGGTTGGAAACACACTTGACTAAACTATCGCATAACCGTTGTGCGCTTGTCGATTGTTTCGCAGTCAATTCAACTGTTTAGTGACACAACTAAAAATCGAGTAGTGTGCTCACATCTATATAAGCTCATAGAAATCACAGCGAGACTAAACGGTTGTGCGACAGTTTAGTCAAAGGTGCACACTTACGCGTCTGTTGAAGTTCCTGACAATTAATTCTATCAATATTATTACTTCAGAAACTCTGCGTATTTTGTTAACGAAAACATACTTTTTTTATAACATAAAGTGGCAAACGAACAAGTGGCTACTTGGAAACTCTGAAAAGTCGAAGCGACCGTTTGACAGAAGAAGTGACACACATAAACAGGATATTTCCCGGTCCTAAGCGTCTCCTTCACTGACAAATCCACTTTTTCTTTCCATCCTTTCCTCCTAAGAAAAGATTGAAAAAGAAATTTATTACGTATTTACTTCACAATAATACAGGAAATAACAATATAAGGAGTAATATAATAGCCTACTATTGTGGTACTAATGAGGGATACAGCCACAATACATCAGCGCCCCCTGCCAGCAAATAGCCGACATCACTCATACTCGACCCCCGAAGTTGGTTGTTAACGATGTCATTAGTATAATAGATAACGCAATAACTACCATTTACATAAGAAAATCTGGCTAACTTAACACGTTCACTGCCACTGAAAATAGATATAACTAGCTGTTGCTCGCGACATCGTCCGCGTGACATTAAAATTTAACTTATGTCACTCAGTGTGTAAGAATTTTCAAAATCGGCGCAGTATTTTTGAGTTATTTATACATACAAAAATACAAATTTTTCCTCTTTATAATATTAAGTTAAATTGTATTTTATTTCAGACATATAAAAAGAAAAAATAAGCGGAACAAAATAAGCTACAACTCATCGTTAATGTTTCCCCATGGAAAAGTTTTTCCATAGGCGTATGCAAAATGTTTTCAGAGTCCCGACATAAAATGTTGCATTAAATTTTCTAAACGACGGATTAACATCGTAAAGAAAGGAACTTTCTTTTCCATCTTGTCTATACAAGGATGATTACCATATTCTTTCCTTAATTTCGCAAAATAAAGTTGATGCAAATTTTGGTTTTAAATTTTGAATTTAACTCTACCTATAATAACCTCTTGAAGTTTATCAGTCAAATTTAAATGTTTTATTCCACTTTCAAGTTGATTTTGAAGCAACGACCTAAATATCTTGAATAAATACATAGAAATTGCATGCATAATGCATTTTCCACGAACCCCGCGCATGGATAAGAGTTGAAAAAGTCACGTCAATAAGTATTTGAAATAACCATCATCATCACCCTGGACATAGAACAACAGCATAGGAAAAGTGGATTTGACGGTGGAAGAGACGCATAGGAAGGGGAAATGTCCTCTTTATGAGCGTCTCCTCCTCCGTCAATTAAGGGTAGGCAACGCATCTGCAATTGCAGATGTTTATGTGCAGCGGTCGCTTTCCATTTCGGTGGATTCAGGTGGCCGCTTGCTCGTTTGCCGCCTTATATTATAAAAAAACCCAATGCATTCCACAAAATGCGATCCTCCTTTCACATCTAAAGGGGATACTTATCAATTAATTTTATTAATTACGCAATCTAAAAAACAACAAGCGTCTTAAAAAATTGCAAAAAGCAACCACAAAAAATGACTAATCGACTTTTCCGTTTGAAAATTAAACTGGAATCAACCATCTTGGTATTCAAATTAAATGAATTTGTTTAAAAAAGAACAATTAAAGAGCGACTTCTGTTTCTGATTAGAAGAATTAATTAACATTTTAAACGGCTATTGTTTGACTAATGGAATTTTAAATTGAATTCATTTAAAATTATCATTATCATTGTTTGTTGAATAATTTCGTCTTATTAAGACTGAAGTATAAAAAGGAGAGTTGCAGTAAAACGCTATAAAAACTCCAAGTATTTTGCACAAATAATTAGCTAATTACGCAGGCGATAATAGCTAGTAGTAGTTTTTTAGTATAACTGGTACTCTGGATGAATCTTTTGTCATCATGACTGCAATACATACAAGAAAAGCGCCAGTGGCGTCCCTTTATGTCGCCGTGACGCCCATTTATGCCGGGCGAAGATTGCCCCACAACGCTCAACCCTAAAGCCTATACTACCACTTTATGAACACTATATTTTTGTCGAAAATATCGCGATTTACTTATAGTATGATTGATATTTTAAAACTTCAAGTTACAATATTTTATACCATATGTTTTTCGTTTCTGCTTGATATAATTCCTTTAAATTTTGTAAATGGTTATTTTATCAATATTTATTTAAAACCTAGTCTAGACTATAGATCTTAAATGTATTGTTACAAGTATATAGGTAATAGTCATTAAAATTATAACTATTTTTCGTAATAAAATGATTTTTCCACAAAGATTATGTTGTATTTTCCTTTGTATAAGTAGTGATAAAAGCAATGCAATAAGTAAATCTATTATTGAGAGTGTATTTCAAGTTTTCGTAGTGTAGCGGTTATCACGTGTGCTTCACACGCACAAGGTCCCCGGTTCGATCCCGGGCGGAAACATCACTTTTTTTTCTAAATTCTAATATTTTTTTAATTAAGGCAGAATAATGTTATCAAAATTTTTTTTTAGTTTTGTTAGTAATTGTTTTTATTATAAAAAGAAGGTATTGGTAATAAAACATATTATGAAAAAAAAATATTTTTAATGGCAAACTTAACATTCAATATTATATACACTATTATAATACAAAAACATACAAAAAAGTCTTTATTTTTTAAATAGAAAGATGATTTTTATCAACACTTAGTGCGACAGAGACAGCACTACAAATCGCAATTGTCTCTTTCTGAAGCTCATAGTTTCTATGTAAATTATTATTGTAGGTTATTTAATTTTACATAACAGAAAATATCACTTTGTACAATCAGGACAATTCGCGGTGTTTCAATTACAGAAAAGTGTATTTTTGAATAAATTACTTAGATTAATTTAGACTGTAAGTCTAATAAGGAACTAAGGAGGAAGGGTCTAATAAGGAACTATGTGTTAAATAAATAAATAAATAAAGTGGTATACTGCCAGATTTCCTGATAGTACTAAATTGTAACCGAATTTATTAATTTTATTGTTTTTCAAATTTCAAATTAACAAATACAATTTTATTCATTTTTTTACATCTTACAAAAGCACAAGTTCATGGTTTAACGGATTGCATTCGCTAAATTGGCGAAATTGTTAGTGTATCTCGGGTGTGACAGTGAGCGTCATCTTCTTATGTCCGCGGACCACCTCCAGCTGCAGCCGGCCCGAGGTGCTCTCCAGCAACGAGTAGATGTCTGTCGCACTGCAAAACATATCTTACTAGTATTATAAATGCGAAAGTTTGGATGGATGGATGTTGAAGTTTGTAGCCTAGACTGCTGAACGGATTTTGATGAAATTTGGTATAGATGTCTGGAAGAATACTTAGGCTGTTTAGTTTTGTTTATTTTAATTCCACGCGGACGGATTCGCGAGCGAAAGGCTAGTATTAAATATATGAACAACTAGCTGCTGCCCGTGAATTCGTCCACGTGATATTTACAAATATAGCCTATGTTAGCCGATAAAGCTATGTAATGGTGAGATATTTTTAAAATTGTCCCAGTAGTTTTTGAGTTATATCAGTAGTCTGTTTACAATTTTACAAATCTTACTAATATTATAAATAAAAGTTTAGATGGATGTTTGTTGGGATTTGTAGCCTAAACTGCTGAACGGATCTTGGTGATTATACATGTAGAGGGTAGTCTAGAACACATAAGCTACTTAGTTTTGTTTTTTTTTTTTTAATTCTCCGGACGGAGTCATAGGCGAATGCTAGTATTGTTTTTATTAGACAGTTTTGTAAACTTTTCTTAAAATTTTCAAAATATCCAATCTTAAAAACATTAATTTACTTTCATATTATTCAAAATTTACCTGTAAACTGGTTTCCCGTTGATATTCGTTATGATATCTCCAGGTTGTAGACCGCCACTGTAAAAAATCATTTATAATTAATTAAGTAGCATAGTTTTATAATAAATCACGAGGAATTTAATTATGTTTGTACGTAACTTTAGTATAAAAGAATTCAATTGAAATATCGCAATCAAGCTCTGATGAGAATTCATTATTATCTCCTCATCCTACTCCCGTAGGGCGCAACAGGTTTTTGTCCTCCAAATAACTCTTTCATACGTCATCTCAGTCATCACTCCCTTCTTGATCATGTCACCTTTCACGCAATCCATTCATCTCTTTCTATGTGTACCTCTACCGGTATACCACATTCATAACTAACATTCTCCTTGTTACATGCGATTCATCCCTTCTCATACCATGCTAACCTTTTACTCCTTACCTTCTCTACTACCGGGGCTACTCTCAAACTTCCTCTAATATACTCATTTCGTATCTTATATCGTGTTACCCCACACATTCATCTTAACATTCGCATTTCCACTACATGTATGCTCCTTTCATCCGTCCCTTTTACTGTCCAACATTCAGATCCATAACTCTGAGAGTTAATGAAAAATATTTGTTAGAATTAAACACTAAAAGTTTCCGCAATAGTAGGAAGTAAAATGAATTAATATTTCACATTTCAATTGAATTCGAGAACACATCATTTTAACTTGCTCGCAAAACATAAAACATACTTACTTGTAAGCCGGAGAACCGATTATAACTTTCCACACAATGATACCATGCTTGATATCTGAGGGCATCTGAAACAGTAATCAACAATTTATTTTATTTGTCTATGAAGAATTAAAAAAAATACAAAAGCGAGTATCCTATGTGTTCTTCCAGACTATCCTCTACATCTATACCAAATTTCATGGAAATCCATTCAGCAGTTTAGGCTACAAACTCTAACAAACATCTATCGAAATTTTCACATTTATAATACTAGCTTTTGCCCGCGACTCTGTCCTCGTGAAATTAGAAAAAACAAAAAGGAGTAGCCTATGTTCTTTTCCAGACTATACTCTGCATCTATGTCAAATTTCATCGAAATCCGTTCAGCCGTTTAGGCTACAATCTCTAACAAACATCCATCTATCGACCTAAACTTTCGCATTTATAGTATGATCAGATACGAAGATATTTAAGTGACTCAGAATCCATTATTAAATGTACCTCAGGGTTCCTCATCCGCAGCTCAATGAGTATGTTGGGTGTAAGGGAGAGCATGGTGATGCCCAGGTACCGCTTCGACACCGGCGGGGACTTGCTGCGGCCTACATACCACACCAATCATATACAAGAAAACTTAAAAAACCTAACTTAGGATAAGTCAAGTAACAAAATATTAACAGTACAAAGAAATAAGTCCAAATATCACCATACAATCTTGTACTTTAATTAAATAACCTTTTATAACTATATTTCTGCAGCGGAAATAAAAAAAAAAAACATAGCCTATGTTACTCTCAGATAAATTTTAACGGTGAAAGAATTTTAAAAATCCCAGTAGTTTTTGAGTTATTTCAATACATAACGAAATACAAATCTTTCCTCTTTTTAACATTAGTATAAACCAGTTGTTGCTCGCGACTACGTCCGTGTGATATAAAAAAAAAATGCATAGCCTATGTTTTTGATATCAGCCCAGTAGTTTTTAAGTTAATTCAATACAAACGAAAATACAAAAATAGAAATCTTTCTTAGCTGAATTTAAATTGTAACAGCTTATTAAATTACAAGGCCTTGCTTAAACTTCGAATTTCATTAAAGCTGTGTACAATATAACTGATATAATAAGTAAATATTCTTTTTGTCTTGCAAAAATGCCTTCGATATTTGTATATTTTTTAAATGCACAATCAGGAAATCCAATGGTGGACCTTACTAGCTATAGACTGTAGGTAAATAGTTAGTTCACTTTTCATTAGCGCCAATAGCCTAAATGTTTGATATACGAACTACCGATCTTGAGGTTGAGGGTTCGAATCCCGGCATTCGACTGTCGTGAACCATATCCTAGCACAAGTCTATAGCTTAGTTGGAATGGTTAAAGGAAATATTAGTAAATTAACAAAAATCTACTAATATTATCAAAAAAATAAGTGGGAAGTTAATCTCATTGTTGAATAAAGCAATTTTTCTGTAAGTGTAACACCGCGTATTTCCGCAACTGTACTTTAAAAATCATTTTTAGATTAAAATATACATACTTTTAGCTAGGAATTCCTTGACATAATCAATTGGTATAGCAAATGATATCCCGGACATCACTTTCATACTGTTCACTCCGATAGCCTCTCCGTCCAAGTTGACTAGCGGCCCTCCGCTGTTGCCAAATGTGATTGGTGCATCTGTCTGTATGTATACCATGTCTTTACCTGATTAGAACACAAATAGCAGATTAAATCTATAAAAACTATACTTTTCACAAAGTTTTTCTTTAACATTTACCAATTCTAAAACATTTTTTCTTTATAAATTTTTCTTATACAACAACTAGCTAGCTAGATTTCTCCCCTACCCTCTTTTTTACCCTAACTAAGGGGGTTTTAGTTAAGCTAAATATAATTAAACATACCTCTTAAACCGAGCTCCTCACTAGCTCTCTGCGCAGAACTCACTACCCCAGCTGTGACTGTGTTACTTAAAGCTAAAGGACTACCCATAGCCACTACCTGAAATATAAAAAGAATTTCAATTATGTAATATTATAAATGCCAAAGATTACATGAATGGATGATTGTTAGAGTTTGTAGCCCAAACAACTGAACAATGAAATTTGGCATAGACATTGAATAGTCAATAATCTGAAAGAATACATGGTCTACTCGCTTTTATTTTTTTTAATTCAACACTGACAGAGTTACAGATTATATTCATAAAGCAAATAGTAGGTTAAAAAGAAATAAAAGCTATATATTCACAAAAAAAAGTTAAGAATTAATAAAGTTTTAAGCTGGTCGTACCCATTCTCCTGGCCTAATATCTGCAGACGAGCCAAGCTTCATTGTGGGCAGGTTCTTGACTGGGATACGGAGTGTTGCTAAATCTGACTTCAAGTCTACGTCTTCAACTACACCCTTATGTGTGGAACCATCCTGAAATATAAAATATTGAGAAATAAATGAGTTAGAACATTAATATGGAGATAAAAATTAATAAATGGGTTGAATATTTAATATTAGGGAACCTACACCTAGAATATAAATTTTAATATTTTCTAATGCTAATATTTGCTCAGAGCAATGTTGGGGTTACCGCGGATCTGTAGCGCTTCAGCAATGTTTGCTGAAGCAAAACTAAATGATTTTTTTATTCATATCTTTTTTATTATTATTATTATTATATCTTGTATAATAATAAACATTCTTTATTGTATAATCATTCTGTACAGGATTATATCGCTGTGGCTTCTTAACTAGGAAATCCTGTGCTTAAGGAGCCAATGCCTTCTCTTTTAAGGTACATTTAACAACAGAAAGAAAAAACTAAAGTATCGAAGCCACATAAATTACAGAAAAAATTAAAGTTACTGTTAATTCGTGATTATAAATTAAACTTATAGAAATATGAATGTATAGATGATGCAATTAAGTTGAAACATAATCTTATCAAACCTAAGATTAATTTTATCACTAACAACATTGTGTTTTATTTTGTTGATCACCTCTATAATAAAAATTATCATATATTGACAGAAGAATTATGAAACAAAATATGAAATATAAATAATAATAAGGTAACTTACGAGTAATTTGACTTCTACTATCGCGTTAGGCTTATTGACAACAACATGAGCATTTGTTAATATCAACCCATCTTCCTTAACCACAAATCCTGATCCATTAGACAATGTTATTGGACTGCCTGTATACAAGTCCAGTCTTCTTCCATCTTTGATCTCTATATACACAACAGAAGGTGCAGAAACTGCTACAACGTCCGCTATAAAGTTATACTTCTCTCTTCTACCTTTTAAACTATCATTAACTATACTAGCAGCTGAAACTTTCTCCTTAACACTCACGTAACCTATAACACCGGCTGCAGCCAGTAAAATCCCATTAAAAATATAACTATTGTCTTTTTCACTTTTTCGTTGCTTAAAAGTAGAAATTGCACGGTATGAACATCTATAATTAATATTTAAAATTGGTTTTTTATTTAAAAATCTAAGAAGAGACCGAACCATTGACATTTTGAAAGTGACATTGATAAGATTGACATTGACAGTTAAAATTACGATTGACTCGGACAAAAAATGTTGCTACAAAATCATAAGAATTAGGAGAGAAATGTGTAACATTTAATAAATCCACCATAATCTAATAATCATATTAGATTCAATTAATAGCTCAGTAGTAGTAGTATTTTTATATAGTCAAAATGCTTTTAATAAAAACTCGCTTTGATTTTGCTTAATGATCCTCATTCTTGTAACATTATTTTACAGAACAGATGAAAAAAATGTAACGAAAAACAGAATAATGCTTGCATAACTGCTAAATAACTGTCGTTATTTTCTATTTCGATTGTTATTTTAAGTGAGGTGCCGATTAATATCATAACGTACCAAAAATGACAATTCTTCCTACGTTATGATACTAACGTTAAAAACGAACATTTGTAAAGAAATATTTAAATCTTCGCCTATAACATTTATCCGTATCAATAGAAAATAAAACAAAAAGTAAATGCCTGGATAATCGTATATTTCAATAATATGTAACAATAAAAACAAAGTGATTACATTGCTAAATTTTTACACGACATAAATGTCTCTAAGACCGAATTTCACGTTATTTGAATTTAACTGCTTAAACATTAACTTAAAACAAATAAATGACTATATTGAATATTGTTATATACTTTATTCCAAACATTTAGAATGTAAAACACTACATAATCTCGCGCTTATAAGTTTCTGAAGCTTCACAGCCAAGTGTTTACATAAAAAAAACGAGTAAAAAACGGTGTATAAAATATCAAGACATTATTCATAATTCCAAGTAAGTTTTAATTTTAAAAAATAACGAAAGCATATAACAATATTCCTTTTAAATAATATATTTAGGAACTATGTGTATAATAAAAAAATAATAACTAATTTATTGACTATACAATAATTTCTGTTTCATTATTTTTACAATAACACATTTATTATAACAAGATTTTTCTTTTTTTTATTTGTATGAATAGACATTAATTTAACTGATGTTTCTAATTAAAACAATGATTAAATGTTTAAGAACAGAAACGAAACCAGTGAAATTAATATCTATCTAGCTTTACAAGTTCCGTTTATTTTACTTTGGTATGAAAACATATAATTATTATTTCAGATCTGAATATGAATAATTAACCAAACGTTAAATATATTTAATTTTATCCACAAGATTTAAAAATAAAAAGCTACCAGCCATAATACTAATTCAATATATTGAATATAATTTCAAAACGTATTCAGATCTTTTTAAATAAATATAATTAAACGGTTATGCTATGATATACACTGGTATTGAAACTAATAAATACAGATAACTTTATAATGTAACATTAACTTGAAACTAGGAAAACTTAAAGTTGGAAAAAACACTAAAAAAGCAAGGCTGCACTTTATAAAATGTTCAAAAATACTTATTTATTGACTTTACAGGTAACACTATTTCTGATATGTAAATTTAATTATTGTTCACTAAATAATTAATAGAGCCAATAAGAGCGTCGGTGGCTCAGTGGTTTGAACACTTGACTTGTAATCTACAGGTCTTGGGTTTGAACCCCGCTGCACCAATGTGATTTTAGATTTTTCGAATTTTCATATGTACATAATTTACCCGACGTTCTTACGGTGAAGGAAAACATCGTGATGCTTGCACTTATCGGCGAAGAAATTCAAAGACATTTGTGAAGTCAACCCGCAGTACAGGTTGACTATGGCCTAGTCACCCCTTATTAGGGTAGGCTCCGAGCCCCTCGGTGGGGACGTATAGTGAGCTGGTGATGGTGATGTGATGATGAAATAATTAATAATGAATTATTAAAAAGGTATTTTTAATCATTCTTAACTTATTAACTTACATAATTCAAACCGATGTTTTAACGATCTTTGAGCAATCGAGACATTTTTAACTTTACATATACTAATGTGTTACAAATGGATGTAAAGCAAAACTTAATTTTGAAGTTTATTACATAACTTTGTTACTTAAGGTTTAAATGTTACTTTAATATGTTAACTATGAAATGTTACTATTCCCTGTAATGTAACATTAAACTGTTATTTTTTCAACAATTTAATTTTAACACGTTACTTTATTATGTAACATTGATGTTACTATTCCCTGTAACGTAACATTCGATTTTATTACGCAAACATTTACACATTACTTACATTTTAATTGTTACTTTATATTGTAACATTATAAAATGTAACATCACTTTACCTTGTAACATTAAAATTTGCGTTACAAAAACATTAGCTCCAGTTGCTCCAATCCTCACATCCGCAACCTTGATAACCGTTTTCGATGGTACCGTTAATTTTAACGTTACCGTTAACGTTACCGCTACCGTTAATATTAACGTTATTTTTTACGTTACCGTTAATATTACCGTTGACCTCAGAAGGTCTGTAAGTGTAGAAGACATCACAGAACGCAGAGTCATCTCTCGGCAGGTCATAGTCAACGTGTCTAGCAGCTAGCCAGGCCGCGCCCATCGCACTAGATACGCGCAACCGGACTAGTTCTAGCTCAGTTTTTACCTGGAAGATAAGTATTACATTTAAAAAGTCATATTTTAAGGAGACATACGAGCCAGCGGCCACCGGAAACGCTAAGTTAACGAAGTTGACTAAAGTGAATAGGCTAGTAATCTTTTGACGATATCACCGCTTAACATAAGCTGGAATTGTTGCTATGAGCTGGCTTATTGAACACTAGCTATTCCCGCGCGGTTTCATAGGCGGGAAATTGCAAAAACTTATTTTATTGTTTAGATTTGTCAAATACACAAATGACAACGAAGGCCTTTGACATTTACCATTACCATAATAACCTTGCTTCCTTAATGTTGGCAGCTTTTAGTTTATGGTCCCTTTTTCACATGAAGGTTTTTTTCCAATTTACCCCCTAAGTTGAATAGCGTAAAATATATAGCCTAAAGCATTTTGTAAGTGTAGGACTTTATATTAAAGAAAGAATTATTCAAAAATACGCTTTGATTGCTGACATCCTACGTCACAAAGCAGTGTGTTAAATTAGTATAGACATAGAAATAGATAAAAGGTGAATCTATACTTATATTATAAAGAGGAAAGATTTGTATTTTTGTATGTACTGAAATAACTCTAAAACTACTGGACCGATTTTAAAAATTCTTTCACTATTAGAAAGGTTATTTATCTGCGAGTAACATAGGCTATATTTTTTGTTATTTTTAAATTTCACGCGGGCGAAGTCGCGAGAAAAAGCTAGTTTGTTATATAATAACTTAGAAGGGTTTTTTTAAATTATTTTCTTTATTTCCTGCTGCTATGTTTTTTGCAGCAACCTTGTTATCTTTGGAATTTTTTTTTTCTAGTTCTTTACCTTGTTTTTTATATTATTTTATTTTCATTTTTTACTTTTTTTGTATCTTTTTTTTTGTTTGTTTTACATATACATATATAAACTTAGAAGGGTTAACAATGTTCACTAACCTTCCTATCGGCGAGTTGTGCGAGCAGGCCGGGCTTGAGCGCGTGCCAGCTGTGCCACACGGAGCCCACGCAGACGACGCGCAGGCGCAGCGCGGCGGGCGCGGGGGCGGGCGGGGCGGCGCGCGCGCACAGCGCCGCGATGTGCGCGCCGAGCGCCGCGCCGCCCAGCGACAGCAAGTGCGCGCATAACGCGTCCCCAGAGTACGCCAGCTGGGAGATCTTCGCTGTTAGACCTAGATGTACAAGTCTAGATTAGTTGAAAATGACGCTAAATGGTTTTATTTTCAATACACTAATAGACAAATTAGCAAAGAGATTATAGAATTTTTAGACGAGGCAACAATTTTTTTAAACCGGTACTTTGATAAAAGGTACTAAATTGTATTGACATCTAATGAAACATTTAATATATAAGAAGCTCCATCTTTTGTAATAAAACAAACAAAATGAAATGTAAACATTAAAATATAACATAATGACACCTATCGATTAGTTTTGAAAATTTATTAATAGAGGCGTTAAAGCGCGGACATCTTTAACTAAACTATCGCACAATTGTTTAGTCTCGCTTTGATTCCTATGACCTTATATGGATTGCGCACACTACTTGATTAGTCGTACAACTAAACAGTTGAATTGGCTGTGAAACTATCGACAATCCCACAACAGTTGTGCGATACTTTATTTAAAAGTGCACCCGCTCTTAGTGAAATTATGTTTCATGTAAACTGTTAACTACCTTACTAAATAAATGCGAAAGTTTAAATGGATGGATGGATGTTTGTTAGAGTTTGTAGCATAAACGGTTGAACCGATTTCGATGAAATTTATTTACTCACTTTTGTTTTTTTTTTAATTTCACACGCACGGAATCGCGTGCAAAAGCGTTACTCTATACATTTTTTAATATTTTGGAAATTAGTAATACAATATTAGTAGAATTTGAATGTTATGAGGTCAGTAATGTGTGTGCAATCGTAGTAATCTTACCAGCAAAGTGAGATTTGTCGAAGTGCTTATATGAATGGGGCAGCAGGTCGGCCCTTGTGTCGGCGTTGAAGTGCTCCCGGATGAGTTCCCATACGCGGTGTGTGGGGTGCGGCGCGAGACGCAGACCATCCACGTCGTCAAACACTGTCTTCACCGCACGGTGGGCTATCCAGTAAGCTAGAAATATATTATTATATTACTAGCTATTCCTAGTGACACATCACCAAGGATCGGGCGAAATAACTTGTCAAGAAGGTGGGTGCCAAGTGGTGGCCAAACCGCGCGTCGCAAACCGTATGACCCGCGGGTCGTTGGGGCCATGGGTGGTGTGTTATTCACTAGCTATTGCTCGCGACTTCTCTCATGTGCAATTAAATAATATAGCCTACTTTACTCACTGATAACCTAGCTTTTTTATGGTGAAAGAATTTCTGAAATCGGCCCAGTAGTTTTTGAGTTATTTTAATACATACAAAAATAAAAATTTAAATCTATCTAGAACATGTATATGTGATGGAAATATCGGATTCTGTTCCCTTCTCTGACAGTCATTTTAAACCTATCTGAGCTTCTATCAGCCAGTGGTGGGAAAGGCCCTAAATCTTAAAAAAACACTTAATTTTATAACAGTTTGATGGCAACATTATTTATATTAAAGTGTTGCCATTTATTACTCGTTCTCGAATTTATTGTTTCTACGTGACAAAGTTTTGTTTTTTACGAATTTACTACGGTATTAACTCATTGTAAGATATTATACAGAAAAGATATGTCACGTTTAATGTTGAAAGTTATTAAGTAACGACAGTTTATGGCCTACATAAAAACCTCTTTTAAGTTACTTACAATGTAACTGAAGTCAAAATCTTACTAATATTATAAATGCGAAAGTATAGATGGATGGATGTTTGTCAGAGTAGTCTAAACGGCTGAATGGATCTCGATGAAATTTGGTATAAATGTGGAGGATAGTCTGGAAGAACATATACACTTTTGTTATTTTCAATTCCACGCAGACGGAGTCACGGACGAAAGCTACTTAATCTATAAGCTTACCTCCTCCTTCATCACCTAACAGATACCCCCAGCCTCCACAGCCGTGCTGTTTGCCATCAGGGGTGCGTAGTAAAGCATTAGATCCGGTCCCTGTAATTAAAAAAAACCTTTAATTAAAATATATCAAATCATAAATGATTAATTTAAAAAAAAAACTTTTATAAAACTTTCAAATCCAATTGTCAAAATTCAAATACATAAATGACATTAAAGGCATTGGTTACCAATTACCGTAACTATGGCATGATTTCTTTGCTCCTATCAGGTTGTAGATTTTGTCCCTTTCCCGCATCACGGTTTTTATCCAAATTATTTACTCCCTTAGTCTAATAGCGTGAAAATACATAGCCTAAAGCGTGTCGCAAATGTAGGGATTTTTATTTAAAAAATGATTATTCCAAAATATGCCGTAATTACTGACATCCTACATAACAAAGATGTTTTTTTTTTTTTTTTTTTTAATTCTTT
>NW_013524991.1:166311-244024 GCF_000836215.1 Papilio polytes | reverse complement strand
ACTGTACCATGATTAACTTTTTATTGTTTTATTCGTGTTATATCTTTTTATCGTACAGACACGTCCAATCGCGGTGCGCGGGCGATCTAATCTCCATCCATCTAATAAAAATGTGTGTTTACGCTTTATTTTATTAGTATAGAGTATAGATTTATGGCATGCAGTTAATCTCACAGAAGTCTTTATATTACAGTAAATATAACTACAATGATATCTCGCAAGTCGTAAACACTATCATATATGCACTAAATTTATTAGGACAATGAAAGCCTAGCTTGATACAGTATGCGCAACGTAGTCAGTTATACTAGGGTGACCATAGAACTCGTACACAAGTGCACAACTATTCCTAGTTCCATATAGGAATCTCGACAGCAGCGCCTCTCGTCGGCTCAGATATCTTTTCTTACAGAATATTATAAAAGCGAAAGTTTTGATGGATAATTGTTAGAGTTTCATTACGATGAAATTTGGCATAGATGTAGAAGATAGTTTGAAAGAACACACAGGCTCACTACTTTTTAATACGATAAAAGTAAAACAAAGTCTATTTGTCCTGAATTACATCAAAAAGCATGGTCACAATACTGCAAAGTTTGCTTTTAACTAGTACCTTTATGCGTATTTACATAACAAGAGGCATTATATAAATTGCATCAGTTTTATCATATAAACATAATTTATAAAGGATTTGTCTGTCTGTACATTGATTAACACCACGTATTACTATACAAATAGACTTTGGACTACCGGTAAAGATAATTATATGTATTTAAGCCTTGAGAGGATTTTCATAAATTTACGCAGTATCAATTAGGGCCTGTCCCACCACTTGCTGATAGCTTAAAAAAAGACGTCACTGTCAGATAAGGGCACAAAATCCGATATTTTCATCACATTTTTTACATATTTGATTGTTTTCACCAATTTACAATTTGGTGGGACAGACACATAGAGTTTTAACTTCAACTCGTACGTATTAATGGGAATATTTTTGATAATATTCAAACTGTCGTATAATTTGTAAAAGACTGAATTTGATATCCATAAGTCTTCATTTAAAGTAGACACACAATTTGACCCCAACCGTATACAAAACTGAATCGATTTTTTACTAACATGAAGATTACTTTACTTTGAACAAGTACTTTGAACTTGAGCAGTAATCGATTTAGTTATATGTCTCGTTAATGATTAATCGATTAAAAATCGATGTTAATCAGTCAGTCGCGACATTGAATAATAATTATTTCCGATTCAAATCGGCGGGCGACCTCTATACTAACTGGTTTTTTTTTGTCAGAATATGTACGTTTAGATAATTTTATCGCATACCAGTAATGTTTAATAAATTAGATTTGTCACCAGTGTGGTAATACTGGGGATACTCGTTAAATAACGCTTTAGAAAAATATTTTAGTAGCCTATGCATTTTGTCAGATTATAACTATTACGGCTCTTCTGAAGTTAAATTAAAACAAACTTTCGTATTCATAATTCTAATACGATTTATTTTATTATCTTAATAAAACAGTGATAACTAGACCATATTATTAAATAGTTTTAGTGTTGTTAGTGACTGTACAATTTAGAAACGGTTAGTACTATAAGGTTTTAGTTTTGACAGACATCCCAAAAGGAGGTACTCAATTCGTCTGTATGTTTTTTATGTGTTACGGCATAAACGTTAGTACATACATAACGTATATACATTTTTATTGTAACACTTTTGTATGTGACTGTACATTTAGAAACGTTTAGTATTTGCATAAGACGGTGTAATTTTAATGGTTTTTAGTTTTGTTACTAACTGTACAAACATTTTTATTGTAACACTTTTGTACGTGACTGTACATTTAGTATTTGAAAAAGACGATGTAATTTAAATGGTTATTAGTTTTGTACACATTTATTTTGTAACACTTTTGTTAGTGATTGTATTTAGAAACGTTTAGTACTGCGTTCGAGTGTATAAACTGTTAATATTCAGAGGTACTTGCCCTGAAACTAGGTCGGCGAAATTGTAAACCCTACTTATCTAGACAATGGGTATAAATTAAAATTATACTTACATAGATAACCTGAATATTCCAATACTTTTACTACATAAGCTTTATAATATTTTATAGTGCCTGAATTAAATTTGAACATATATTATCTATTGTCTATACTATTATAATAAAGCGTAAACACACACTTCTTTGTTGCCTAAGATGTCAGTAATTACAGCATATTTTTGAATAATTCTTTTTTTATAAAAAACCCTACACTTCACGTCGCGCTTTAGGCTATATATTTTCACGCCACTGAACTTCGGGGGTAAGTATTTTGGATAATAACCCTAATGTGGGAAAGAGACCATAAGTTGCCAACATCAAGGAAGCTAGGTTGCCATAGTTTGACATCATGTCGTGTCATTTTGACATTTGCAATTGATAATTTGACAAATGTAAACAATAAAATGAAATTTTTGTAATTTCATGCGGATGAAGTCACAGGGGAACAGCTAGTAGTTAATAAAGCATTAACTTAAAAAATATTTTAGTATACAACAAAGCTATATAGCTTGGGGTTTCCACAAATTCTTACCAATATTACAAATGCAATCGTTTAGAATGAATGTTTGTTAGAGTTTTTCGACTAAAATATTTAACGGATCTCGATGAAACTTGACATAGGTGTAGAGAATAGACTGGAAGAACTTTACTTTTTTAATTCTACGCGGACGGAGCTACAGGCTAAAACTATCCATATGAAAATAATTAAAAAAAACCAAAGAACCAATACATACGTTGTCAAACTTGTCAGAATCAGAATCGCTTATAAATGTCAGACGACATTATCATACTTGTGAAAATGTCAAAAATTATTTCGATCCTATTAATAGAACAAAAATACACCACGAATATTCGAGAACATTTGTCGACGAAGAGCGCGCGCACACCTTTGACCAAACTATCGCACTACTGTTTGTTTGTCGATTGTTTTGCAGCGAATTCAACATAACATAAAAAAATCGAGTAGTGTGCGCACCTCCATATAAGGTCATAGGAATCAAAGCGAACCTAAACAGTTGATGTTAAATATAGCCTTACTAACTTCTATATACTAGCTTTCACCCGCGACTCCGTCCGCGTGTAATTTAAGAAAACAAAAATAACTAGCCTCTATATTCTACCAGATTATCCTCTATATCAATGCCAAATTTTATCAAGATTCGTTCAGCAATTTGGGCTACAAACTCACATCCGTCAAAACTTTCGCTTTTATAATATTACCTTCAGAGAGAGAATATTTTTTTAAATCAGTTAATTAATTTCAGAGCTTATTCAATGCAAACAAACAAATCTTTCCTCATTATAATAATATAGTTGTTATTTGTAAGATGCATAACAAATACGAAATGGGGACGCGGTTGGAAACTGGGACAGCTGATAGCCCCCAACCCTTGGCCTTCCCCAATGAAATAACCGTTATTATGAACAAATAGACAATACAAAACTAATCTTTATATTTATATTTCAACTAATAGTTTGGTATGTTCACTATTTTGTCACAACTTTAAAAATAAAGTCAAAGATTCTTAACAAACAATGCGAAGATAAAAAATCGATTTATTTAATTCTCAGCTGATTTTGCCGGAAGGAAATGCGCTTTTATTCCGCTTTTTAACGTATCGTGTCAATAAACCGACCTTTCCTCCGATCTTATCTTTTCCGAAATACACTAAATCAGGGAAAAGGACGAATTATACCATTTTAGATTACAACCAAGGTTTTGAAAGGTTATTTTCTAGAACGAGTGATTTCGAAATGATTTTTGAAGCATGTATGGTTAAACAACGACAAAATAGTCAATAGATAACGATTAGCAGTTAAAAATAGAATCAATTCCCACCAGCAATGAGCACCATCCCACCAGAGGGCGCCCCAGTGAACAGCGAGCCGGCGGTGTCCGACGCGACGTACACCTTGCGAGCACTATACTTGTCTCCCTCTATCACACGCGCAGCCAGCTCCGCGTTACTGCTGTCCTGCTCGCACCCTGACAGCGTCAGCCCCTGGTGGACAATTGATCGTAATAGAGGTTAATTTGGTCGAAGCTTTGTACCACTAAATTGGTTGCTTATTTAGACGCTGTGCTATGGATCAGTTAAGTATGTAGATATAGGATTTCGGATCCAGAATTTTCTATTATTTCCAGTGTAATTTTTTTTTATATCATAAGGCGGCAAACAAACAAGTGGCCATCTGAATCCGCCGAAATGCCACCGCTGCCCATAGACAACCGCAATTGCAGATTATTTTCTTTTCCTATGCGTCTCCTCCGCTGTCAAATCCACTTGTCCTTCCTATCCTCTCTTTAAGAAAAAGGATGAAAAGGGAAGGGGAATAAAATTAGTTAAAAATGCCAACTGTCAAATCAGACGGAAAAGGAAGCGATAATCGCATATCGGCATTTTTTAACAGTCTAGTAATCACTAGAGTGTCAAAATATGTAAAAAGATACCACTCTGACATACAAGATTAGATAAAACAATACAGCCGCTAATGTTCTTTAAATGAGTCTGTTAGATTAGGCACTATCGCGTAGTTTAGTTACACAGTTTACAAAGAAACAGAGCAAACATCCTGTCAGTAGGATATGAAGTATATTCTGCTTCAGTTCTCTCTACTCTGTGACTGCAAAGTCTACTTACGAGTGAATCCAACGGCATATCTAGTGGTAAGCCGGCATCTTGTTTCGCAGCGTGAAGCATGGCTATAACGCGCGCTGCGCACTTCTCAATGCCAAGGGCCCAGTGGTTAGTGCCAGGGCCCTTCGCCTGCCCCACAACCTTGCCCGTCTCATCGCAGATCACCAGATTCGAATGTGTCGCGCCCCTGCGGATAAAATTAGCGTTACTATCGCAGATTAGATAAAAACACAAAATCGTATTGAATACTACAAACAAATTTTAAATTGCTGTTTACATACACTTAGGGAACGTTTAATTTACCATTAAATGTTTCTGAATTTAGTTAATCCCTAAATACTTCGTAACAATTTATTGCTTAAGTAAGCATTGAATTCTTTTGCTATAAAAATATCAGCCTCCTAGACAAAGTTTCTTTCGATTAGAGATACCTCTAGTAGTGGACAAAATGTGTCAAAATATATAGGAATCCATACGTGACTTATCGAATTTTATCGTCATTTTCATACATTTTTGAATTATCAATCAGGGATGTCGATAATCGACTATTACGTTGTCTAAGGGGGCATCCAATCGTGTTCACTAAACAAAGCAGGCGGCGGGGGCCAAGTTCATGGGAAAACAGTTGAAGAATAAACAGCGATACGTTATCGATATTACTCGATATCGAGTCTATTACGTTGTGGATATCTCATTAATCTTATCAATTGATGGATTTTTGGTCGTATTAGTGTTTATAGTGCTGATTTTTATTATCATATGACGTGTCTAGTAATACACGAACACACTTATCTACTTTCCAAGACATTGTAACGATTGGAACACGGATAAATATTTCTTTTAGGCGAATTACAAGACTTAAAACTTCAAACGAGAGTAGTCTACTTCGGTTTCGATGAACACCCAAAGTTAGTTTTTTTATATCACAGGATTACCAAAATGACCAAGCGACCGCTGCCCATAGACACTCGCTATAGCGGATGCGTTGCCTACCCTCAATCAACGGAGGAGGAAACGCACATAAAGACATCTTCCCTTCCTATGCGTCACCTGCGTCGTCAAATCCACGTATAAGAAAAAGGGTAGGAAGGGAAAGGGACTAAAGTTGGGCCTCTAGTAGTCTCTTTGGTTCTTTTTGTTATGAACTCTCAATTTTGTTTTCCTAACATTGTAGGCTTATAGAACCTATGTAGTTGAAATGTAGACCAAAACATGCCGCGATGAGTTCCAGAGTGAAAGGGACATCCCTTCCTTGTTTTTAAGACATTTTTACAGTATTAAAATACGTTGATTGTCTAGAATAGATTGTTATTCTGTTTTAAACTCCAATCTCCCCAAACGATGTCGGAACGGTTCGTTCAAGTGTTTGTTTTCGTACAATTTGATCCTTCGATAAGACAACTGAAAATCCTCGTTATCTTTCCGTGAAACGCTTAAAGTTAAGGGAAATAACCTTAGAAATAAGTCAAGTGATATGAGAGAATACTGAAACGATATTTATATAGCTGTAACCCGCGATTCCCTACAACAGGAATTCAAACTATGTTCTACATTTACGTCAACTTTCCATACATCTAATCTTTCGTATTTATAATATTTGTAAAATGTAGCGTTATGAATGCCTAGCTGTTGCTCGCGTCTTCTTCTGCGAGGTAATAAAAATTGTTATATATAATGTCTATGTTACTCTGTGTTATTTAATGGTGAAAGAATTGAAATCTGCCCAGTAGCTTTTAAGTTATTATAAACAGAAAAATACAAATCTCTCCTCTTTATATATATAGCCACATCCAAATTTCATTAAAATGTTCACGTTTGTCAGATTGTAGGCGGCGCTTACGAAGCGATGAGATTTGAGATTCGTTCCAGTAATCGTCCGTTAGTCCGATAGAATTTTAGACATTAGATTCCTGTTGTTATTTAATACTAGGTGTTTGTAGTGTAGCTGGCTGGGTCGCGGAAGATTGCGCAAGCGTTCCCGTGACCCAGCCACTGGCGGATAGAAGGAACACCGCTGGGTTTTTAGTGGGTATTCCGGCCATTTTCTTCTTGGCCGGCGAGTATCTGGGACCTGGTAACGGGGAGGGGGATGCGTAAATGCATTTTCACAGCGGAAAAAAAGGGCTTTGTAATGTTTTCTTACACTTAAATTTGTTAGGAGATAGCTGTGGGAGAGATATTTGTTGAATTTACTAACTAATGTATGTATAAACCCAAGACACAGTGTACGTGATGCGTAAAGCAATAGGTTCTGAGGTCGATGTACTCAATACCTTTAAATGTTAGATGCTTTCTAAAAAAGCATGATTTTAAAACAACATAATCGTACAGTTCTTTGTTAGAAGTGAAATTACCATATCAATTTGATTTCCATCTGTTTAATGAGAATTATTAAATTAACTGATTTAAAGTTAATAAACTTTAGAACAATGTATGAAAAAGGTTTCGAAATTCAGAAGTTATAAGCCTTATTTTATATCTTCAAAATAATTAGATAGAAACGTAATTATAAATTTTCGAATCGATTGTAAAGATCGATTATTGGTTTGGCTGTTTCTGTCGTAAATAAAAAAATAAATAGGCGTGGTTGAGTACAATCATTGGCATTAAGTAGAGGTCAAATAAATAAAGCACGATTGCTTATTATAGTTTGCACCGCGGCGATGCTTGTTTTGATTTTGCATCGAAAATGTAACTTGATAGATGAACTATCACTTTTAAAAATAGGAGTCCTATCGGACTTCTAAAGATCTCTGCTTTATTGTAATATCCTAGTAAATGTTTATATTTCAATAATTTGTTTATAGGAATATAATGAGTAAAATACGAACAATTATCCCAACTTCAAAGCAGCATCAGCAATTTTATTTTTTTAATATTTATGAAGGTAGTTCCTTTTTTAAAAAAAGAATAAAAACAAACCGACAATAAATCCATCACTGATATACAAAAGTAAATGTTAAACAATTCAAGGTCTACAACCAATGCAAATTCCTTGCATACCGAAATATAATAAATATCTTAAGTCTTACCTCACTTGTTATAAAGTGCATTTTGATATTTAACACAATAGTCGGTGTGTCGACACACCTCGCTATTTTATCCTCTGATTGGTGGACTCAAACAATATTGGATATGCACCCTGACTATTTAATGTTTACCTTTGCAAAACACATTTAATATCTTTTAAAATTATTAACAACCAACCACATAAATCGTTCTCTATAATATATCGTTTCGTAACTTTTAGGCACGTCCAAGGTAAGCCTTTCTACTTTCAACAAAACTACAATTACACGTGCAATGCTATTCTAATACAACTTACCCTTCAACACCTCCGAAATACATTTTACCGCTCATTTTAAGATTTGTTTACAAGCGGAAAAGCGTGGGCGGTAACACTGATGATAAACACACTGCTCGTCGCTGTTTTTGATAAGATAACACGTTAAATAAGACTACAAACTCACGCCACGAATGCAACCGCTTGACTGAACTGACAGTTGGGAAAATATTTCGTTTTGTTTGGTTTTGACAGTGACATTTCAATGCCGCGCCTCCGTGTGTCAAGTGCGAAACGTTATAACGGTGAGTCGTTATCGTTTTAACTGCTAATGTATAGTTACAATAAATAACATAATAAATAACTGTTAACTCGTTCACCGGTTCTTGTTCATAAATTATTTGATAAAAACGTTGTTCATGTCTACAACCTGTAGTAAAAATCTAGCATCGTTGCGTATATTTGTTTATTAATTACATTGCTAATTGTTCATGGTGGATATGTCAGTTTGTACATATAGGACAATAAAACAAATACAACATAACGTTTCGTATATTCCACATTTTTTATTATTTTTACAACATTGGACTAACTTACAATGTAACATCGAACACACAGCAAGAATTTGAGGAACGTTGAAAAAATGTTCATCACATCTATATTTCAAATTATTCTAGTTGTACTATTTTAATATTATTCTTTAGTTTTTAGTTTTTACTACTGTTAAGAAAATCGTTACGTGTCTGTGTAATGGCGCAACACTAGACCGAGGAGCAGATTAACAATAACATAACAGCTGTCATTATACCCGTTTTAAAAAATAAGCGCGCCATTCTTGCCTGTAATCCATAAACTTAGTGTTGAAATATATTAACATTGTTACAAGTAATACTGAATTTACTGAAAAACAAAGTGTTCCTGTGTCTAAGTTAATAACTGCTTATATTTGAGTTCCAAGATTTCTGTTTTTTGATGTTTGTTGATTTCTAAATATAACCTAGGGATTTTGAATACCATTTTATGTTTGGTTAAACAGGAATGATATGTCCCATCAGTCTCATAAACACGTTTTTATATTTTCCTGGAAATTCATAACAAAAGTAAGTTCAAAATAACTTTTTACTATTTGGTTGAATTGACTAGAGTTGGAAGCCTTAATCGTAACCGTTATTAAAATATAATTAAAATATTTGTTATTTGTTGCTTCTGCAATATAGAAGTGATGAACAAGCAAATTACATTTTTTTATATTCGTTAAGCTAGCTCTTGACCAAGATCCTACTTGATGAAAGTGATTTCGTAGTTGAAAAATGGTATGCGCTAGCTTAACCACAAGTATTTGTAACAGGTACATTAAACGTGTATAAAATATGAACTATTAGTGATTTTTTACATTGCATTATCTTGTAATTTTCAATAATATTAAAATTTTATTTAATCGTTATTTTACAAATGACTTTGCATAATACAATCATTGTAAATAAAAATCAGTTTATTGTTATAGGAAAAAAGTAAATTTAACATTAATGACTAGGACCATAAATTAAATTTTAATACTGAATAGTACATACCTAATATTAAATAACTCTCCCATTATTTAAAATAATAATTAAAGCAAAAAGCGTTTTTTTTAAATTAATTGACGGAACGAGATAATGATGACTAGGGACTGGAATAATGGGGCAACACCCACAAGAGTTATAGTAATTCAATCAATATAGGCTCCCAATGATAGTTTGTAGATGAGAACTTCTAGGATTTAATTTATCTTCTATGTTCTTTTATTTGGTATCATAATCCACCTATTAGATGAATTTCAATGAGAATTCTATATGAAAAATGACTTAACAGGGCAATTAGACAAAAATTTGCGAGAAAGCATTCGTAACATTTTGAGCAAAGTATCAGATTGCTCAGTTTGCTTTAGGATAGGCCAAATTTTAAAACAAATTTTGCCGACGGCGTCACAAATACTTTCCCCACAAATTTTCGTGATAAGCCCGATACAGACTTATTAATCTAAAAAACCATAGTATATACAGTCTTTCCAAACAACAACATTCATTTAAAACTAATTTATATTTCAGAAAAACGCTTCCTTTTTAACTATAATAATCAATCAATCAATAAATCTTTGATTTTTATAAATACAGAAACAGTATTTAAAAACTTAGATGTAACAATAGAATACGGAAAAGTATATTCTTTCTCAACCTTTACAACAAAAATATAAATAAATAAATTATGGTTTATGCTATTTTTACATTTTATTGACATTTAGACACAACATTTACTTAGAAGTAGAGGAATTTGCTATTTTTTTATATCGTCCATTGATAATAAACAACTATGTCGTTTAATTCACTTGATACGTATTGAACTAGACACATGCGACGGTCGACTGGAACTGAGCGTTTTGCCGTCGCAGAGCTTGGCGTCACCTGGAAACAAGGAAAAAGACAAATCAACTTTTGTAAATTAATAAAACATTGAGAACTAACCATCTCTAGATATTTTTTTCCAGCATATTCTACAAGAAAATTCTCTTGATATACAAATTTAATAACTGTCAATTGCCATTACATATTAGGCAATTATTTATTTGCGCCCCCCCCCCCCTTATTCGCGATACTAGAACCATCTAAGTAGATATGGTCAATGAAATTTTTTAAAAACTTTTGCAAACGTACCTGGTGACGTCACTTTGTGGTATGGAGTCGTTGTCCTCAAGCGAGTGCGAGTGTTCCTGAGGAAGACGCGGGCGTCGGGACTCGCCGTCTGATTCCCGCCGCCCGCCGCCGCCGCAGAAGCACTTGCAAATTATACGCTTGAACGCGAATCTACAAACAAAAACAGGAGAATTGTAAAAAGATTTATTAAAAACAAATTTAATTTCACACGCGGCGCTAGTATCTCGTTCGATTAATCGTTTTGATTTTTAACGTTTAGCGAAAAAATAACGCCAGTTGTAACCGTTATAGCAAAACAGCTTTTAACTTAACAGTTATTAATAACGGTTTTACCTAAAGTCTTTAGAAAAGAGCGCGTAAATAAGCGGATTGATGGCGGAGTTGCAGTATCCCAGCCAGAACAGCACGGAGAATACGATGGGAGTGACGCAGTGTGCGCAGAACGCCCGCAACACGTACACGCTGAAGAACGGCAGCCAACAGCACACGAAGCCACCCACTATGATACCGAGTGTCTTTGCTGCTTTCGTCTCCATACGGAATCTCTTCACCTAATATGAAAAAAATACATTTTACTTATTGTACACATTGATCATTTTAAAAATCATATACTTAAGACACAGAGACTAACTTAAAAATATTTTACACGTAATCTCACTAGCGCCGCCTAGTGTCCAATACTACCACAACAATAATATTACCGTACATAAATTACTGGTGGAAAAACGTTCTTCCCTATGTCTAGTATATATTTCCTAAATGTCTTTGACTTAAGATAATCTTTTGTATCCTTACTTGCGCTTTAATGTTCCTTTTGCCCATTCTCCTTGTCCTTGGTTTATCATCAAATTCATCATACAGAGGTCCGGGCGCCAGGTGGTGAGAGGGGCGGACTCTCAGCCGGCTCTCGGTGAGTTCCCTCCCGTCTCTCTCATAGTGCACCGCGTACAGGGACGGACTGGGGGATCTACTCGGTGAGCGCGAATTCTCATGAGCGGGGCATATTTGCTCTGATGATGGGTATGATACCGAGATCTTTACTTTTTCATGTGCACGGCGTGCGCTGGAGTGTCTATAATTAAACAATATGCTGTTATTTCAAACGCTTTATGTAAAAAATCATTTAGTGACAATAACTTGACTACATAGTCATAGAATAGTTAAATAAACTGTTCTTTCCTGTAGATTTTTTGTTCGCAATAACATTCTCAGAGTGTCAAATATAAGTAACTATTCAAATTACCTTCTCAGTCGCTCTGGCGAGGCACTGAGCGAGGTGCTGGTGGAGTGATTAGACGCAGTAGACAGCGGGGAGCCGTGCGGCCTGGCAGACCCCCTGCCGCGGTGGATACGCAGCGTCAGTCGGTTGTCATCGAAACGGTTACCGAGTCCTTTTCCTGGAATACAGGTACGATATATTAATAAAACTTTGTAAGCGTCGTATATATATTCTCTTATGATGTCACCAAAATGAGTAGGAAATATAGATCCTCGACCCAGCATCGGTTTTAGCGTTAATAGCGCCTTGGGCGAAATTTCTACTGCGCTCCTTTTTTTACTAGTTATGGAGGGTTCACAGTCTTATGTGAGACTGTAAATCGCAAACCTTTCGTCCAGGGACCTGGGCGGTTGCCCAAGCCTACTACTACCTTACCCTACTTGACACTTTCTCGACTTTACTTTCGAGAACGTATTGAATTTAGAATGAAAATTCCATAAATTCTAAATGTTTCTATATCTTAAAACTCTTCTATTATAGAGTCCCATATGAGTACATTTTACTATGTGGAGTATAAAGGGAAGTAGATACTTGAATGTAAAGTAGGGCCAAATGCCGTAACATTGTTATGTTAGGGCCGGCACGACCCTCCTTCATAATTATCAATGGACAAAGGCGAGGTCGGCCTGTAAAATACAATAGCTGGAGTTCTTCAACAATTAAATATGTAGGGCGAGGGATGTTTCTCAAGGCACAGCCCTAGCTCGTTAAATGTTACGAGTATTAGGGTTGTTAAACCCTATTTTGTTGTTCGCTTGTTACGTTCATTTTTCAGAAAATTGTTACCGTTTCTTTTTCTTATTCCGGTTCTAAAGTGAATAATAAATGTAATTTTTTATGTTGTGTCTTTATTTTTTATGTTTAAGTCAGGTAGGGTTTTATTTAACGATTTTTATCGTCATGATGCACGAAATATACAAAGATGTATCTTACGTTAATAATGTAATCGTTACTTTGATCTTATTTTGTTAAGTTCACGTTTTCACTTGGTATAAACTACACATACCTTTAGTAGTTCTGAATCCCTGGTTTATGGCCTTAGTAGTTCTGACCGCTGCCTTATATATCCTCCAGTAGAAGAACAGCATAACGAGCATTGGGATGTAGAAGGAGCCCATGGCGGAGTACACCACGTACCCAGCGTCATTGGTCAGCTCGCAGGTCCACTTGCATGGTGGGTTGGGAGACCAGTCTTGCTTGAGCTCTGCACCCGCGGGCTGCAATTTATTCTATTAATTATCTTGTTGCAGAAGTTATTGAGCTGAAAATAGTTATACTGGCCAGTGTAAGGTCATTTCGTATTTTTTATTACTAGCTTTCGTCTGCGACTCCGTCCGCGTGGAATAAAAAAAAAACAAAAGTGAGTAACCTATATGTTCTTCCAGAATATCCTCTACTTCTATGCTAAATTTCATCGAGGTCCGTTCAGCCATTAAGGCTACAAACTCTAACAAACATCCATCCATCCATCTAAACTTTCGCATTTATAATTTTAGTAGGAAGTAAGATTAGTAAGATTATTTTTTCTAAACAAATAATGCTACTTAATAATGTACCTTTTTATCCTTCCAGCCAACTAGCGGTGGGAAGCATATCACAAACGACAGCACCCAAAGACCAGCGATGAGCGCTTTAGCGCGCCGCCTGCTCATGATGGAGGGGTAGCTGACTGGCCGCGTGACTGCCACGTAGCGGTCCAGGGAGATGGCGCACAGGTTGAGTATGGAGGCTGTACACATCCACACGTCTACTGCGAGCCACACCGAGCACCACACGTCCCCGAATATCCATATCTGGAAATATACGTCGTTGCTTTAATATGAATGTAAAATTTTGGTGTTCCCTTAGTGGTTACTCATCATCTCTCCGTACTAAACGTACTCCCTGTATGTCAGCGCCACAGGTTTAGTCCTCCAGGTTAATCTATCATCCGTCATCTCGATCACCACCTTTCATGCAATCCTTCCATCTCTTTCTAGGTCACCTTTACCGGTTACATATATATACGTTAAATAAATATACGGATAAACGTTTTTTAGACTCATATTTAAAATGTTTTTCGCTGCGATTACACATTAGTTTTATGTTTTAACTCGTAATATCAACCATTTTTTAACAGTGGTAGTGCCCGCTTTAACATCTTAGCAAGAATGGGCCGGCACGCCCGGAGTAATACCACGACCACACAGAAGACGGGCGTGAAATGGAAGCAATTTCGTGTTTCGTCTGATGAGTGTGGTGCCGGAGGCCTAATTTAAGTCCCTTTCTCTTTACCGCCCTTTTCTTATGAGGAGAGGATGGGAAGGGAAAGTGGATTTGACAGAGGAGATACATAGGTAGGGGAAATATCCTCTTTATGTGCATCTCCTTCTCTGTCGGATAAGGGTAGGCAACGCATTTGCAATTGCGGATGTCTATGGGCAGCGGTCGCTTCGCCATTTTTGGCGGATTCAGATGGCTTGCTCGTTTGCCACTTCTTGTTATAAAAAAAAAAAATTTAGAATCTACACCACAGAAATAAAAATATAGCAGTATTCAGGTAAAAAATTAATTTAAACCAGTGTGATTTATTCGTAGCACTTTACGTTCGGCTATAAAGAGCAACAAGTGTTGGTAGGGGGCGCCAGGGGACGCAATTTGCATCCGAGCGGAAGTGCCACACGAGCCGCCACCGCCCGAATAATGCCTCTCCACACGAACCCCCGAAATGCCCCTTCATACTACAAAAAATTTTGCCCCTTCACACAACCGGATAAAATAATGCCCCTTCGCACCTACACAAATTACTGGCTGGCTACCTGTCTGGCTTTGATACATTCTTTTTTCGAATAGGACCAAATACTCACGTATTAAAAACATAAATCGATATTTGTTAAAATTGAAGTTATTTAATTGCAAAAAAAAACATTACAATTCGACTAATTTGTAATATACAGCGCCATCTATTGACCAGGACATTCCATATCTGAGTTTTAAGCATTACATTATCGTATCCAAGGTACCGCAGGTACTTTACATTACGTTTCGATTTAACTTTGTGTCAGTCAAAATCACGTTCGCACGATTACTCCACATAAAAGACGCAGCACAAAGTAAACGTGTTAACAAATTACATTTTTGTGAGTACGTAATAAAGATAAAAGCTTTTAAATTCGTGACTCGGAGACTGAACGTAAGGAGATATCGTGAATTTTTATTTTGCACCCCAACAATTTAAATATTAATACGAAAAATTGTTCATTGCTTTTATATATTTTTAGATATCAACTACTAGTTTTTTTTACCTTGTCAAAATTAGATATTACTATGGCAAAGTCCAAATTTAAAAGGGCTAATACTTTATTCGCAATTGTGATAGATAAAAAGAGAGGAGAGCATTTCAGTTTTTAAACCAAGCCTCTTGTTAATTCAAAATGAATAAAAGCCACAGACGAAACCGGTTGAATTTTAAATAGCATAATTAGTGCAATCTGTACAGAAACCTGTTAAATGCAGGCTTTTAATACTGGAGTCTGAATTTAACTTTTGTATGTTGAGTGCGCGAAAATGTTTTCAAAGGGTTTCTTTAAATAAGTAGTAGACATTCGTTAGTATAGAATTAAAACTGGCGATAAAATACACTTCTAAAACAAATAAATAGTTAGTTCAGATTATCCAAATAAACTATACAATACTAGCTGTTCCCGTGCGGCTTCATCCGCATAAAATTATGAAAGATTTATTTTATTGTTTACACTTGTCAAATTATCAGTAGCAAATGTCAAAATGACATGACGTGACAAACCTTGGCAATCTTACTTTCTTGATGTTGGCAACAAGTTATGGTCTCTTTCCCATATTAGGGTTTTTATCCAAAATATTTACCTCCTAAGTTTAATGGCGTGAAAATATATAGCCTAAAGCGTGACGTAAGTGTGGGGCTTTTTATTAAAAAAAGAATTATTACAAAATATATTGTAATTGCTGACATCTTAGGCAACAAAGAAGTGTGTGTTTACGCTTTATTATAATAGTATACTATTCTAATAAAGCGTAAACACACATAATGTTCTCATTTTTTACATAACAAAATTTTTACAATGGTTTTACAATTAAATTGTGGTCATATTAGTAGAAATCGATATTTGATTCATAAAAATTGGTTCAATTATAATTTTACTTACTATTAAAATTGAACTTTACGTACGAAGCTTAGAGTTTATTCTAATTTAACAAAAACCTTCCATTGGGGGACTGTTCACAGTAAAATATTACTAAAATAACATCTATAATGACAACGCCTACGCCGATTTTCAAAGAATTGTCTTTCAAATTTGAACTATATTGCTTTGGAATAAGGTTGATATTTCAACGTGTACGAGTCGCCCCATCTGTTGCTTTGAAAAGCTTCTAATTAGGAAAAATGATGAGTCATTCAAGGTTTTGCCGTCGGTTTTATTTTCATCGACATTACGAAGGAATTTCTCAACGCTATTTACTAACGGAATTATCCGAATTCTGAGAAAATAATTAACAAAATTAGACCCCTTTTTGTTGAACCAGTGATTGAAAAGGTAAGTATTTACTTTTATCTTGCTAATATTTATAAGCTTAACCTAACGTTACCATATTTCATAGTTGTAATAAAATTGTTTTTTTCGTAAAAAAATAATATGTTCTTAGAAACGTTAGTTTCATATCTTAATCAACAGATGGCGCTTTTATACAATGAGCCATTATGAACATAAAAAGCATAATAAAAATTAAGGAACAACACATTCAAAATATCATCTATACGATAAGACTGATATCGGCAGTTAAATTGTTTAGTCGTTAGTAAAATTATAAATGTCTAATTTTGAAAATTACCGGGGACATTAACGTACCTTAAAGACCTCCCTAGTAGCGGAGAACGGCAGCACGGCGAGGCCCACGAGCAGGTCTGCGACGGCCAACGACACGATGAACAAGTTGGTAACGCTGCGCAACTTAGAGGAGCACAGCACCGCCGCTATCACGAGACAGTTGCCTGCACATACAATTAAAGAATCAGGAGAGGTATTCAGGTTTTCAAGTCAGCTGGAACAAGTCGCTTGGCAAAAACTAATTTTAAAAATATATCGGCTTGTTAAAACAAAATAACACGATACACTTAAAAAGCTATTTCCTTCTAAATTGAAAACCGATTTGATATTTCAAATTGCACGTGGCCAGTCAGAGGTTATACCTTGAACTTCTACAAAACCTATAACACCAATAATAAAACCTCTTTTTCAATACCGATTTCCACGTAGACGTAAACGCGACACTAGTCGCTATTATTTTATGCAGTCGCTGTAAAATCACACACGATATAAGCGGCGATTGAACGTTCACTCTCATAAGCCAAGTGGAAAAGGTGTTAAACGACCAGCATTGCGACAGCTATTTCTATGACGCTGCCGTAACAATGAAAATGGTAAATAATGGCACATTTCTATGGGTCGTAGAGTAGAGGGTAGAGGTGCCCCAGCCCTAAGGGCAGTAATTTGTAATATAGGTATATTTCATTAATAATGTTAAGGTTCCTTTAATCTATAGTGAATCATAGAGATAACTCAAAAACTAACTCTTAGTTTTTCATCAAAGCATTCTGTTTTTACTAGTAAACTCGTTTGAAAATCGATCTTACCCCCTTGATCATCATTAGATCATAGACTAGCGGCGCCTATAGTAAAGTATGTAAAAAGTGGAGGTTATATTTCTACAGTTGTGCGCTAGTCGTGTTAGTGGAAAAGGAGTGTACACGGCGACGTCCGGTCTATTTCCAATTGCACTCGATGTAAGAAGCTCGTTCCGTGAGGAGTGGGTCGTGCGATTGTGTCCGCTTCCAATACTTATTTAAAATACTTTTACCTTACTTCACATGCCACTGATACACGTATTGCAAAATCGCATTCCACACACACACAATTATTTCATCATATTTTATATTAGAGCGTTCTAGAATAAATACGAGTAGAACAATGTTAAATTTTTAATTTAAATTAAAAGTTATGTTAGGAAAACATACAAAATATATTTTTATTAATCATTTTTGCATCAACATAGTTTTCCTTGTGTTATCATACTTCATACTAATATTATAAATGCGAAAGTTTAGATGGATGGATGTTTATTAGAGTTTGTAGCCTAAACGACTGAACAGATTGCGATGAAATTTGGTATAGATGTAGAGGATGGTCTGGAAGAACACATAGGCTACTCACTTTTGTTTTGTTTAATTCCACGCAGACGTAGCCGCGGGCGAAAACTAGTAACTAAATAAAAATGGAAGATTTAAAAGGAGAGAACAAATTAATATATAGCAAGTTTTAAAATGATTTATCAAATACAATTACAAAGTAAATAAATCTGAAATGTATACGATAAGAAATTGCGGGTTTTGAGAATAGGCTCCCCAGTCGAGTAACAATACAAAAGTTTGTGTTCAATATAACCGCAGTATCTTGTGTAAATCTTCGTTACGAACCGAACTCGAAACTCCACCGACTTTCGTTAACAATAATTCAATATAAAAGTTAGAATTCGTTAACTTTGCAATTTTGATCCTCGACCTTTAAATATTGACAGAATAGATTACTTATTCATCATTTTGTGATTTGTTAAGATTTTAATTCAATGACTAGATAATATTTCTATCATATAAATGCAATTTTTACAAGATAAATAAATAAGAGACTTTCATTGTTGTCACAAAAACAGTTTCTTATGAGCTAAGTAATAAAAAGTTAAATCGACAACAATGGGCTGCAGGCTCAGCGTGGACCGTATGACCTAAGCCATGAGGAGCTGGTTTTCAAGATAAATAACAGGAATAACACCCAACACCGTAGTACTCGAGGAACTATAGATTCGTTGCCGGCTTTTAACACATTTACTGCGGCAAGTAAAATCATTATTCTTCAACTGGTGCGGCTGCGGGCCAAAATGCGCCCCCCATATTTCCACCAGTGCGTGGCAGGTCTTTCTAAACCCACCAGCACTAGGATAGATTAAAATGCTATAACTTTATGGAAACAGTATATACATTTTATGTAATGTACACCTGAGATAATCGTTTCGCTCTAGCGAGAGGGACATCCTTCGTCCGCTCCAGCTGAAGTACCCACCGCCTGAGGGCGATATCGGTCTGTTACGAAGTGAGTGTTCAGTTACAGCTCATAACAAAAAAGGTACTCGTTTCTTGTTTTATAGCAAAATGTTATAGTGATTCGTTGACGATGACTCACGTTATCGCTAAAATAGATAGACCATAGATTATACAAATAAATTAGCTAGACATTTATAATGGTTTAAATGCCATAGACTTTCCCTTAACAGTAGTAAAAATATATTTGCTATTGATGTGATTAAAGTTTAAAATTTAATTTTATTGTATGAACATTTTATAAGATATGGAAGATATTCTCAATATATCCTTGATAGAGCAGAGAAAAGTTTTTTTATAATATTTTCTATGACACCTGCAAAATTTTCTATAATGATTTATGTAGATTTTTAATTTATTCCTACTTTCTTCAACTCTTGATTAAGTTATGAGCACAATGGAAAGTTTTCAAACGGTTGACATTTGAGAAATTTGATTTTCACTTAAAAATACAAATACCCTTTTTAGGTATTTTTTTCCTATCCGTTTGATTTTAAAATCTTCAAAATAATTGCTTAACAAACGTATGTAATTATTTATCAAAATATTTTAATTTTATTGTTTTAGAAAATCGAAAAATTCCAATTGTCAGCATCACAAAAGATTTTCAAAATAATAAAGGTTCATCCAAGCTTACATTATGATGAGGGTTGAATTTCGCTTTGTATGGATTCCAATCGAACACTTTTAAAACAACATTATTCCCATCCCTCATATTTCCTTTCACAAAACTTTTACGGCATATATGCTTTTTTATAATAAAGGAGGGCAAACGAGCGTCGAGATCACCGAGGTGGTCAGCGACGCCCATGGACATCCGCAACACCAGAGGAACTACAGATGCGTTGCCGGCCTTTGAGGAAATGATAGGCTCGCTTCTTGAAGGACCCTATATGGTAGCACGGAATCAAGCCTAGGTTAAAACAATCATCTTATTAATATTATAAATGCGAAAATTATGATGGATGGATGTTTGTTAAACTTTGTAGCCTAAACTGCTGAAAGGATTGCAATTATTTAATATCCTCTTTATGTGCGTCTCCTCCTCCGTCGCATAAGGGTAGGCAACGTAGTTAACAGGTAGTTTTTGAGTTATTTCAATACATACAAAAATACAAATCTTTCCTCTTTATAATATTAGTATACATTTATTTGTACATCTAACAAAAGGTTTGAAGTGTGAATAAATAAAAGGAAGGCAGACGCCCCGATAATTGAAGTCAAGCTAACCCTTTTTCCATTTTATAAAAATACCCATATTTGTGGAAAGGTTATTTCAAATTTATTTTTTTATTTATCATTCTCCAACCCAATAAATAAAATAAAGAAACCGAGCTTAATCTTAGCCTAAAGTGGTCGGCAGAATTCAAGTCTAATTAAAAAAGTAGAAGGGGGTGGCTGAAAACTAGCTCGACATTGGACCTCAACCAGTATCGGTTAAGCTGAGTCTCCCCCTTTTGTTATCGGTTACAATTTTTCTGTGTATATTTTTGGATGACAATCAAAAGGTTTTTTTTTTATTTATTTATTATTTAACTAAGCGAACCGTTTAGTGCAATGTATGTGAAAAGTACACTAAGTGACTACATTACTCTGAGTGCGGCAGTTAGTGTATACAAACAATTTGGAATTTAAAATAGAATCCATGAATAAAAATTCAGTACCATCGTACTGAAATAATTGAACTTGGACCCTTGTCAATTCAAGAGCCAAGCACTCGAGGTCCGCGCGGTCGGTGCTTTGTTATTTTTAGTTCTCTACACATTTTTTTAATCGACCCAATTCCTTTGTAAGCGCTGCATTTAAGCGCTTTCTAAGAGCGTACACCTTTGGCTAAATCGCACTACTGTTTGCGATTGTCGATTGTTTCGCAGCCAATTCAACTGTTTAGTTGCACAACTAAATATCGAGTAGTATGCGCATCTCAATCACCTCAAATTGCGAATCAAAGCGCGACTAAACAATTGTACGATAGTTTAGTTAAATTATTTCTAATAGTTAAGAATTATCTATACATGTTCAAGGAGTTTTATATGTTTTTAGGTCTCAAGCCATTAGAAAAGAAGAATTTAAATTATTTAAAACAAGCTTTCAGCCCGCGACTTCGTCCGCGTAGAATTAAAAAGAACAAAAGTGAGTAGCCTATGTGTTCTTCCAGACTATCCTCTACATTTATGCCAAATTTCATTGAAATCCATTCAGCCGTTTAGGCTACAAACTATAACAAATATGCATCCATCCATCTAAACTTTCGCATTTATAATATTAGTATGATTGGAACACATTGTCGATGTAATCGTATTTTCTATGTCTTTTTCTGTACATATTTTATCAATACACATGTCTCCGTTAAAATAGTTTTATTTCTAAATCTTTTACGATATACAGATTGGTAAACTCCTAGTTTCTAATAATACCAGTGGCATGACGAGTTTCTGTAGCACAAATGGAATTTCAAAATTTCTGTTCAAATATCGCAAAGGTATTTTCAATACGAGAATTCGCGGTATTCGAGAATACATTCAACTAACAAAATGTCAGTATGAAAATAATTTAAATTTCTTAGAATAAAACATTTTATCCGTATTGAAAGTTACCGTGTTACTTTTACCCGTGACTTCGTGTGAGGAGAAAAAAAATAACATATGTATAACAGACTGTGTTCTACATCTGTGTCAAATTTCATTAATAACCGTTAAGCCGTTTTAGACATCTATACATATGATAAAATTGGAATGTCTGTTTATAACATCAAGGGAAAATTTTCAGATTTCGGAAAGAATATGTATTTGCGTTACTGTTAACGAAAATTGAATTTAAAAATGTTTGTCTGTCTGTCTGTCCGCAAGCCGCGTTTGTTCCGGGTAATCTAAACGGTTTGACCGATTACCATCGGACTTTCACTAAAGGGTGGCTGAAATAGACGAGCATATTATAGGCTACTTTTTAAATCTTCACATTGTGTGGACGATGTCGCGGGCAACAGATATATATACACTAAAGGGCTTATAATATACATATTACAACTGGTAGTTTTGTTTTGCTCTAAGTCTGAAGTCTGCGACATTTTTTAATATTTCCTTTTTTAGTTTTGAGTCTCGGAATCCGTCGGGTTTTGCTTTTCTATTTCTGAAGCGATTTCTTTCAGAATTTCCAACAAGCACAATACTTTTGAATGGCATTGTCGTTGGAATATAAAAATATTGAGATTTTCCGAACAATGCTTTATTTTTACTGCTACGCGCATTGCGACCTGCTTTCTACCGTTATTTTAGGTCTGATGGATTTATTTCCTATGCTGATTGAGATTAGTCAATTTATTTTTATAGATTTATACGTTGATTTATTTACTAACTGTTACCCGTCACTGTCAGCGCGGAATTAATTAAAAAAATTGCTAAGTCTAAATATTCTTCCAGACTATTTTCTACATCGGTACTAAATTTCATAAAGACAGTAGTTTAGTTAGACAGTCAAGTAGTTTTGGAGATACGTAGTTCTGCGAAACAATTTAAGCGCGTCGTATGAAGGCGCGAGATTTAATATTGATTTCAAACCTCCGTAATCAGTCACCGAATTTTTAACCACTCTGATAGTTTATTACTACAAGAATACTTATAAAATCGCATAAAGATTTAGTAATAAAAAAACGCACACACCGTAATATATGTACCGCTACTATTCAATTAACGCAGACGAAAGTAGTGCAGCATTCATAGATCGAACGCATTGTAAGTGTTTATTTATGCGCCTCGTTAATATGAATAGAATAATGACTTACCGACACAACCGCCGCCCACCGGCGCCGGCGCTGAATGACTGAATGAACTACTTGCGCTTGTATCCTTGTCAAGGGCATTTGCAAATTAATGTTGTTTACAAAATGCGACGTTGCCGTACTTACACAATCGTTATGATGTTATGTTTTTTTTGCGCTAGTGTAAGTGTTTTAAATTGTCGGTGCATGTGAGAAAATTATTAGAAATCTTAGTGAATTTACCTTTTCCATTTTAGGTTGAAGGTGATTCAAGGTCAGATTAGATTATAGACGTCAGTTTGGTAAATAAAATTAAAACATTTAGGGCGACTTTCATAACGATAATTTAGACATATACAATTTTGCGTAATTTTATTGAAAAACATAAATTATGTTGTATAAATAATTCTAATGCTATATTAAAATAGATGAAATAATTGTTTGTATTTTCTTTGAAGAATCCAACAAAACCTTATCCATTTCTAAATACGTAAGAAAACTTACCCAAGTACTTCAGATCCATTGGTTTTGTGAAAAAAATTCCGAATTGCCAGTAACTCGTTTACGTCTACGAGTTTCGACTTTTGGAGGGAAACTTACAGCCTTACAGGTTTTCAGAAGTTCTCGAAGTTACTGACTTAAGCATTCTTTACTTGCCTTTATCTTGGAAATACATTTTGTGTTTACCTATATTTATTTCTTTGTACAGATATTAACAGATTAAAGACATTTAACAATGTTTTTTTTACTTTTTCTTATGTATATGTATTATTAATTAAAATAACTAGAGATTACGTAATTAAACTCCTTATAAGATGACCGCCATCTATCGGTTAAAAAGTGTACATCCAAAAACAATGGTTTTAGTCACTGTTTCCTTTGAAGAGGTATTTATAGGTTCATCGGGCTAGAGGTTTAAGAGATAACGCTTAACCTAAGCCTTGTTTATGAGTAACAAAGATCGAGGGTTCAGGAACCTGGGCTAAGGCTGTAATACCGGATTGAAACGCACCAGAGCTCTTAGATCGCTTCGGTGGATGCTCCATGAAGTAACTGACAAGGGCCCCCCAAAAGGGACCTCTTAAATAATATTTTTTACCTATTTATAGATGTTATATTTGTAGTAAAGCATTACCGGTTCTAACAACGTAAATAAATCCTTAAAGTAATGCCAACTGTAGCGTGAAGGACCCTTGTCAAGATTTCAAGATAAAACTTTCGCTGGCTCTTTGTTATTTTAAGACTTACATATAAATTCGTTTATCAACCCGTTTTCGTTATTTACTTCGTATTTTTTTTTAATTCTTCGAAAATCGAATCAAAAAAATAGATGGCAGCACCGTCGGTTATTAATGTGTGTTAAAATTCAACTCTTTATTGTGTTTAAAATACGAGGCAGAAAACCGAGCGAACGATGGAAGCGATGGAGGGCCCTCGAGCCCGCACAAAGACAGGAAAGAGCAAACGGGAAATGCAAAATGTATGCCGTCGATATTCCACGTGAATTTATTGCACACAATATCTGAAATACGAATAAAAAATGACGAACATAAAGCATTTTAGGTTAGAACATAGAAATAAAATGTGAATATATATTGAATGAAAATGAACCAGTATTTACTTATTTTGGGCTTCAGAAAACTTATACTAATTTATGATAGACAGAGAATATTGTTTTTATCTATTTGAAATGATTGCAAAATGTTAATTAAAACGACATTAATTCTGCTGCAATCAAGCGAGTTATTTGCACTCGAAGGCAAATACGGAAATGGGACGGAACTGCTGTTTATTACGGAATGAAATGAGAAGTGCGTGTACAATTTGAGAGTCCTAGGTTCCTAACTATTGAGTTAAAGATAATTTAATCTGCTTGGTTAAGAAAAAAACTCGGCATTCACTCGATTTTTCCGGGTTTACATGGTGTTAAAGTTTGGAAACAAGTTAAATATCATGCTAGTGAAGTTTGCAGTTTACCTAGACAAGTTACAGACGTTCTGTATTCATGATTGTTCGGCGACGTATAAACACATATGGTACATCTGCGTACCTATACTGTGACACTGTAATCTACTAATGGAATCGTCAAGTCGCGGCGTCCCCGCCACAGCATAAATGAATACGGGCGTCCGTTAGCGTCTGTTAGCGTCCCCCGCTCCCTCCGCCCCTCTCTCAGATAAATGGAGCTCCCTGTATAACTTATTAAAACACTTCACACGGTTCGGCTTTAAAATGTTCACTTATACAAACACTGGCTGGTTTTATTAAAAAGAAATACGCAAAAGGACTTTCATTTGTTTTTAAATTACAAAAAAAGAAAAACGCGGTCTTATAATGTAGTAAAAATATTAGTGTAGTTGAAGTAAATGCAATTTAAGGTTAGAAGAGAAGATTAAATGTGGATGGCTACAAAGGTAGGAGATTGTGTGTAAGATATGCTTAAGAAGGGAGTATATTGAAATGTGACGGCTGATACAAATGTATGGAAGACCACATACTGTGCCGACCCTCTGTAGGGACAAGGGCAAGTTAGTAGTCTTCTAAGGTGATTGGTAGTTCTGACCTGCAACGACTAGGACGTCTATAAGCGCGAGCACGGCGAGGCTGGCGACGCTGGAGGGCTCGTCCCAGCGCACGTCGCGCCACAGCGCCGAGCACGCGGTCTCGTTCAGCGAGCGCATGCTGCGCCCGCCCCGCCCCGCCGCGCGCACCGCATGCCGCGACTACCCGCCGCACGCCATACTCGCCGCCCTGAGGACGAAGGCAAAGGTAAAAAGTAATATAAGTAGGCAAAGGTTATAGAGCCACTGTTAAGGCAAAGGCTTAATCATTGTAGAGCCATGGCAGAGTCAAAGATTAAACAACTGTGAAGCCACGACAGAGTCAAAGAGTAAACAACTGTAAAGCCAGATTAGAGGCAAAAGTACAACTGTGGAGCCACTGTGAATTTATTTTTCCAACGTATTTCTTATGTATTAAATGTAAATACAAACACATTTTAACTTTCAATTTATAACTTTACGAAGTATAAACGCATTAAGAGATTTCAAAGTCTTCTAGGGGTTATAGTGCAATTTATTGTCGAAGTTTTTAAGCCGCAAGGGTCCAAACTTATAGATGGGCTGAGACTTTGATGAAAATTATTTCAGTTATCCATTTAAAGTTGCAACGGAATAGTGACAGCTATTGTAAATACTTCGTTATTGTTTTATAATGTATCTCCAAACGAAGTAACATTATACGATAATCTCAAAAAGTACCTAACATAGTGTTAAATTTGCCAGAATGTGTACGTGATGTTCATAACATGAATGAAACTGTATACACTGTTATATTGAACGTTGGTAAATTAGAAAATGATCCAGGTATTCGACCGCGTTGTGTAAATTCGTCGAGGCGATTTACAAATGGATTAACGGAAGGCTGGATGTACCCATTGAAATGTACGACTGAGTGCGCGTGGTCCAATTTATAAGCGACAGCGTAGAAAAATCTTTTTTTTATTTAAAAAAGTGTTGTTATACAAGATTAATAATTGATATAGTTGGCGAAGATTTATTTTTTTGTTAGTTTTAAATTGTTGATTATCAAAGTCCACCATAAACAGCGCCAGTGAATATCTGTTGATATAAAATAGACACATTTCAACCAAACATAAAAGTACATAAAATTCATTACTTGTAGAATCCGAATATTGAGAAATTAAATAAAAGAACCTTTTCAAATAATTTGTTTAATTACTGCACTTGCAATTGTTTTGTTTGTTTGCTGTCAGCTTGTGACTTGCGCCGCGATCACGTCGGGCCTACGCGATCAGTCTTCTAATTAACTGTTCCGGCTGAATGTAGCCTTTGTTTGGCTTTCTAATTGCTTTACTGAGCCCCGTCCGCCGCGCCGCCAGCGGCCACGGATTTAACTCTAAACTACTAACGAACGGATTAATTTAAACATCTTTATAATGCCAAAGATGTAGTATACTTAAACTGCAAAACTTAAAAAATATTCTAGCATTAAATGCCACAGTAAACTAAAGTGATTACCTGTTCCCTTGCTGCTTCATCCGCATGAAATTATAAAAAATATATTTTATTGTTTACATTTGTCAAATTTTCAATTGCAAATTACCGTTACCATAATAACATTGCTTCCTTAATGTTGGCAGCTTGTAATATATGGTCCTTTTCCCACATGAAAGGTTTTTTCCAATTTATATACCCCTTAAGTTTAATAGCGTGAAAATATATAGCCTAAAGCGTGTCGTAAATGTAGGGCTTTTTATTAAAGATTGAAGTATTCAATATGCTGTGATTTCTGACATCTTACGCCACAAAATAGTGTGATTTCGCTTTATTATATTAGTATATATTATACACATATAAATAAATAAAAAAAAAGCAATAACGACAATAAACATAAATCTATCGACCACAACACTTGTAGGCAAGCGTAGATTGAAACGTTAAACTTGAAAGACAAAAAGCTTGGTTTTATCCCAATAGAATATTCTTTTAGCTTTCAATGTGTATGCAGTTCAGGTATTCTGTAAGAAGCTGCAACGGACATGCTACATTTGTACACAAAGTAACTATCAAAGCGCACGTAGCGAGGGAAGTGTTAACATCAGTGTGAACGAGTATATCACGTCTCGTACACATTCACTCACATTCATTAAGATGCAACCTTCTAGTTGTTGACGATAGACAGTGGTTACTATGTCATTCACACATTCAGTCATTCACTCGTTCATATCATTCACCTAGGTATACTTCGCTGTGATTGGAAACAATATTGGATGCAGCAAGATTATTGTACAGATATAAAATGTTGAGATTGTTTCTAGGACGCGGGATATTGGAAAATATAAACGTGTGGCTTTCTGTACCGTTTGTGTTTTTTTTTTAATTTTCTTTCTATATTTATTATATGGTGTTTTGTATTTATAGAATGCTTTTAGGTTTCTAATTTTGTAAAACAAACTGCTAATTCATAATCTGGTGCTCTCGAAGGTTACTATAAAATTTTCTTTTATGTACTTTTGGCTTATATCTCACGTAATTTAAAGTACGAGCTATTGATATATGTTTTATATATTAATAAATCGAATTATATCAATTTGCATTTATTACGACCAAATTAGACATCTTGAATATTTCCCCGGACGTTAAATTACGATTCCTGCGGGATGCAGGCGGGAGTCGTGCGGAATGACAACAAGCTGGTGACACATTGCCGCGTCGCTTCGTGTACTATGTAAACCTCATTTTACATTTCATATTTCTTGCAGACTGCAAATAAAATATGTAGCTATATCTATACTATTATAATAAAGCGTAAACACACACTTCTTTGTTGCCTAAGATGTCAGCAATTACAGCATGTTTTTGCATTATTCTTTTTGTAATATAAAGTCCTACATTTAAATCTCGCTTTAGGCTATATATTTTCACGCCATTAAACTTAGGGGGTGAATATTTAGGATAAAAACTCTAATGTGGGAAAGAGACTATAAGTTGCTGCCAACATCAAGAAAGAAAGATTGCAAAGGTTTGTAATGTCATGTCATTTTGACATTTGCTATTGATAATTTGACAAATGTAAACAATAAAATAAAATTTTCATAATTTCATGCGGATGAAGAAGCACGGGAACAGCTATTTTAAAGAAGAATAAAACTATAACAAGATACCACGTGAAATTATATTTTTACTTTGACATGTTCAATAAACTGTCAGTCCGTGAGTATCAATGGAGATTATTGCCTTTCCTATGCCAGTTATTTTTCCCTCCACAAATTATCTTGTCCGATACGATTAACGTAACGGGAGACGGCAAAATAAACGTGTCTCGCGAGACTAACGACTTTATATACTGGAAATATGTTTTTTTAGTTAATAATTATAGGAAACTGCTTTTAGTATAAATTTCATCGTTTTCAATGTTTAAAAGTTATATTCAAAAAAAGTTATAATCAAGTTATATTTGGATTACAATGGACAAGTTGCTCGCGACTTCATCTGCGTTAAATTGAAAATAGCCTATGTTACTAACTGATAATGTAGCTTTTTAGCGCAGGAAGATTTTTTAAAATAGCCCCAGTCTTTTTGAATTATTTCAATACATACAAAAATACAAATCTTTCCTCTTGGTAATATTAGTACAGACACACGTTTACAGCTTCCTTCTATATTGAAATATGTTTTAAAAGTATCTTTAAAGAAAATATTGCGAAAATGAGTAACAAAAAAATAAAAAGACATTAAAGATTGATAAGTTAAGGCGAAGTGATTTAGAGATACTTAAAACACATTTTAATTTCACCGTCGTCACTTGACGAGGGTTCAAATAACATAAAATTTATGCTCCTTTAGAAATTCCTTGAGATTTTAATGGATTCTTTACACCTAGCGTTAAATTAACGTCTAGCTATCTTACTAATATTATAAATGGGAAAGTTTACATGGATGGATGTTTGTTAGAGTTTGTAGCCTAAACGGCTGAAGGGATCTCGATGAAATTTGGTATAGATGTAGGGGATAGTCTGGAAAATCACATAGGCTCACTCACTTTCGTTTTTTTTTATTCCACGCGGGCGGAGTCGAGGGACAGTTAGTAATATCATAAATGCGAAAGTTTAGATGGATGGATGGATGTATAGATAGATGTTTATTAGAGATTGTAACATAAACGGCTGCACGGATTTCGATGAAATTTGGCATAGATGTAGAGGATAGTCTGGAAGAACACATAGGCTACTTGCTTTGGTTTTTTTTTATTCCGCGCGGACGGAGCCGCGGGCAAAAGCTAGTTATTTAAATAATAGCGTATTGCGTTTAGAAAAACTAATATACTTTTTCATGAACAAAAGTAATTATAAAACTAACTTTGTTTATTTTTCTATCAACTAAGGTAAATTAATTAGCAGAGAAAACGTTTGCTAGTTTAAACAAATAAGATTGATTAATAAGCTAACAATATAGTAAAGTTAAAATCGTTCCATTTAATATTTATGAGGTCCCAAAATATATGTCCCTTAACGAGACACGTGAGGAGGGTACAAAAATGACGCACAATAAGACCTCTTGAATATATAAGTCATTTTGACATATTACTTGAAGTTAATGTCCAGATAAGCATAAATATAAGTATTTTGTTAAAAAAAACAATTCTTAAGATAACCACCGTCATTTGCTATAGTAAAACTATGGTTATTTTAAACAAACAATTGAATAAGAAATAAATTCTATCTTAAAACCTAGGAAAAGTAATTAAAATATCTCTTGTTTATATTTAGTACTAGCTTTTGCTCGCGACTCCGTCCGCGTGAAATAAAAAAAATAATGTAAAACAAAGCCTATGTTACTCACTGATAACGTAGCTTTTTAATAGTGAAAGAATTTTTGAAATCGGCCCAGTAGTCTATTACGTCTGCGTGGAACTAGAAAAAACAATAGTTTCAGACTTACCACAATGTCTGTGCCAAATTTTACGTAGGTCTGTTCAGCCGTTTAGGCTACAAACTCTAACAAACATACATAAATTTCTTGCATGCATAATAACTTTCACATTTATAATATTAGTAAGAAGTAAGATAGTATAGAAGTACTAAAAATGGATTTATTCAAAAACTAGCTTTCGGCCGCGACTCCGTCCGTGTCAAACTGAAAAAAAAACAAAAGTAAATAGCTTATGTGTGCTTCCAGACTTTCCTCTACATCTATCCTAAATTTCATCGAAATCCGTTCAGCCGTTTAGGCTACAAACTCTAACAAACATCCATCCTTCCATCTATCCATCCATCTAAACTTTTACATTTAAGATATTAGTAAGAAGTAAGAAGTAAGATAGTAAGATTAGTAAAATTAGTAAGATTAGTAAGATATAGTCACATATCCACACATTTTTAAGCTAAAATGTGTGTAAAAACTTGTCTCATTTCTTCTATGGTAAGACTTTAATCGTCGAGATGATTTAAACTTTTCTTCTCAATAAAATCTTTTTAATTATGAACGCGTTATTCGTATTCTGACAATTACGAGTTTATAAATAAGGGCGCCTTTTTATACAATATTCAAACCATTTATTTCCCGCCCTCTGAATTTCGTGGAAAGCGTAAAAAAAATCACTGCTCATTACGTCAGCTTTCAGCGTTTTAATGTGAAACTCCACGAATTGTGTTGCTGTTTATTTGCTGAGAGGATTTTTTGCGACGGATCTTAAGACGTTTGGTCATTACTGTCACATTGAGATCATTTATTTCCTTCAAGTTTTAAATTATTAAGTTTACAACGTACTTACTTTACGAACTGTAGACTTGTTTTATAACAATTATAAATTACTAGTTTATTCTATTCCAGAGTGTAATCTATTTGAATTGTTATTAAACAAATTTCTGCTTTGGATTATTTCATCATAAATGTATTCCTTCGAAGTTTCACAACATAGAAATTGAACGCATTTTAGTTTGTGATTTCCTTTAGTTGATGTGTTGATGATGATGACTACATAATTTTATGTATAACTAGCTTTCGCCCGCGACTCCATCCGCGTGGAATTAAAAACAAAAGTGTGTAGCCTATGTATTCTTCCAGACTATTCTCTACATGTATACCAAATTTCATCGAAATCCGTTCAGCCGTTTAGGCTACAAACTCTAACAAACATCCATCCATCTAAACATTCTCATTTATAATATTAGTAAGATAGTGTGCTAGATATTAAATAATTTATAGCAAGCTGGACTATTTAATGTTTTTTTCATATCAATTACTTTCGCCGTGTATTAAATAGAACGTATAAACAAACAAGCGGGTGCCCATTCGAGCGATACGTCCATTAAACTCTGAGTTAATTGAAATACCATTGGAAAGAGATCGTCCGGCCGATAGTCGTATGTTCTCGCCGGATCCAATACATTTAAATGGACTAAAAAAAATCAAATATTCAACCTAAGCTTAGCTGTAGCCTGGAAATTTAAAGAGAATATATTAGAAAAAATACAACAAACTAAATAGTTTGTGCGCGGTTGGGTCTATCAGCCCAATTTGATTTTATTACCCATTAAGCTGTTCGAATCCATACTATCATTACACCCAAAGGGAAAAAGATATAAGGTCGATGGAATCCAACGGGCAACATTTACGGTACTTTTACTTGCCTTTTTAAATTCCACTAAAAAAACTCAAAACAATAGTTTCATTGTAGTTACTATGAACATTTTCTATTCATGTTAAGAATTCAAAGTTTTTTATTAAAATTTTCATAACAAACGCAATTTAAAAAGCTAATTATAAAATGAAATCCTTAGAATTAAGCAACTGTAAATGAATCTCTCTCATTAATTATTCAACTCATTTGTTTCTAGACGGTTCTTTGAGATAAAAGAAATCTTTATTAATCTGAAGAACATTTCTTCGAGTTATTTTCTTGTGCGTTTGAAGATATTAAAACGTGCTTTAATTTATTAAAAAATCACACTTTAATGTTATTGCAATCTATTAGTTTTAACAATACTTAAATATAATTTAATCTGTAGAAGTAAAATTGTTCATAACTGAATCTATACTATTATAATAAAGCGTAAACACACACTTCTTTGTTGCCTAAGATGTCAGCAATTACAGCATATTTTTGAATAACTATTTATTTAATAAAAAGCCCTACACGTACGTCACTATTTATGATATATACATTTTAACGCTATTAAACTTAGGCGGTAAATATTTTGGATAAAAACCCTAATGTGGGAAAGAGACCATAAGTTGTTACCAACATCAAGGAAGCAAGGTAGCCATGGTTTGACATCATTTTTTGTCATTTTAACATTTGCAATTGATAGTTTGACAAATATAAACAATAAACTAACATTTTCAAAATTACATGAGGATGAAGTCGCACGGGAACAGCTAGTAACTACAATAGTACAATTTAATACAAAATATCTATTAGTAAATGGTTAAATATATTTACGGAAAATGTTTTGAAAAGTATTTTTAACAATTACTTCGGTCATCCACAACAACAATTAAAATTATGTTTCTTTTTTAATTTAGCAGAATATTGTCGATAACTAGTTGTCTATGATGCAGCCTATTTTGCTCTAATCATTTTTAAACAAATAAATACGTAATTTAAACATAATTATTTTCCTTTAAAAAATTTTTAAGTAGCATGCACTTAAGGCCTGCATTTCCTAAAAGTAAATACGGTAAATGCTTTTGAATGAACTCTTCGAAGCGTTTTCCATTATTGCGTAAGTTAATTGAAAACCATTCGCAAGAGGGCGCTCTCGGCGTCTACATTGACGCAATACGTCAATAAAATAATCTAACACTATAGATTACTATGTTAATAATAATTTCTCTTAAATTTAATCATTTATTATAGTAAACTGTACTAATATTGTAAACAAGAAACATTTGTGTCTGTGTATTTATTGGAATAACTCAAAAACTACTGGGCCTATTTCAAATAATTTCACCACTAGTTGTTCACGTGCGGCTTCATTCGCATGAAATTATGAACATTTTATTTTATTATTTACATTTGTCAAATTATCAAAATGACATGGCGATGACAAACCATGGCAACCTTGCTTCCTTGATGTTGGCAGCAACTAATGGTCTCTTTCCCACATTAGGGTTTTTATCCAAAATATTTACCCCCTAAGTTTAATGGCGTGAAAATATATAGCCTAAAGCGTAACGTAAGTGTAGGGCTTTTTATTTAAAAAATATATTTTCAAAAATATGGTGTAATTGCTGACATCTTAGGCAACAAAGAAGTGTGTGTTTACGCTTTATTATAATAGTATAGATCCGCACAGAAGATCACATGAATAAAAACTAGTTACTAGTAACTATCTATTAAGTCAATTACTTTATTTCAAGTTATAAAGTGCTTTATTGACTCTACCAATTACATTTATAACCGACCAACAACTATACAGAAAGCTCTCAAGTATTCTTTAAACAAAACAAAAATGTAAAACAAATGAAAACATTTCTACAAAAACGTATAATTATTCCCAGCAATTAGACGGTGGAATATTTTTATACCAAATATTTGTCTTTAGAATTTTCGTAACAATTCAGATGAACAGGAAACTGAGGGCCATTAGCGAAAATTCTTTCCTTGTTATTATTTTTAAAATTTTACAAATACGCTTTCCAGATAAATGGTTTGGTGCTCGTTAAAATAGAAAGGTGTATTTTTTTAGAAAATACATTACCTCAGAAATAATACAATTCTAACAAATGTGACGTCATATAATGACGTCATGCAACATAACTACGCATTGGTAAAATTCGTTGCGCAAATTATGGAGAACTAGCTGATGCCCGCGACTGTCACTGTCAAAGTCAGCTTCAGTGAAAGTCTGGTCGAAATCGGCCGTTTTGGAGTTTACCCGGAACTATTTAAAAGCGTTGTATTGTGCGTTTGTATATTGGATGTATTTGCGTTATCAGCAATGCAAATACATCCTCTCAAAATCTGGAATTTTCCATTGACATTACAGACACTCCAATTTTATTTTATGTATAGATGTAGTAGCCTCTACGAAAATCTCACCTACGGACTACGCCGTAGCAATTCAATTCCCTACCTTTCTGTTAATTATCTGCTTTTTTTAACTCGAAGGGTTGACAAGCACTGCAGTCAAGTACTACAATAATATATTCCCAGTAGAACATATACAGAGTTATGTTAGAGTATTTGTCATTCCGGGAACGCTGTCCCGAGAGAATCTGCGCAGTTTGTGGTAATATAAACGGTCGCGTGGGACATCTGTGGCGAGTATTATGACCTTTTGTATGCGAGCGTTATAGCAAATGTTTTAATATAGAATAACTGTTTTATGGTTGAATGCGTTTGCTAAATGTTATTTTGTTTTCATATTTCAACGTTTATCTCTCGTTATATTACAATATGAATTTAATAATATCAATTTAATGTTATGAAATATAACTAGAGATGAGTTATCTATACTTATGTTATAAAGAGGAGATTTGCATTTTTTTATGTATTGAAATAACTCAAAAACTACTGTACTGATTTTAAAACTTCTTCCACCATTGGAAAGGTAATTTATCTGTGAGTAATATAGGCTTTTCGTTATTTTTTAAATTCACGCGGGTGATCGCCAGCAGCAGTTAATGAATTAATAAAGTACGTAAGATTTCAGAACATTCTCTGTTATAAGTTACACATATACACTGTCTTGTAACAGACGTAATATTTTAAACAACATAACTATTGTTCACTTTAAAATACTGGTAACAAGGAAAGCTTTTCTTGAGTTAAATGTACTTCAACATAAAAATCTTGTGTCGTTTGGAGTTGTTAGTTGTTTGTGAATATCGCACACTCCTACAATATACATAATCTTTGTTGTTATGAGAATTAATCACAAATGATAGAAACTTTTGTCAATATTAAGCGCCAATAGCCTAATGGTTTGGGGTACGGATTACCGATGTTGCGGTCGAGGGTTCGAATCCCGCCATTCGACTTGTCGTGAACCATATCCTAGCACAAGCCTAGAGCTAAGTTGGAATGGTTTAAACAAAAAAAATAGAAACCAATTCAGCAGTAGTATATTACAGTTTTATAAAAATAACATAAATAATATCTGTCTAAGATATATGAAAAGTACGGAATCGGGTAACAAGAATTTCGTTTTATAAATTTTAACTCTTAAATGTGAAACACATTTTTTTTATAACATGAAGTAAGCACACGAGCAAGCGGCCACCTGAATCCACCGAAATGGAAAGCGACCGCTGCCCATAATCACCCGCAATTGCAGATGCGTTGCCTACCCTTAACTGACGAAGGAGGAGACGCACAAAAAGAGGATATTTCCCCTTCCTAAGCGTCTCCTTCACCGTCAATCGATTTTTCCTTCCCATCCTTTCCTCTTAACAAAAGGGTGGAAAGGGAAAGTGACTATAAATTAGGCCTCCGGCACCACACTCATCAGACGAAACGCGACGAACAATATAGTGTTTACAATAAAACGCTTCAAATTTACCAACTGTACATACTACTTTTGATGCTGTCCGTACATTAAAAACGTACATCGTTATGTATATTTGTTAAACAATGGTGGGATTAATAAAAGAGCCGTATCCCGCAGTAAATATTTAACGGCCGGCGAGAGGCTCGTTCAAATATTTTATTGCATGTAAAATAAAACAATTGACAATGTGGAGCGATATTCGATATCGTTTGTATTCAATAATAGCTTTTAAACAGTTTTATTTAAATATCATTTTTGTTAAAGAAAAACATATTTTCGGTACTTGTTTTTATCATCTTCTGTGGGAATTATTTTTAAGCAACAATATTTTAAGTTTCTTTATTTTGCAAATATCAAGAATGTTAATATTATTTTAAAATATAAATAAAACCATATCTTACTAATAATATAAATGTGAAAGTTTAGATGGATGGATGTTTGTTAGAGTTTGTAGCCTAAACGGCTTAACGGACCTCTATGAAGTTTGGTATGGATATAGAGGATAGTCTGGAAGACATAGGCTACTCACTTTTGTTCTTTCTACTACCACGCGAACGGAGTCACGGGTGAAAACTAGTAATTTATATATTCTTGTAAACCTTCATTTATATTCACAAAACAAATTGTTCTTCTCTTCTGTAATTCAATACATTATAAGTAGGTTTAATTTTGGTTTCTCCACAAACTCGTAATACAATATTATTAATATAAATTGTAAGCCGTTAGTCTATTAATAGTAACAACATAATTGCAAACATCAGACGTAATTCGATGAAGCGAATAGAGTTACTCGAGCGAAGGTTGCCAGTCGAGTCTACTTATCGACTCATTTATCCGACGAGAAATATATTTTATATTTATAACTGAGTCAAATCTATATTTAATACTTATGGATAATAAGAATGTAAGACGACAAAATGACAGAAGAATTGCCCATAAATAGACAAGCAATGTTAAACAATGTTTTTTTTAGGTCACCAGCTCACTATACGTCACCGAGGGTGTCGGAGCCTACCGTAAGTAAGGGGTGACTAGGCTATAGTCAAACAAGCTGCACTGCAGGTTGGTTGACTTCACACATATCTTTGAATTTCTTCGCCGAAATGTGCAGGCATCACGATGCTTTCTTTCACCGTTAGAACGTTAGGTAAATTATGTACATATGGAAATTCGAAAAATCAATCACATTGGTACATAGCGGGATTAAAACCCAAGAGATTAGAGCTTAAACCACTGAGCCACCGACGCTCCATGATGTTTTATTTAAAAGAAATTTAAATAATGAGACATACCTCAGCACATCTGCTATAACCACAATGCCCTCTGATTACACAAAATCTGAAACAAACATAAAAAAGAAAGATTAGAAAAACAAACAATAAAACTTAAAATCATGTCAGTTTTTCGGTTAATCTATACTATACTATTATGATAAAGCGTAAACACACACTTCTTTGTTGCTTTAGATGTCAGCAATTACAGCATATTTTCGAATAATTCTTATTAATAAAAAAGCCCTACACTTACGTCACTCTTTAGGCTATATATTTTCAAGCTATTTAACTTAGGGGGTAAATAATTTGGATAAAAACCCTAATGTGGGAAAGAGACCATAAGTTGCTGCCAATACCAAGGACGCAAGGTTGCCAAGGTTTGTCATGTCATGTCATTTTGACATTTGCTATTGATAATTTTAACGTGTAAACAATAAAATAAAATTTTCATAATTTCATGCGGATGAAGCTGCACGGAAACAGCTAGTTATATATAAAAATGTTTATTCAATTGTCTAAGTTTCTTATATAAATATAACAGCCCCAAGATATAACAAATAAAAACTTCTGAAGAAAATTTAAACGCTATATGTAACGAGCATGTTTCAAGTTCCAGAACATTCGAGAAGCAACTCACGTAATTCTTAATTGGATTAGAGAACCGAACTTAGCAAAACTATGTCAAATTCCAGGCTTAGACAAGAACTTGTTAAGTTTACTACGCTAAGATAGATTGAAAATAAGACATAGTAAATATAGCCTATGTACCTAGATTCGTTTAATTATCATTTAATCGGTATATTTTTAACTTTACTTAAGACACTTGTGTAATTTTCTAGTTACAATTTTACTCTAACATTGACATAGAACAACTTTCATCAGAGATGTGCAGTGAGTGTCAAATGTGGTCTCTGTTGATTGTATACTCTGTATATTGACAGAGTTAACGAGGCATTAAATCTTTTGGCCTAATACATTAGTGACATTATGCACGAGCAAATACACTACATAATTATGGAATTAGATTTATATTTGTGTTTAAAATTTAGATTAATATATAACATTACAAATAATAGGACCTTTTGAGATCTACAATTCCTTCATACATCATTATTATATACTTCTAATGGTTTAGGGAGCGTAAGCCGAGAAAAGTTAGAGGAAAGGATGGGAAGGAAAAGTGGATTTGGTGGTGGAGGAGACGCATAGGAAGGGGAAAAGTCCTCTTTATGTGCGTCTCGTCCTCCGTCAATTAAGGGTAGGCAACACATCTGCAATTGCGGATGTTTATGGACAGCGGTCTCTTTCCATTTCGGTGAATTCAGGTGGCCGCTTGCTCGTTTGCCACCTTGTACTATAAAAAAAAAGTTAAAACTTAGTGATTTTTTAACGCCGCGGTCCAGAAATATGCTTTTTATTAATAGTTTCTAATCATTAGTAATAATCAAATATAGCCTATGTTACTCACAGATAAATTACCTTTCTAATGGTGAATGAATTTTTAAAATCGGCCCAGTAGTTTTTATGTGTACCACATACAAAAATACAAAACTTTCCTCTTTATAATATTAGTATAGATATAGATATAAACATATGCGATTTATTAAATTTGCTATTGTTAACATCCGTAATGAAAACTAAATAAATTTCAAGTGGTATTTTTTTTTAATTACGTTGATTTTATAAATAATATTGTATTATGATTAGAAAGAGAGTAAATCGAACGTGTATTGAAACGAATGTTCATAGAAAAATATTTCAACGAGCTACCGAAGGCTGAATAGAGCCTCGAGTGATTCAAGTGTCTCTTGTTTTCCATATTTACTCGATAGAGAATATTTACCAGTCAATATCTTAATTCTTACTAATATTATAAATGCGAAAGTATAGGTAAAAGGGTGTTTGTTAGAGTTTGCAGTGTAAACGGCTGAATGGATCTTGATGAAATTTTTCGTAGATGTCCTCTACATCTACTTGATCTTAAGAAAACAGAGGTAACTAAACTACTCTCTTTTGTTTTTCTAATTCCATGCGAACGCAATCACGGGCGAAAGCTAGTAATGTATGAAACCAATTTACAGTTTTAAATTCAAAGTTTTGTCCCATTATCCTTGATCATATTGTCCAATTTTCGCAATCTCCTTTTAAATGTTATTTTTAGTTGAAACATTTTTATTTACAAAATTAACTATCTATACATGTAATAAAAGTGGTGTGTGGTTTTTTTTCATTTTTTTTTGTACAGGGGCTTTGTCGAATTGACGATAACGCCCCATAAGTCTAAAACTTACAAAACTCAGTTATCCAACTGCTTTCTTGAACAGATGTCGGCCAATCTAAACACTATCCCGGTCTCGTCCGTAGACGGCAAGAGTATCTGTTTGTAATAAAAAAAATCAAGAATTTACGTAGACGATGTATTTGTGTTGTTAACAACGAATATCGCAATTCTTTTTTTGGCTGTTTGTCTATCTGTCTTTCTGTCTGTCCGCAAGCCACGTTAGTTCCGTATAATCTCCGAAACGGCCGGACCGATTTTGACCGGACTTCCACTGAAGGGTAGCTGACATAGACGGGCATATTATAGGCTACTTTTTTAATCTTAATATTGCGTGGAAGAAGTCGCGGGCCACAGCTAGTATTTTAACATAATAAGTCATCAAAATACATGCTTTTCACAACGATTAACATTTTCCTGTTATTCAAAGCGTGTACAAAATTATTACAATACGATACAATAAAATTATAACAAGTATTTCTGTATAAATGCGTGGGAACTTATAATGAAGGCAATTTTCAATGTAACAAATGGAATCTTTTTAATTTCCCAGATAATTAACTTCTTTTCAATATAAAAAGTATTATCGGAATGAAATGGAAGAAAATGTGCTTTAAAATGAGCAGTCTTCGAGGTTATGAAGTCGTTTAGTATTCCATCAGGAATAATGAATTAATTACAAAGCTTATCAATTATCTTTGAGCTGAGGGAAGTGGGCAAAATTCAAAGGACAAAGTTAGAAAAATAACTTGAAGTTAGATCTTTAATTGGGGGATTTAGAATTCAAAGATTTTTTTTTTATCTTTTTGTTATAAATATTTAATTCTTATCCAGTTAACTTACAAACTAACAACTTCATCATCATCATCTCCTTATCCTACTCCCGTAGTGGCGCAACAGGTTTTTGTCCTCCACATAACTCTATCATCCGTCATCTCAGTCATCACTCCCTATTTATCTAAAAAAAAATCTTTAACTTATCTTAACTTTTTTACATAGATTATTCAGTGGGCAAAATCCCACATATTTATTTTGATAACCTCTGTTCCCAATATAAAAGGCTGTCATTAGAAATATGTAAATTATTTATTTGCGTGAATTCCAAATATTTCTTTTACCCAATAAAACAATGTTCAAATGGACTACACCCACATTGTTTCTATTTACAATTCAACGTAACCTACGTGGCAAAATAAAAATAACATTGGAGAGGGTTTCTAATAAATGCTTTAATGTATTCAATTTCATGAAGCTTTATAACAGAGAGAAGCTTTTATTAAATGTCGTAGATTTTTTGTTTAATATTATTGTCTCAAAACAATAGCCAAAGGCAACCACAACTGAATTTGTGTTTCAAAAAATGAATTTCAAGCAACTCTTTACTATTTCGTAACTTATAAGGCTTTTTTTATTGTTGCAAAATTGTATAATACTAAAATACACAAAAATCCTAATTAAATTCTGTATTAAAACTTTCATAAAGTTTTAATTATAAAAAAAGTAAATCAGATTTATTTTGTATTTTGATCAAGCGCCTACGAATAATATAACAGCAATTTTACAATAATAGGGTTGTCCAAAATTAAACACACTTATAATAAATCCAGTTTTTACGTAAACGTTACAATTCGCAATAATAGTATTGAATAACAATCTGTATGAACACAGTTAGGGGTTGAATATTACATTCATTTGTACATTTCATTTCTCTATGCACATATTACCTAATGAATGTAACTTTATCCAATAATTAATGTTACGTAGTACATAAAACGAAGAGATCCTTTACAAAAGATGTCGTGCAACCAATATTAGGGGCCTATTGTCTGCGAAACACAAAAGAAGCCCTAATACCTTTTTTCATAGTAAAACACATTGGTTAAAATGTATTTTTAATGTACTCACGTATTATTTTTTTATTAAAATTGAATCTTTACTAGTTTAAAAGTTTGTTAAAGTTATTTTTTATAAGAAAATCTTCGTTCGAAAAAAGGAAAAGAGTCGTTCGACTGGCAGGCGACAACGCAGGACAGACGACGCTGGCGCTCTCCCGTGTCGGAGGCCAAGACCCACTTTGGGTCACTGCGCCAACGCAGTAAGTAAGTAAGAAAATCTTGGTGTTTAAAACTATTAAGAACAAGCTCACATATTTAACTAAACTATCGCACAACCGATTAGTCCCGCTTTAATTCCTATGAGCTTATATGGAGTAGTGTGTCAAATAGACAGTTGCATGGGCTGCGAATCGACAATCGCACAACAGTTCTGCGATAGTTTAGTCAAAAGCTCCAGACATTTTAGGTTCTTCTAACAATAAATGGTACGATGTATGACGTCACAATGCATGTAAATTTGTCTCGGATGTCCATAACCGTGAGAGGGAACGCATTTAATTGTGCGCGAAGATTTATAGCATTGGGTTCCGTTGCTTTCAAATCAATTTCCTTTATTGTTTTTTGAAGTCGACTTACACGCAGTCAGTGATTTATAAACTCCATTAGACTTTTACATGTCCGTGTTTTTGTATGTAAATGGTATTCTTGTGATTTATTAGTTGTTCTTTTTGTTGAGTTTATAAGTATCGAATTAATGGTATTGGAGTCGATTAGTTCTGATAAACGCCGATAGATGACACTATAATCAAAAGCGTTTGAAATTAATTTTTATGCTCGTTATATGTACACAAACGACAAATACACAACAGAAAAATAGCATCTTTCTAGTTTCAGTAATATTTATTTATTTAAACAGTAAAATCAGAAGTCCTAGTCTTTTTGCGATATAATAATTGTAATGTTATCGACAAAGTTTGTATGAAATTAGTTTGTGTACTTACGCCCTATAGATGGCGTTGTACAAAGTTTGTAAATACATAACCCCGTGGTCTGTGGCTACTTTTGTCGTAAATAAAGGTCGATATAACGGTATACAAAAGTAAAGATAGTATGTTAAATGTAATGTAAAAGTTATATATTCTTAGTACATTTAAGCGCACGCACGGTTTCCTATACTGTTCATGATTTTATGCTCTATTAAAGGAACCCAAAGCACACAACTTGTCATTTTTATTACATTACATGAAAACGATGGCCAATAAATGTCAATGAATTTCAACACTATATTTATAGCTTTGAAATAAAGTGATTATTTAAAATATTTCATTGATTTGAAATTTTCAGCTTAACTCTAGTTCGTATCTTGAACATAACAATAGTATTTTTGTATAAAAAAATCCCAAAACAACTGACCTAATAACATAGTACTGAATATGACAAATTGTTCGAAACAAGGCGTTAATGGTGCTAAGATTTATGACATTTTGTTAACATAACCTTCAATCTGAATAAATAATGTTGAACATATTTATTGCTGCAAAACCTTGAAAAATAAGAACATAAAAAATTTATAAGCATTTAAATAATATAACATGAAAAAAAAGAATAACAGCCAAAAATGCGCACTCTTCGCTTCGTAGCAGCTTACAAGACGTCAGCTTTTTAAAGGAATTTGGAGTTTGTGGCTATCATTTAACACGCTGTTACAAAAAACGTTTCATAATACGGCCGTAAATATAATTTTAAAAGTTGTTTTCAGTGTTGTTACCATTATGAAACATATGTAACTCATTATCTATTTTTAACAAAGAGGATGACAGTTTTGTTAAAAATGACGATGTTTTTGTAAATGTGTCTTATTGGAAATTAACGTTTATGCCGTTAGCTATGACCTCTTGCAGGCTTAGCGAGAATATAAAAATCCTAACTTAAGAGCGCTGCAATCGCCATTTTATTACATTATTTACACGTAAAATAATTTGTTTCTAAAGGTGATGTCATTTCCGTGTTACTGTAGCGCCCTCAAGCGCAACAAAACTCTTTGTGTTCATTGTAACGGAACAATCCATTCTCAACCCATTTAGTTTAAACACAAAGGGTAAGGGGACTTATAAATAGAGTGATAGTTACATAGGTGTGTTTTGTAGCTATTCTACATTAAAATACATTTTATATTACCATGTTAAATATATAATATTACATAATTTAATTTATTTTTAATTCTAATGTCTCATACCGTTCGATATATTAACTCGCGCCGTGTTGTGACGTCATAGGTCTGAAAACTAAAATGCCGGGTTAAAAAAATAATTTCAAAGATATCAATTACATCACATGTTATTTACTTTTACTAAATTTAAATTCAACGTGTGACGAATAGAGGTTATTTATTTCATGACCTGTTGAATTCAGTGAAAAAATGATTAAATGAAAAATCAAAAAGCTTTCCACATAGGTCGACGTTAGACTGAACAGTTTCTTTCACAGATATTTCTAGGTCGGCATGCTTTCAGCCCGGGGCTATGAAAAGCTATTTGGACTGTTTGCGTTTGTGTCGTGGGACTTTTTTAAAAATATTTTCATATCTCTATTTTACTACTGCGTTCAGATGTGAGAATAAAAATTTAATAACAAATACAATAGAAAAACGTCGTTATTGAACATGAACCTACAGGTTTCTTAACAACTGCGCCCCCCATTCATCACCCACCCTTCTTATCCTACTTCCGTATGGTCGACGCAACAGGTTTTTGTCCTCCACATAACTCTATCATACGTCATCTCAGTCATCACTCCCTTCTTGATCATGTCACCATTCACGCAATCCATCCATCTCTTTCTATGTCTACCTCTACCGGTGTACCACACTCATAACTAACGTTCCCCTTGTAACATAAAATTGATTGACGAAATTAATTAATTAAAAGAAGAGGAAGTTAAAGTATTTATTTTCAAAGGGTAATAATGAATTAATTACTGAGGTAATCAATTACCGTGACTTCGTGGAGAGGCTGTGTTACGTAACCGTAGCTTGGGTTAAATAATATAACTTAGCGCCATCTAACGTAATAAAGAGAAAAACATTATTAATAAACATTTGATGTACCTCGATCGAATAATTTTAATTTGTAGACGCACGATTGAAGTCAGAATGGCGCTAACAATTTATTTACATGTCTTAAGCTTTTGTAAAAAATAGTAATTAATATTTGGTTATTCCTGTAGTCTTGTGTTATTTATGTAAAACTGACAGGTCACATATAATAATTTACATACGTTTAAACTAGATGTCACTACTGTCGGTATTATTTAAAGTTTTGTTCTAAATATTTAAAAGTCTGAAGTAATTAATATGAGTTGTGAACGTAATTAAATAAAACGTGGAATTGTAACACTAAGAATTGAAGTAATGGGAATGTTGTTATTGGGATTTGGTTCGTAAATATTGACTCGTTCGATTCCATTTGTTCCAATTTATGTTCGCGGCGGCTTATTTGTTCGCATTTACGATGTATTTGTGTTTATCGAACGAAATGGAAACAAACATATAACAGATTATTCTAAATGAATCGTTTCGGAAATCTCTTTGTACTTGTAAAGATATCTGCTTTGTTTTGTGATGTAAAATTAAAATTTTGTTTGCAAAAAATGATTGAAATAATTAATTGGTTTTTAAAAATGTATGATTTTGTTTAAGGGGAGATTCCGACGGACACGGCAGTCGGCATACCATTTTTAAGGTTCAGTATTAAGTAGGGTATATTTATGTTTGTAACTTAAGTAAAACTATGATAGCTTTTTAGTTCAGTAACTTGTTATAATTTTATTTAATAAAGCTTAACTAAGCGATAAAAATGACAAGCAAAAATGCTTCTATAAAATTGTAAGGTAATTCTTTAGTCTACTTAACAAGGTGAAGAATTATTTCCCGCTAATTACAGAAGGGGAATAATTTAAAGCTTCAAGAAATCTTATTGCCTCTCGAGCTTTCGCCTTTTATTGCTAAAGCTTTAATTTGAATTCGTACTGTCTTGCCACATAATTGTTTTACGCTGACTTTAATCTTTGCCCGACTGACAGGTTTTTATTTAAATTTAATTCAGATTTTGGTATGAAAAATAAAGATTTTTAACTGTATTAAATATGGACAGAAACGTCCGTAGTCATTGTCCGAAGAAGACCTCTGGAGGACTTTACAAGACAGTTGGAACAATGTTTCACAAGAAACTATCAATAAACTAATAGCCCGGTTACCAAGATTGGTCAAAAAAGTTATAAAAAGTAAAGTTTTCGACGAAAAGTTAGTTTAAATAATGTATATTTTTTTGGCAATTATTGTAGTTTTTTAATTATTTTATGTTACTTTTGAAGTTTTATTCAATATAGTAATTTTTTCAAGGTGGTCTCAAACTTTTGGCGGGCAGTGTACATTACTAAAATATTCACTTGCTTGTCGTGTTTAATTTAACGTAGTTTCAGAATTCAGAAGACAAAAGCCTATATTTTTAACAGTAGATAAAGTCTAAAAGTAGCATTTACAAAGCTCGTTTCAAAAGTTTGGGGCATTAGCTTAATTGCTTTCTGACGCTTTCGAGTGTGTGAGCGCTTTGAAGATACCGACACGTACTACCGCGTACATAAACACTACATAGGTACAATCGCGAACACAAAACCTATACTAATACAGTCATGTACACAACTTGACTGACAAGAGTTACGATAGATGTTTTCAGCCACAAATCATTTTATTTGGAATTATTTATTTTCATCTCTTATTCATCTTACTTGGAGGACGAAAACCTGGTGCGCTGACTCTACTGGAGTAGGATAAGGCAGGGGAGATGATGATGATCTCTCTTTTTGCATTAGAATAAAAAAGATATGATTATTAAATAATTCTCTACTAATATAATAAAGAGGAAACATTTATGTTTTTGTATATATTGAAATAACTCAAAAACTACTGATCCGATTTTAAAAATTCTTGCACCGTTAGAAAGGTTATTTATATGCGAGTAATATAGGGTATTATTTTTTAAATTTACTGCTTGCAAAGTCGCGAGCAACAGCTAGTTTATAGATAATTTAATTGTACATATAGTTAGAAATATTTATCAATGAAAATATAAGTGTTTTTAGCCAAAATCTAATGTTGGTCATTACAGTTTGCGTTATAAAATATGTCGTAATTTGAAATATCAATGACAGCTAATCTGAGACCATTATTATCAGAGACTTGAATTTTATCACTACAGATTAAAACAATTGTTTAATTATTTACAATATTTTGTCTGTGGCACGAATTTGAGTTCTCGTTGAAGGGGATTTATTAAAATTTATTATCTGTGCCTTTTGAATGCTTTAATTGCCATCTATTGTAGTGCTATGATTCCAATATTTACGTTTAATTCCGTCAGTTTTGTTTGAAAGCCTTTGTTTTCTGTTGAATGTTGATATTTATTACTGTATGCCTGCGAATCGGAGGTATTAGGATTTAAATGTTTTCCTTTTTGAATAAAAAAATAATATATTGTAATTTACTTAGTTGTGGGATTTTAATAATCCAGAATTAAGATAATTGTAGCGTTATTTTATTTAATTTGCGAATTTATGAAGTATTTAGATGAAAGTTTGTAATATTAACGCATATTACTTACAAGTTGCCCTAAGTCTGACATTGTAGGTCATGAACGTCTGATGGAAATATTGAAAATTCTTGTTATTTACATTTCAATACCTTTTTGAAGTAGATATTTTAAACGAACTTTATTTTTTTTGCAAATTTAATATTTATTTGCATGATATACACATTTGAAGTAAATGTATATCGAAAAAAAATTTAAAAACAATTTATTATTTACTCGACATTAAGTAAACAATACCCTATTATAATCGATTAATTTCATACAAAAAAAAAACAAAAATGATAATGTTTTAACATAAATATTTCGACAATTAAAGTTTACGGTTATATTTGCAATTTCGTAACTAAGACACTTACTTCCTACACATATTTCACACGTGGGTAGCACAGTGAAGTAGAAACAGTACTGAAACCACTTGAATACACACTAACTATAAAAATAGTACTACAGTATGTGTGTCCTATGATACTACCCTAGTGTACACGTAGGTAGGTATCAATGTGACAGCTTGGGAGGCCGCCAGTTACTCCAATTGCTTCAAGACGTTAATGACTCCTTAGATTTATGTCACTTTCAAACTGAGCCAGGTGCTGCTACGTCATTTACTTTTTAAACTAATTATAAACAAACGAACAATAATTAATTATGATTTTGTTTTGATATCTATGTCTACGATTTGATAGAACAAGACGAGTTTACAATACAGGGTTATTTGATTGTAAAAAAACGAAAACCTCTAGTGCACATCACCTACTCCCCGCCGAAAAATTCATCCTGCTACGGACTTCAGATTTTTATTAAAGAGTATTGTATCTATTTTTTTATTTAATTCATTACGAAGAGGCTAAGATCTAAAGCGTTTTTCCTTACCTTATCAGATTTTTTGATAAAATCTACATTATTTAAGAGCACATCTTTTTAAACATGTAGCCGGGTTGCCTAGTCCTAGCCTAGCAAGGTTATGTTTAATTGATCTCTGAAATGCTTAATTTTTGGAGGAAAAACCTCATCGAGTTTTCTGAAAATTTTGTCACCAATCTATCTATAACTTTATTATTGTTGAATAAAAAAACTACAAGTTAAAGATTAACATTATACATAGCAGTCGAAACGCAAAGATAGCAGAATTGAATTCTTTTTTAATAAAACGTCAGTAGGATAGCTTCGTTTTGTACAAGGTCGTCCCAAATGTTAATAACGTTAGAGCCCAAGTCGCGTCGCACGTAACGAACCGATTGCTGAAGGAAAACGTGATACTAGATTGGAATTTTATATCTTAGATCTGCAACCTCTGAGGTAAATAGAACACTTGATGAAATAAATGAATTGTTTCTACAAGAAATAACTCATCTTAGTTATATCTTACTAATATTATAAATGCGAATTTAAGTGGATGGATGAGAGTAATGGCCTAAACTGCTGGACGGATCTTGATAAAATTTAGCTAAAATTTATTAAATATCGTTTCAATACTCGGCCGTCACTGATTTATTTAAAACTAGCTGTTCCGGTGCGCCTTCATCCACATGAAATTATAATTTTTTTGTTTACATGTGTCAAATTATCAATTGCTAATGTCAAAATAAGATGACATGATGACAAACCATGGCAACCTTGCTTCCTTGATGTTGGCAGCAACTTATGGTCTCTTTCCCACATTAGGCTTTTTATCAAAATATTTACCACCTAAGTTTAATGGCGTGAAAATATATAGCCTAAAGTGTGACGTAAGTGTAAAATATGTTATAATCGCTGACATCTTAGGCAACAAAGAAGTGTGTGTTTACGCTTTATTATAATAGTATAGATTTGTGTTTTTAGATTTCTGTATGAATTCAATTCACATAAAAACTACTTGGCCGATTTTAATATTTTTTTCACCATTAGAAAGGTAATTTATCTCTGAGTAACATATACTTGGTTTTTTATTATTTTTTAATTTCACGTGAGCGAAGTCCCAAGCAACAGCTAGTTTTAAAATAAAATGTTGCACAGTTCATTATGTTGTTAAGTTAAAGCTATAAGTTAAGCTATGACATCATCGCTAAGTCTTCCGCACCATAAAGTATTTTATAGCGATGTACGAACACTTATAAAAGCTCCCCGGGAGGTAAGTAATGGAGTTTAAGTATGAAGATAATGTGTTTTAATAAAAAAATATATTTAACTACATTTAAAATTCAAGAACAAGGCTATTGATTTCGATATCACTACGTTTGCGACGTTTGTTTTAACAACCTCAATCATGTTTACTTATAATACTAGTCATACTTGTTACTTCTTACTAATATAAATGCGAAAGTTTAGATGGATGGATGTTTCTTAGCGTTTATAGCCTAAACGGCTGAACGGATCTCGATGAAATTTTGCATAGATGTAGAGCATAGTCTGGAAAAACACATAGGCTACCCAATTTTGTTTTTTTTTATTCCACGAGGACGGAGTCGCGGGCTGAAGCTAGTTTAGTATGAATATTTCAATTGATTTCGATATTATCATTTAAAGACAGATCTATTTTGTACCAAAGTGTTGATATATCACAAAAGAGCAATCCAGTGTACACCTGTCCTCGCCTCGCCATTAGCCCACTTGTAAATGTTATGTTCATTGCCACAACACACTGACATTTGTGTAGTACATTAATCTTGTTTCCAGGAGGTCCATAAACTAAGCAGACTATTCTAGTATTAGAGCCGGAATAAACATAACAGTAAAAGTACACATCTTTGAGTAAACTATCGCACAACTGTTGTCCGATTGTCGATTGTTTCGATATAGTTAATAGTTCGCACCTCCATAGAGGAGTCATAGGTATCACGAAAGTTAAGTCAAAGGTGTACGATCTGAAATGATTGCATTCTAGTAACAAGTAAAGGTAGGTAGTGTGTGTTTAATGAGCAGTATACAGAATAATTTTACAACTCTATAGTAAGCTGACAATAACCACAAGGTCTCGTGCAATCGATTGGCCGACAGCTGTCGGTTCAGCTGCAAGCCTTTCTATTGAATTATTTAGGAACCCACTGAAGACTACGGTCACATTCTATACAGTCGGAGACGTAAATATCTTACCAATCGGTTGAATGACATTTGACAATCACAATGCAAAGGTAACTTGCGTAAAACTTTGACAGTGATAGAGCCCGCTTTAATCTTCGCATGAATGTGTCGGCTCGCCCGGTGTACCACGACCACACAGAAGACAGGCGTTAAGTGGAAGTAATTCCGCGTTTCGTCTGATGAGTGTGGTGCCGGAGGTATGGTTTTAGTACCTTTTCCTTCCCCCATTTTCTTATACGAAAACGATGGGAAGGGAAAGTGGAATTGACGATGGAGGAGACGCATAGAAATGGGAATAATGTGTGTCTCCTTCTTCTTGATTATGGATAGGCAACGCATCTTCATTTTCACCTTATGATATAAAAAAATCTTTATAGTGACAGTTTGTTATATGATGTTTGATGCAAGTGGGAAGCGAATTTCATACTTTGACCGTTATTACCTTAGATATTTATTACTTTGGAATATATCCAAGATAGTAAATTTTACGCTTCTATCACTATTATCCGAGCTTTACGTTCGCTTACTGTCTTAATTTATTGTAATTGTCTTAATAAATTTGGTGTTTATCTGAAATTGATCTTTGTTTACATCGTCCCAGGGAGTTCGCGTATTGATGGATTTACTTTTAAACGTTGTCGAAATAGCTGCGTTTCCGCAGTTAATTTACTCTTTGTATGTTTGTGTGAAACAAAACTTTATACTCTATCTATGTTACTAGCTGTTACTCGCGACTTCGCCCGCGTGTAATTAAAAATATAGCCTATGTTACTTACAGATAAATTTCCTATCTAATGATGAAAGAAATTTTAAAATCGCGTGTGAAATGGTGGTGGTTTATATACGAAAAAGTATTTTTAAATCCCGTTGGTAACACAATTACTATTCGTACTTATACAAACCAGGCCTGTGGTTGGAAAAGGGTCCTACAGGATTAATGAAGCACATTAGCACACGTGTGAGGCTATCGTAGCTGTGATATATCGCTAAACGTAATCGACACACATTTATCTGCTTTAGGGTGAAGTAATTCCTACAGCTTCGCTAATCACTTTGTGGAGTGATTGAGCAGGTTGGTGATAGTGTACCAGACAGACCACATTTCTACTTACATGCGATAGTAGAGGCAGTTTACGCACTAGATACATTCTAGACTTCTATGCACCCTTTCTAGTACTATCTTTGTTTCTATATTCATGTGATTTACATACCTGTGGCGCCTATTTCGTGTCAGCGTCCGAGGCGGTTGCTCAACTGTGCCATTCCACGCCCTCCTTAAGCGTTTTGTAGAACTAGCTTTAATAAAAGTTATTAAAATTATATGTGCTGACGCTACGCGGTGAAATATAACATGTTACACGGCGAGCATTCATGTATGTGCTTAGTTACTGGGTATCCAGCGAGCAACGAGCCGTTAGCAGCGAATGTACCTTGTAACAATACACGAACTGTATATACCCTTATCAATGATTGTAGATCACAATCTCGATACAATCGATGTATAGTCAAAAACAATTGCCTAATGGTCCGAGATCTCGGCTGATACACGCCGCGCCGCGCCGGATATCGATTGTGATATTGTATTATGTTTACTGGATATTATAAACGAATTGATACTAATAATAAACCTCATCTATTATTAAACAACGAAGCTGTTAAAATCAATAACAAACCAATGGTAGCGGTTAAAGATATAAAAGAGTCTGGAACAATAGCACAGCATTCAGGAGGTTAACGACAAAATGTTAAAATAAAACCCTAAGTCAACAGTAACTCAACTAAAATTGATGATCTACACATCAGCTTGCAGTTCACATGTGTGAATCTGCTCACAACGTAGCTTAGTTTGAATCTGCATAGAGTTGTCATCTGTTTTCCATCTAGAAGCTGCGTGTCAACGACTGATTGCGTGGAGCCGTCTTTGTAGTGCCGTCAAGTCTTTGTGCGGGTTCCGAGCTGATTTGCACACGTCTCACCTTAAGGGCATCATCTCCCCTACCTTATCCTACTCCCATAGGGTTTGCGCACCGGTATTTTCGTTTCTTTTGTCCTCCAAATAACTTTATCATCTGTCATCTCAGACATCACTAACTTCTTGATCATGTCACCTTTTATGTAATCCATCCATCTCTTTCTAGGTTTTCCTCTACCAGTCTACCCCTCCAAACCTAACGTACGTCTACGTAACCTTAAGGTATAAAACTATTAATTATTATTAGAAAAATATTAAACGCGTATTGAGTGACAGCCCAAACCGAGGTCCCCTCTCGGGGGCCCTTGTGCCTAGTCGCTCCATGGAGCGTCCACCGATGCGATCTAAGAGCTTGGTGGCCTCCCAATCCGGTAATAATAACGAAGTAACGGCTCCCCCCCCGGCTCCTGAGGGAGCCCTCGAGCATAGTTACTCATAAACGAGGTTTAGGCTAAGCGCCATCTGCGCTCGGCCACCTCAAGCCCGGTGAATCTGTAAATGCCTCTTCAAGGCAAACAGTGGCCATTCAGTCACAAAAAAAAAAATTAAAACCTCAATAAGATACTTCAATTCATGTTCCTGTACCGTTTCAAGCGGTTTTGTGATTATTAAGTATTAGAATAGTTCTCAACCTGTTTTACCTGAGGGTTAATTCTAATTGACAAATTATGTTTGTGGCATCAGGGGCCATCGATACGGGAGTAGTAGCCTCAACGTTTTATTGTGTAGGTAACATTAGTGCCCTTGTTGGTGTCACACTTACTCTAAACCATTAGTACACGTTACTCATGACAAATGTATATTCAGTTTCCTGTTTGTCAAAATAATCACTCTAAAATAAGTTTATTATATAAGTCACAGAAACAAGATTTTGTTCTTTAGTTCTTTAAAAAAAATATATATAAAAGCGTACTCGTATTCTCATAACCGTTACATCATAATAGACAATAATTAAAAATGTTTACAATTGAAAGGAATTTAGTTTTAGGTTCAAAATAAAAAAAAAACAATTCAAGCCACGCTTTCTCAGTTTCTGTGTTACATTCTTAACGATATCGACCGCGTTGTGTAATCGGTTTGTATTTATCTTCATTCGGAACATAATTACATAGTTACTGAGAAAATAGTTACGTAAAACATAAAAGCATAGTTTCTTCTACAATTTCTAATTTTAGTATATAATATACAATCGCTTTAGCTCTGTTTCCTTATGTACATTGTTAATTAGTTAAGTCATAATCCAATTAAATCCTATTACCTTGCAATATAGAGCATTAGTTAAGATGAAATGTGCCTTTAATGTATCTAAATTAGATAATGTCGAAGTACATACATAACTAGCTGTTGCCCGCGACTCGTTATGAAGTATAACATTTAAAAACTAAGTTTATATCCTTATTTAAAACTTAGACTAACTAGTGTACAAAACAGTTGAAACAACATTAATGTTTCATTTGAATTAAATGAAGCTACCAAAATTAAGTTACTTTTGTTCTTGATTTTGTCTGAGCGGTATTAAAATCTGTAAATTATTGTAGCTTATGTAATTAAGTGATAGTGTAGCTTTCTAATGGTATAAGATTCTTTTTATTAAGTCCAATAGTTTTTGAGTTTATGAGTTACATACAAAGGTAAATCATTCCTCTTTATAATGATCTCTTACTATTTCTCTACTTAAAATATAAAAGTTTTCTGAATACAATAATAATAAATACTTTAATATTTATGTGTTAAGTTACGTTATTAAATGCAAATCAGCGAGAACGTCCCTTTTCTCATTTAGCGAGTTTACCGCAATCCCTGTGAGGTGGCGACCCTTGTCCTGTCACCGACTATAACGGATAAACCACGAGACAGGTCGAGTGTCATAGCTTGTCATATACGATTAAAATATACCGATGGTGTGTTTACACCTTGGACTAAATTATTGCACAACTTTTTACTCTCGTTTTGAGTCCAATGAGCTTATATGGAGGTGCGCACACTCGATTTTTAGTTGTGCAACTAAACAGTTGCATTGGCTGCGAAACAATCGACAGTCGCTTAACAGTTGTGTGACAGTTTAGTCAAAGGTGTGACGCGTTCTAATATTATAAATGCGAAAGTTTAGATGAATGTTTGTTAGAGTTTTATACCTAAAGAAATGAACGGATCTCCATGAATTTGATGACGAATTTAGCATAGATGTAGAGGATAGTCCGGAAGCATTTTTTTTATTCTAAGCGAATGAAGTCTCAGCTTTTATTTCCTAATTCCATACTTCATTGGTAAAAAAACTATACTTCCTTTGAATGTAAAATGATATGAACATTAGTATGAGGCAATTTCACAAGGAACCACATTTTTATGCCGAATCTAATAAAATCTCTCATAGGAAATACGTAAGCATTACATTTGTACCATGCTTACTATTTGGATTGTTACCAAACTACACAGGTTTGGCGCCGACGCTATCTCGAACAAATACGTTTTCAATTTATTGAAATTGCGGTATATAGTGTTATATTATTTAAAGCCAATTTTGTGATCAAAAAAAGTTGTACATATTTGCTGAAAATTCCTTTAACACTGACTACCATCTTAGCTCTTCAGCCGTGTACCGTTATGACGTCATGACGTCTGTACTGTTATGACGTCATGAAACGATCGGCAAAGCGTCTACGTAAGTGTAAACTTACTTGCATAACATATATGCTTCTATATTAATGTATAGTATGAAACTGTACATAGACATCTTACTCAATAAATTATCAACCAAAGAGAAGTTACTTCTGCCTCGAACTATACTTAGCATTGAAGTCTGTAAACATTAGTCTGTGTAATAAATAGATCTCTCCAGCTGTGATAATGCTGAGGGCAGCACCAGTTATCACACAGTGAGGTATTGCACGCTATTCTTTGATAGGGCTACCACAACTACAAAAAACAATAATAAAATACTTACCTACAAAGTTTTCTTATTTAAAACTTTGTAAGAACTAGCGTCGAATATAAAATTATAGAATACAATGCAACAGATTGTAACGATATAAAAATCTTAACTAATGTTATAGCTAAATTATGTATGGATGTATGGACTGTTATAACTCCAGAAAGGGTAAAAAGATCTCTAGATAGATTATAATCTGGTAAGATGTGTACTTAAAATTGTAACTTGCAATTAAATAAATTTCTTGTAACTTTATAACCTCTAATAACACCTGGAATATTTTTATTCAAAGTCTAGAAAATTGTAACATTTTTGTATCCTAAGGGTTCGTTAGCAATTAGTGGATGTTAGAAATAAACGATGAGGAAGTAAGCGGTTGCGTTAAGTATTAAATAAAATAGAATAAAGCACTAATTTAAAAAAATAGTAACTTAGTTTACTTAATACTGCTTTTTCGCTATCAAAACACATTACATAGTATATCAAGAGATAAAATCAAAATTATTTTTTTTAAATATTGTGGCAACCCTATTGAATGGATTAAAGCAGCAAGGCGGGTGCGAGGTGGCAAGCGGGGGTCGGCTCTGATAGATCGTTATGCCTTATCAGCTATAATTGCTCACCAATTACAATTTATGTAGGAGGGTGTTGTATGTGTCATTTGCATTTTATATTCCACACAGAAATAGACACACATAACGTCGAGGGAGATACTAAATTTAGTACTATTAGAGAAAAGCGAGTGGGTGTGAGTTTAAACGCTTTCGGCAACTTCAAACAGTGTTTGTGATGTGGTAATCCGTACTCTACGCTCTCTTGTTTGTGCACTCACTCGTCTGTCTGTCTCTGTGGAAATGCACCTTAAATTGTGGTATATTTGCACATGCACATACGTGCATATTGTCTGAAGATGCGACGTTTATAATCACATTAAAAGCGTTGTGCGATTGTCGATTGTTTCTCAGCTAAACGAACTGTTTAGTTGCACAGTTAATAATCTAGTAGTGTTAACCTTCATATAAGCTTATAGGAATCAAAGCGAGACTAAACAGTTGTGCGATAGTTGAATCAAAGGTGTGCGCACGCTTTTATAATTATTATTTTTTAGTAATTTATTGTATTTTTGACATCACAATCTTTCTAAATCGATAACAAAGAGTTCTGTAACGCTTGTTTAAGAGACAAAAAAGGCTAGCTCACAAGATTTTATCGAGTAAAATAAAAGCAAACATCTATATACGTGTTCATTTATTTCTCCGTGTTAAGTAAATAGCAAGACGTTACCAAATTAACCCTTTAGCGTTGAGGTAACGAACCGAGCAATTCCGGACGAGGTCAAGAACACTGAAGATAAGGACAAATCTTTATAAATTAGCTGTATCAGAGTGTTTGTCCGTCTGTTATAGCCCTAAATGCTCTGATTTTATGGCTTTTATACACATAGAAATAATAATACTCATAATAAAGTTTTGATATTTATAATGTTTTAAAGAGGAAAGATTTGTATTTTTGTATGTATTGAAATAACTCAAAATCTAGTGGGCCGATTTCAAACATAATGTCACCGTTAGAAACGTAATTTATCTGTGAGTAATAAAGACTGCATTTTTTAATTTCACGCGAATTAACTCGCGAATTTAAGAGCATCAACACTATAGGGGATTTTTCACTGCTGAAAATTCTGCTGAAAATTCATTTCGTATATTTTTATGTTGCTTATCTATTGTTCTCTGCCTTCGCGAGTCCCCTCCCCTCCCTGCGAGAAACCTTCATCCGAAGTAATCCGATTTGACTGATCGAATTACGCAGGGCTAAATGTTTTTGTCGTTTTTGACGAAAAACATCTTGTTATTGTTCTGCTAAGAATAATTGTGAAGAAATCGCTTTGAAAATTTCTATTTAAATCTATCTTTAATAGCGGGCGCACACCTTTGACTAAACTATCGCACAACTGTTGTGCGATTGTCGATTGTTTTGCAGCCTTCAAATGTTTAGTTGCACAACTAAAAATCGAGTAGTGTGCGCACCTCCTATAAGGGCATAGGAATCAAAGCGAGACCAAAAAGTTATGGGATAGTTTGGTATATAGTGTGCGCGCGCTCTTAATATAGTATTTTATATTATAATATGGTAGTTGATATATTAGCAAACTGTGGTACTGTTGAGCATACAACGATAAGCCACAAACTAAACTTTGTGGAATGTATGTTATGGTCTAGCGTAATTATCTAGATAGTACATGTACAGTTTGACTTACATACAAGAACATACTATTATAAACTAGCTGTTCCCGTGCGACTTCATCCGCATAAAATATGTAAATTTTATTTTGTAGTTATCATGTGTCAAATTAACAAATGCAAATGTCAAAATGACATGGCATTATGACTAACCATGGCAATCTTGTTTCCTTGATGTTGGCAGAAATTTATGGTCTCTTTCCCACATTAGGGTCTTTATCCAAAATATTTACCCCCTAAGTTTAATGGCGTGAAATATATAGCCTAAAGCGTGACGTAAGTGCAAGGTTTTTTATTTTAAAAAATTATTATTCATAAACATGCTGTAATTGCTGGCATCTTAGGCAACAAAGAAGTGTGTGTTTAAGCTTTATTATATTAGTATAGATATCGACAGACCATCGCGATAGCTCAACAATAATTAATTTATTTACATAAATACCCGGAGTAAGAAAAATTTTAACTTTTAGAATACAGTCTAAATATTTTAAAAACTTCTAAGCATATAGTAAGTTACATTTAAATAGTTTAACAAATGGTAATTAAATTGAAACAACAATACGATGGAATATGCAATAAATATAAATTCAACTCCGGAATCAGACTTTGCCGAAACTTAACTGATATCCGACAGTGGGAAGCCAATTCCGATTCGATGAAACCACGAATATTCCGATAAAAATAGACTGATAATGTTTGTACGGTAAAATGACAAAGCGTAGAACTGGAGCGTAGCGCGTAGATAGGAACCAAAGCTCTACGTTCGTAGATGTGCTACACTTCGTTAACGCCATATCAATTTGCGGCAAACTTGCTTGGTTGTATTTTGCAAATACTCGTATTATATGCAAAATAAAGAAATAATTTGACTTACAGATTATTAAAACATTTATTTTTTATAGATACATTTCTAGAATTAAGTCACGTAACTTCAATAATAACATAGGTAAATATACTAGAAGTAAGTAAGTACTACCTATTACAAGTAATATAGGTACAAGTTCACGAAATCCAGACCGAACTAGATCTATCATAGTGAGCTTATCTACGAGCTTTAATTCCGTCTGTCAAAGTTGGCGGACAGGCTGACAGTTTGAAGGGAAATCTAACTCGAGCTAAACATGGATAAACCCATTCCGCATGAAATTGAACAAGTTTTGACAAAGTTTTGGCAATTTTTAATCACATTAGTTGAGTCTTGAATTTTTCAAATAATTTCTCTAATGACTTCTAATTAGTAATTCAGACGTGATGTGATTTTTTTTTTATAATGTAAAATGGCAAACGAGCAAGCGGCCACCTCAATCCACTGAAATGGAAAGCGACCGCTGCCCATAAACATCCGCAATTGCAGATGCGTTGCCTTGACGGAGGAGGAGACGAACACAAAGAGGACATTTCCCCTTCCTATGCGTCTCCTCCACCGTCAAATCCACTTTTCCTTCCCATCCTTCCCTTTTAAGAAAAGGGTGGAAAGGGAAAGGGACTAGAATTAGGCCTCCGGCACCACACTCATCAGACGAAACGCGGAGTTACTTCCACTTCACGCCTATTTTCTGTGTGGTCGTGGTATTACTGGAGGCGAGCCGACTTATTAGTGCGAAGATGTTAAAGCGGGCTCTACTATTGTTAAATTTATGTTTAATTTATAATTATAATAACTTAAAATTGTTCTTAACAGAAATCATGTGTAAACTAAGATATACCTAATTACTTCAATGTAACCAAATAACTTAATATTTGCTTTATGAAAATTTATTTACTACATTAATTAAGATTCAAACAAACACATTTTGTATTTAATGTTTAATATTTATTAGACCTTGAAATAACCTTGAAATATAATAATTTTCATAATTAAAGGAGGCTTTCGCAAATTGTGGTATCACAAATGTAATCAACTTTGCAAACTTTATGTTAGATCCGTTCATTAACATAATTCCAACTTTAATATAACACCTCACCTTACACAAAGAGCTAATTAAACACAGTGTTATATTACGAACACGATATATCAGTTAGCTGTCCCGCCATTAGCTGATAGAGGCTCAAAACAGAGGAACAAAATCCCAGCAAAATATTTTACACGTTCGATTGTTATCAAACAATTTACAATTTGGTGGGACAGGCCCTTAATATCGTATTCAGTTACTTGTCTAAGAACCCCTATACATTGACTGCATAAAGCTACCACTGCACATGCGACATTAACCAATAGTCCGTGTGCAGCGACCCTCTTATTTAGAAAGCGCCAATAACTTGTTTAGTGTACTTCCAAAACAGCATTCTCTTCTCGTAGACATCTAAGCGAAATAAATGTTATAAAATATGTGATGATTAGATAAGATATTGGGGAAGACTTATGTCCAACAATAGGAATAAAGTCTGATGATGATGGTACAGTCTTCGGAAAATACGAAAAAGAACCATTTTAATGGACGACTGAACTAATCTAAATTCTAACATAAAAAAGTTGTCTAAGAACGTAGAGTACTTGGTTAAGTTACACATTAAAAAAAAAGTATTATCATTATTATTAAAAAAAAAAACTAGTACGAAGACTATTTTGTTTTTATGAAATACTTACCAATATTTGGACAACAAATAGGCTACACTATGCACAGCGAACGACGAGTTTCATTACGCGGGCCACTAGAGCGCGCTCAGATGCTACAAATAAGTACTACAATTTTTGTAATAGAACATCAATTGATGTAGACATTCTTAACGGAATTGTAAATTATATTGATTTAAAATGGTAGGCCATTTAGAAAACTGTAAAAAAAATAAAAAGCGTTGAATAATTTTTAACGTGATGACGTCTTAAAAATCGAATACGGGCACGAAACGTGACTAACTGACACCTTCTAAGTAAATAGAACGTGGGTGCGAGAGCGCCGAATAAACGATAGAGAGGTACGTTCGGTGTAAGCGTTCGACTTGTGACGTCATGGTAAACATTTTTTTGCCGAACTCGATTTTAATACCAAGTTTTCCACTTGAGTGTAATGATAATTTAAACAAGTATCACAGCAATGGAAACACACTAAAATTAGTAATACATATGGTAAGTTAATGTACAACCTAAGCCTTAACAAGTAACCCATCAATTGATGCATTATATCTACGTAGAAAGCGATTGTAAGTTATTTTTGTCTTCATATTCTGTCCGCACGGCGGCTTTGCGCAATGACGGGGTGAGAGCCCGCCGAGAGCGGTCGTTCGGAAAGGCCGATAGCGACTGCCTTTGTTAGGGCTGTGATAACAGACTGCTTTCCTTTCGGCTTGCGGTGCTAATTATGGATTTAGATATTGTTTTACTACTTTACTATCACTTTGTTAAGTTAAAACAAGCCAAGCGATTTTAAATTTTCATTTAATGGTTTCAATATTAATTGCCTACATTATTCTCTTTTGTAACATTTCTATCAAGTAATATAAAAGTGAATTTCATGCTGTAAAAAAATAAAATGGAATGTTGTAATGATGGGCAAACTTTAAAACTACCGAACGTATTTTAATAATTCTTCGGAAACGAACAAGTTTTGAAAACACGAAGTAAAGTCGAACACTAAGTAGTTCTGCATAAAATGTTAAAGTCAAATCGAACAACGAACATAAATCTTTTAACAGAGTTTTTGTGGTTGTGAGAAAATAAATCTTTCATGCATAACATTTACTGTCATTTTCACACATTGAAAAATATAGAGATAACAATATATTTTTACATAGATGCTACAACAGAATCCTGCGGTGTTCTAATTAGGTAAAGTTAAAAGTCCTGTCTATATTTTACTTAGTCTACGTGCGTGTAGTAAAAAAACTCTATTCATGCTGTATAAAGAAAATACATGATATAAAAACATAAATACGAAATTACCTGAGCCCATTAACCTGAAATCGGAATGTAATTTAGCGATCGAAAACCGGGTTAGAGCTTGTCATGTTATTTGTGGTAGCGACGACTCTGACGGATGACTTATCTTAGTTTCACACCAGGACAGAACTGATAGAGCAGTGGATAATGCAGTACTGATATCTAGACTTGTCTCGTCATTGTTCTAATAATAGTAATAACTAGCTGTTCCCGTGCGACTTCATCCGCATACAATCATGAAAATTATTTTATTGTTTACATTTGTCATATTATCAATAGCAAATGTCAAAATGACATGACATGACAAACCTTGGCAATATTGCTTTCTTGATGTTGGCAGCAACTTATGATCACTTTCCCACATTATGGTTTTATCCAAAATATTTACCCTCTAAGGTTAATGGCGTGAAAATATATAGCCTAAAGCGTGATGTAAGTGTACGGCTTTTTATTAAAAAAAATAATTATTCAAAAATATGTTGTAATTGCTGACATCTTAGACAACAAAGAAGTGTGTGTGTTACGCTTTATTACAACAGTGTTAGATGTTCTCTTCTACTGGGTTGCAGTACTGGCTTCGTGTAAAAGAAACTGGCAACTGAATTACAACTTCTGATTCAGATTGAATTCCGATTGGATATTACATTTTACGACTAGATTTTAGACAAAACTTTCCCTTTGATGAATTACTTTAAAACTTCTCAAGTTTCTTAATTCGGCTACTTTAAGCCGGTTCTCGGAATCTTGTGTTCTGAGAACGATATAAGAACTTCAAATTAAAGAAATGACTAAATCTACATCTACGTTTGTATAAAAGAAGATGACTTGTAATTATTTGTATTTGTATGTAAAGAATAAACGAAAAAATCAGACCGATTTTTATTTTTACATTTTCAATGATTAACATAGGCTATAGATTTTATTTTTTAAATTACACACAGATAAAATCGAAAGAATTTATCGGAAATTTATATACTCAGCTAGTTTTAATAAACTTAGTTCACCAACTCCTACTCAGATTTTAATTTTTACTAAGGGCGGCGCCTAAGAAAACTTAATATGCTAATTAATATTTACACAACACAACTTTATGTTTTTAACTTGCACCCGTGTGGAATAAAAAAAAACAAAAGTAAGTAGCCTATGTGTTCTTCCAGACTATACTCTACATCTTTGTCAAATTTTATCAAGATCCGTTCAGCAGTTTAGGCTACAAACTCTAACAAACATCTTAACTTTTGCATTTATTTTAGTAAGATATTTCTTGTACATTCTGTAATGTCAGATAATCAAATGCACCAAAGCTAACGTGCCCAGGAATAAATTGAATGACCCTCTACTCGCAGCGCACAGCCTTCAAGTCTTGCGTCATCTTGCATTTTAATTCAATTTATATTTATTAATACAGCTTTACAAACTACAGAAAGAGACGAGATGCTAAACTAATTCATACATTGGCTAATGTAATTAAATTTGAATTGAAAATTTACGTAGATTGAAAACTAAATGAAACATGAAACCAATAGATAATTGACTAACTGTTTCTTTTTTATCTGTCAATAATAATAATAATAATAAGATATGTGAGTTATAATAATAATAATCATTTATTTCAGACATCAAAGATCCATAAGGTGTTAGTGTAAACTTACAAACTAGTGTTAGTAGAAAATTAACATAATTAATATAAATTACAACAATCTCACATTTGATTACACTAGCCTACATGTAAGTGTATCCAAGGAGCCAGCATCGCCGAGTCCCATCTGTCCATCAGCGCACTCAGAATGCTGTTGGGGCAGCGGCGCACTCGCTGCATTAAAGAGGCACAGCGCTTTCTCATGATGGCTTTAAACCCATCCGTTCGAGCGTCCGCAAACATAGCAGAGGCGCTGCAGTAACGCGGCAACCCCATCAACATCCTGAATGCGTTGTTGTACTGTACACGTAGGTCGCTGTATATCCTCTGCGTGTAGTCAACCCATAGACCGTTAAAATGTTAAAATTTACGTCTTCTTTTATCAAATGCAAATTAAAGAAATACAAATTCTAAAGCAGAAAACAGCCATAGTAAACCTTCTTAACCTTTCAGTTTCAATTCTACAGTTCACATTGTGTTTAAGTAAATTGACAACTGCATTCTTTAGATAACAGTTTTAATTTGCCAACACATCACCAGTCGAACTGTAAATTAAACACATACGACTTTAGCTAAGTAATGATATTAAAAAGACAATGCGTGTGTTCTGATTTATTACACTCTACAAAAGGTAGCACGCCTAAGTTGAAAGTAACTTTCACTTCCGTTGATAAAGTTTTTATTCCCCGCTTCCAGAAGTCACCGTAGCACACAGTAATCAGTGACACGCAAGGTGACATAAATGAATCGTACATATGTACTATCGGGGAATTTGTTAGTGTTTCATTTCAAAAGTTAAAGCAGACATTTGTACCTTTGAAAATATTGATACGATTCAGAATATCCAATCGGACGCTTTTATTACCAATAATGTATTCAGTTCAAAGTTGCGCAAATTAATTCGTTATTTTTTAAAATTATATTGTGACAATGTACATATATTATTTTGTAATGGAGGAGGAGTTTGTTAAAATGTATAAAACATCATTATGTATAAAATGTATTAGTTAGAGCCATCTATTTTCAATGGTCACGGAAGATCAGCATATGTGCTGAGTGGCCTTAAATAAATAAATAAAATTTTGTAAGAAGTCTCTGCAATGAACAAAGCATTGCTAATGTGGGGTACCACAGATTTCCGCAACTATACCTTTGGACTGTATGTGATTATCGATTTTAAAAATTGAATCTGCATTCATAAGGAAGGTAAACACTACGTTTCATGTATTTTAAAATAGTTTTTCAAGTACATATGTGATTTAGCTATGAATTTACTTTGTAAAATAAATATTCGTCTCCTAATAATATATCACTAAATGCCTTCTTTAGCGATGAAAAAGATTGGAAACACACACATGAATGTAATAAGAAATTTATGAGAGCGGGCTCACACTCACTAAACTTTCGCACTACTGTTGTGCGATTGTCGATTGTTTCGCAGCCAATTCAACTGTTTAGTTGCACAACTAAAAATCGAGTAGTGTGCGCACTTCTATATAAAGGCATAGGAATCAAAGCGATACTAAACACTTGTTCCATAGTTAGAAATGTGTGCGCACCCTCTATAAAAATACTTTTTTATAGTAGTTTAACTTTTCAATTTCTAGAAATGTCTAGAATTCGTACATTCTCTTCTAAATACAATCAATATAGGATTGGAAGCGAACCAATTCACTGGCCTGTTTCGCATCACGACTCGATTGTAACCAGAAGTTTTGTTGCTCCATTAGCGCTTTGTCTGAGTTTAATCGCTACGTTATTGCAAATACATTAACACGAACATTACTAAAATAGAACTAAATACGATACTTAAATACTAATATCGACTTAGGATAGAGTTTAAATATTTGCTATCTCAACTATTGTTAAGCTAATTTAATCGTATTCCCAAAAAGAGTGTATCAATTTTTTATGTGTTACCTCACACTTTGAGCTCCGGTAAAGCAAATTTATTAATTCCTCTTTCTTTGAAAGGTAATGTTTGTTCGGGTCCTATGTGTCGTATTGCAGTGTGAAGACACCGTACAAATCTCCCTCTAGTCGGTAATCCTAAAATCAGTCCTAAAAATTATTTAAATATACATATACAGAAGTTTGGTAGAATCAATGAGCAGGGGACGCCGCTTTCGTTCTGCCGAGTAATTTGATACGCTTCATCGAATTACGACCGAGTAAATATTTTTTGACTTTATTCTTTAGAGTTTTATATTGTTTTTTAGGAATATATTATAGAAATTTAAAGTAGGAAAACTTTTTTTCTGGACATGTCCCACCAAATTGTATGATGTCTGATAACATTCTAACGTGTAAAATATGTGATGGAAATATCGGATTTTGTTACCTTATCTGACAGTGACGTCATTTTTAAGCTATCTGATCCTTTATCAGCCAGTGGTGGGACAGACCCTAAATCTTATAAATATTGTATGTCGAAGAGTGGCCAGTTAAATAACTAATCCCACGTCGTCAGAGCAGCCAGGTGCCGCTGGCGCGGCGCAGCACTCCGCGAGCGCAGACTCGCCGCAGGGGGAGGACGAAGAGGCACGCTCGCCTCCCGTCACGCCGCTTACCAACCACCCTAACGTAACGGTCACTAGAGGCGTTAGACGCCCTCTGCTCTCGGACGAAGAAGATTAGTAGTAGGTTAACTATCTGTTATGTTGTTTTATGTATATGTCTTTTTTTTTGTGTTTTGTAAGGGGGTTGTATTCATGATCTAAAAGGGGAGGGGTGTTATGTATGCGTGTGTACCTTGCCTAAAAAGGAACGGTCGGCTGCGCCCGACGACTGCGTCTATGTGACGTGAATAAACGAGTCTGCACCAAGCAAGCGCTGTTTTAATTACTCATCCACATATCCATCACTATGAAAAGATAAATACTGAAGTAGTTAATATTTTAGTTATTTCCAATTACAATATCGAGAATAATAAAAATCTGAACCTGATTACATAAGTAAATTCACAATCTTTATGATTAATAGCTTTTGCCTGCGACTTTATTCAAAATTCTACCAATAAATATGTCACTAAGTGAAAACATAGCTTTCTAATGATAAAAGTATTTTTGTAATCAGCCCAATAGTATGTAAGTTAAATTATTATGTAGGGAACCTGATACATTTTACGAAAACACTCCACAGTTACACTTGACATTCATACACAGCACACATACACACTTACATAACACGTACAATCACTCACACATATAAACACGGTGCACGACGAGTGGTCGAAATATAGTGCAACGCATCTATTTTTGTGACCTGTCATTGGTGCATTTAAATTCGCGACTGCACAGCTGACCGGGGTCATTGACCGAGCGGCGCGCGCGGTTAATTAACAGTCGCTTTCAAACTGTGCCCGCGCTGACCACTGTTAATTATCGCTCTTGTTATCCCAGCTTATTATTATTGTGTTTCTTCTCTTCTTCTACTTATAACGTGTTGCACTCTCCTTCTACTTCTTTTTATTATATATATTGTGTTGTGGATAAAGTGTTTTTGGTGTGAATAAATTGGTTGAAGAATAACGGTCGCATCATTTAAAATCTGCACCATCACTCATCACCCCAGCGACACCATCACCACCTACCACCACAATTACTTACATATCTTTCCTCTATACGATATTAAATAGCTAAAAATGTACCTCTAAAGTTATTAAAATGTTGAGATTTTACCAAAATGACAAATCCTGAAAATAAAATGTCAATTTAAGCTAAAAAAAAGTATTTTTATCTTAAAAAGTAGAAGCGAATGTCTATTATCAGATGATTCGAGTTTCGCAGCGACTTGAAATTGGTTTCCTAGCGGAAGACCTCGGCTAAGTTTTGACAGGCGGAATTGATTTTTGTCGCTGTTTGCTGCAGATTTATAGACTACAATAATTTATGTATCTTAGAATAAACATTTAAACTGAAGTAGGTTACTCTGAGTTAAACATAATTTAGAGTTACAGCGTTAAAGACTTTATAATCCGAGTCGAGGATTCGAATTCGCCATTCGACTATTATTATTTTTTGTAACATAAGGTGGCAAACGAGCAAGCGGCCACCTGAATTCGCCAAAATGGCGAAGCGACCGCTGCACATAGACATCCGCATTTGCAGATGCGTTGCCTACCCTTATACGACGGAGGAGGAGACGCACATAAAGAGGATATTTCCCCTTTCTCTGCATCTCCTCCACCGACAAATCCACTTCCCCTTCGCATCCTCTCCTTATAAGAAAAGGGTGGTAAAGAGAGAAGGACTTAAATTAGGCCTAATCTAATTTAATCGTACATCTTACTTAGAAATAGATCTCGATGAAATTTTGTAAACCTAAATATAAACGTAGCCTGGAAAAATACGGCTACTTACTTTTTTTTATATCACTTGGCAAGTCACCGGCGATAGCTAGTATTTAAAAAGAAATAACCATTGCAAGTTTTATCATTTGTAATATTAGGAAAGTCGTTAATTTTATAGTTACTGCATGAGTTCATTTGCTATTTCCGAGAATTCATATGACGCCTTCCTCCTTTGTCACTTTAAAAAAAGGTAGATAGTTTTAAGATTATGGCTAAAACTGCTAAATTACCAAATAAAAATATAACAAAAGCAAATCAATCTAATTCAGCATTAAAGTACCTACATTACTATTCTCAAACACATTAAATCCTACTGAATATATGAATTTATTTGGTAAGCTTTTAGCGTTGGCTTCAATCAGTTAAATTCGCTCAGGTAAATGTCGATATCGAGTACGAGCTAATGTCATTAAAAATACTAATGGAAATTGACTGACGCCAATTAATCGCCAAATAGCTGGAAAATTTACGATGTTTACTATAAATAAGTTATTTTATTTTTGGCAACCGACGTGTAATCTTGCATAGACGTAAGGGACAGGAGCTAAGGGTCCTCCAAATGGAAATTTGTGATCACTGCCTACACCCTGCATTACAGACGTGACCTGGTATTGTAGATAAAACAATCATACTTCATACTAATATTATAAATGCGAAAGTTAAGAAGGAAGTATGGTTGGAGGGATGGATGGATGTTTGTCAGAGTTTGTAGCCTAAACGGCTGAACGGATTTCGATGAAATTTGGTATTGACGTATAAATGATAATATGGAAGAACACATAGGCTACTCACTTTTGTTTTTTTTTAATTCCACGCGGACAAAGTCGCAGACGAAAGCTAGTTATTAACACAATGAAATGAGAATAAGTACAAGTCTGTCATCCACATGACTTGTCTATTTCTTCCCTAAACATTATTAAATTCGACAAAGCACAAATATATAAAAAAAAAAACAAATAAATCGAAGCAGTATTCACACGCTATACGTTATAGGAAGTTAGTTTGATTTTACTTAACTACTAACAATTTCCGCTTGGATTATTCCGCGTACAAAACCATGTACTGCTTATCGTAAACACGTAAACGTAAACGCGAAGTCAGCCTTTAGAGCGCGCACCTTTGACTAAACTATCGCACAACTGTTTAGTCGCGCTTTGATTCCCATGAGCTTATAAGAAGTTGCACCTTACTCAATTATTAGTTGTGCAACTAAACAATTGAAAGGTCTGCGAAATAATCGACAATCGACAATCGACAATTGCACAATAGTTCGATTGTTTGATCAAAGGTGTGCGTTTTTAAAATCTTATACTTGTATGACAATAATCATAATCATCATCACCAGCTCACTATACGTCCCCACCGAGGGGCTCGGAGCCTACCCTAATATGGGGTGACTAGGACATAGTCAACCACGCTGGCCAAGTGCGGGTTGGTTTTCACACATATCTTTGAATTTCTTCGCCAATATGTGCAGGCTGCATCACGATGTTTTCCTTCACCGTAAGAACGTCGGGTAAATTATGTACATATGAAAAATCGAAAATCACATTGGTACATGGCGGGATTCGAACCCAAGACCTGTAGATTACAAGTCAAGTGTTCAAACCACTGAGCCACCGACGCATGACAATAATGTAACTCTCAAAAGAAAATTGTCATAAAATAATGGTATAAAATGTCCAGTGACTATTTGAAGTAACAACAATTCTCATAATAATTCAATTAACATTATAAAATTCTTCATTCTTTCCTATTTGAATATTGTTCTGATAAAGCATTGAAAAGTTTCTAACAATAGAGCGCATTACATGACTCTTGACCCGATTTGAACAGGCTATCGACGCTTGTAAATGCGATTAATATTGTAATAACGAGGGAACAATGGCCTTCAGTCAAGTACTCGTAATATAATTGAAATGACAACTTAATTAATAGAACGTACTTCTCTATGTTGTCTTTTTTGTTTCGTATTTATTTTCAGAGACGATATTTATTTTTGAAATGACAAAAGGGATTGGGAGAAGAGGACTCTATTCATTTTTATTATTTGATTATATTTAATTCGTTTCTAATAGTAGAGACGTAATAACGTGATTTTATTTATTTGTGTAACCTAAATAAAAGTAGAAGAAAATCACAACTTTCGTTTATTTTTTGCAGAAACAATTATCAATTCTTTATTACATTTGTAACACTACTTTCTTTCAGCATATAAAGCAGTTATATTCGACCTTACGCCTTATAAAATAGAGGTGGTTTTTCTTAGTACAAAGTTATACAGGGTGTTCGTTGCGTGCTAGACGAACTTATCTCTGAAACGTAATTATTTCAGGAGTGTCGGTAACTCGACTTTTATAAGAATTACGTCGACCGAATTAGCTTAATAACAGGCGTTCCTCGAACGTTGAAAAACATCGGTTAATTCCATACACAGTTTGAGATAAGAATCGCGAGGTAGGGGAAACGTGGGGATGGTTGAAAGTAGGCCGCTGGGGAAGGTGCCTCGGATATTTTTGTTTTTTTATAGACATGGTGACTTTATATGTAAAATATCTAATGTATATTTCAACGTAGTTTTTATTATTATAATTTTCCTATACTTATTCCGTTGGGATAGGTTTGGGTGTTCGGTTACTGATTGACTCTATTTGTTTTTTATACTTAATATTTAAATATATATCGTCAATATAGAAGCACCTAGCAATAGATCATTTAAAACCGGACATGAAATGATTTATTCAAGTCTGTAATGAATGCAATTAAAAAAAAATAAAGGAGGCAAACATGGAAAGCTTGTTTTACTTTTAAAAATATGTTACAATTTAACAAGATGTATTTCAAAGCAAACCATATTATTGAAAAAAGAACTTCACCGCTAAATATTTATGATAATAAAGAGCAGGACTTCTCTCTACAGTACATTGTAGAACCTTGAACTATATTCAATTTCTTACTTTTTTCTAAGTAAAAAAATAATCAAACAATCTTACCTTTCGCCTATTTAACTGCAAAATTAACACAAACACTCGAACAAATAAAAAAATAAACTTAAAACCAAACTCACAACACTATACTTTAACCACAAATTACGTCTTTAATACGTTTTTTATTTTATTTCAGAAGTCAGTATAAAACTTTCCCGTCGCGCGAACTACAACGAGCGGCGCGCACTTCCCTACAGGTATGCTCTGAAACACTGAGAGCTTTGCACTGAAGCTCTCTCTGCCGGCTGGCGGAGTGCGTGCGCACTTTGACATTTGCACCTAAGCTTTCAGCGTGTCTTCCTACACTCTGCCCGGTCTCGATATGGGAAGTCGTTAAGTTTGCCATCTGGCTAGCTAACTACTACTAATCAATGTGTAAATTGTTGAGATTTTAATTAAAATAAATTGTTAACTATTTGTTTTACATAATAAAGGATATGCGAAGTTTAAAGTTTTGCTGAATTTCTTTTATTCGTGTACTAAACGCTTCATACTCTTATGACTGCTGTGTGAATATATTTGACTACAGTCAGAGAATCTTGCGATCCCATATTAAAAACTACTGTCTTTCAAACATTTTATATACATTGAGATGACGCGAACCAATTGGATGCAGCTTGTGTGTAAATAAAGGTCGAATAGTTACACAGATAATTTCTTTATTACTATCTTGTTTGCGCAACTCACTATTACCTGATTGGTTATTTTTTAGAGACGGAAATGTCTCGTTGCAGGGAACAAAGCTGATCCTATAGTTGTAACCCCGCGGATGTTAACAACTGTACACATAGTATGTATGTGTCGTTGACAATTAGCCACAAAGGTCACTGAATTATACATTGGTTTGCTCAAAGCTTGGATTCAGAACGGGGGCAGACTTTTGACTAAGCTATCGAAAAACAGTTGTACGATTGTCGATTGTTTCGAAGCCAATTTAACTGTTGTTGCAGAAAATCGAGTAGTGTGCGCACCTCCATGTATGCTCATGGAATCAAAGCGAGACTAAACAGTTGTGCGATAGTTTGGTTACAGGTGCGTACCCTGTTATTACTCTCTAATGATAGTACGTTTCAATTATTATGATTGTTTACTCGGTTTGGTTAAACTAACCAATCACAAACCTTAGAAAAAACTCCGTAACCTCTGGATCCCCATAATCCATTTTTATTTTAGACGAGCTTTCGCCCGTGACTCCGTCCGCGCGGAAATAAAAAAAACAAAATCAAGTAGCCTATGTGTTCTTCCAGACTATACTCTACATCTATGCCAAATCTCATCGAGATCCGTTCAGCCGTTTAGGCTACAAACGCTAACAAACATCCATCCATCTCAACTTTCGCATCTATAATATTAGTAAGATATATTGATATTAAACAACTCTAGTGACATTCAATAACAAAATTCCACAACTATCGTGTACAAAGTGAAAGGTTAGAGGCATATCAGAGACTTGTATACTCACATTATTCAAATATTACCCATAGCCTTTGAACGACACTGACCTGATACTTTAGTATTTCTACTATAGTTTAATTGTCTGTACATTTACAATAAAAATTACCTATGGTTAAGGCTATTGAATAATCTTGTACAGTCAGCTACATAAATTGTATATGTCTTTGGTTTTAAACGTATCCATGCATGTATGAGTAAATATGATTATAATGGTCGAAAGCATTTTTCAATACAGATTTTTGAAACCAAAAGCGTATATCCTTTATGTTTTTTAAATGTACGCGTATTTTGCAGCTGACTGTAAACGATAACTTATTATATTTAGTGCTTATCCCACAATTCTTGTAAACTTTCAGATAACAATCCAACGTATCGGATTTTGGTACGCTATCTGACAGTGACCATCAATTTTAAGCTATGAGAGCCTCTATCAGTCAGTGGTAGGACAGGCCCTTCAACAAATATATGCAATGATGTGTAGGCAATCAATCAGCATTCGCCATCTCTTAGGCTCTGACTGCAAAACTGAGGAAGACAACTTTATAAAAACGTACCATTTCATTGTAAATTTCAAAAGTACAGTCGCGTCCAAATGTTTCATAGTATAAAATAACTTCTTTGTTCGTCGTCTTTTCACAGCTGTAGTTGAGAGGCGTTGCTCGTACTCGTTCGTAGCCGCGCTTTCTGAATACGTGTCGCCTTTTGTTTCTGCCAAGACGCGATTATAATTGCCCTGCAAAACGCTGTTTCAATGAAAACTGCAAGAGTATTGTGTTTTAAATAATTTATTGTATTACAAAAAGAAATAATCTAAAAGTATTTTACGCGTTGGTAAATTCTTAATTACTGGATAATAATTTAAGAAGGTCGTCATGTTAAACGTACTAGTTTTAAGAACAGTTTAAATAAAATGTACTGTCAAATTTCAATTTAAGAGCCATCATGGTATCCGAAAAGTACGATATATAACGAAATAATTGTAACATAAGTACATCAGAATTTTACGATACGAACTATATTATTCCTGCTTCTCGTTACCATTAAGTAAATTTATATCTCACTTTTGATATTGAAATACGTCGCAGTCGCGATAATAAAAATATCATATGCAAAACAAGATGTTCTAAATATATTCAGCCGTGCCTTTGTAAGATATTTCTTGACTACACAAAGAAATTCTAAGTTATTGCGTTCTCTGAACAACTAAAGTGTATGCAATGCGTGTTTTATCCCGTTATATGCATATACTACTTTGTATACTGTATTTATGAATTTTATTAAAGAGATATAAACGCATATTATTAAAAAACAATGTGTTTCTCAGCTTTTTTAGGTTGTTGATATATCACATAATGGCGAGTATTCTCGATCTAATTTGAAACTAGATTAATATAAAAATAATGCAGTTTGCATTTCAAAGTTATTTAGTTAAAGTCTAATCAAAATGTTTATCTTCAATGCTCAAACATCTAATCAAGTTTTACAACAAATTCATCTTCAAATTCAAACATGAAACCTCACAGAATAGAGTGAGGTGAATGACCTCTGATTTATAATTTGTATATTCTTATTGTAAGTAAATATCGGGTTCATGTTTTCGATTACTTTTATTTACTTTGATATCTTATTTATTTTTCATATTCTACGTGAAAATTGCTAAAAAAAGTTGCAAATTATCAAATAATTCGCTAAATACTTAAGATAGTACGGGCGTCAATTTGAAGCAATTCCGCGTACAATCTGATAAATGTGCGTGCAGGAGATCTAATTCCCCTTTTTACCCTTCTCATTCAAGAAAAAATTGGGAAGAGATTTGTGCGAGAAATTATTTGTGTATGTATTTTCATGGTATTTGTCACTTAGAACAGTGTACAGAAAATTCCAATAATTTTGTATGTTTAAATTTTTAGTATTTAAAATCGTCAGGCGCTTAATGAAATCTTTTGAGTTTATTTTTCTTTCAGTTAATGTATTTACATTCATTGACATTTACTGGAAATCTGTAATATTTGCAGCAAACACGCTGCAGACCACATATTCAATAAAACGTGAAAGTAAATTTTGAATCTATGACCTGAAAATTTGTTCGACTCGAAGCGACTTCAGGCGTAGCTTGTCGGAATATCAATTTCTTGGATTCGTTTCAATTTATATTTATTTACGAGGATACATGATATGTTAGTTAATTCCCGACATTACGTGCTTACATGAAATATCGTTTTATTTATTTTTACCATGCAAAGTATACTAACATAATAAAACGTAGACACACACTTCTTTGTTATCACAGCATGTTCTTAACATTTTTTAACAAAAAATCCTACAAACATGCATTAGGCTGTTTAATTTAGGGAATGAATAAGTTTGAAAATATTTATAGTTATATGCAATTGAAAATTTTTAAGTTCAACAACAAAATGAAGTTTTTACAATATCATGCGGATGAAGCCGCATAGGAACTTGTTTGTTTTACAAAAATATCTGGGAAAACTTTCAGGAATTAGATAATCGTTTCCAGAATCTACAAAGATATTCCTAAAGATCCATTTGCATCAAAAAAGAAACGTTTCGCTTACTGATCTGTTCGTCGATTCAAATAAAATGTGATAAGTCGTTGTATAAAGCCTAGGAGTCTCGCTAACGAGCCCCTAATGTCTCGGAAACTCCATTGTACGGAATCGTTTTGACTGTCGCGATGATACTACGATATCAAATCTAATGACTTCGGATATTCTGAAGGATACTTCATTGTTGACGCACAATTGCCTTTGGATTTCCTTTAACTGAAATGTCATTTCTTTAAATATGTAAATGATGGCACAAAGAAGACCCTAATCTACTTCCACGAAGACAGAACACTATTCTATTTCTCTGTTGTACATTAAGGGCGCACACCATTGACTAATCGCACAACTATTGCCCGATTGTCGATTGTTTCGCAGCATTCAACTGTTTAGTTGCACAACTAAAAATCGAGTAGTAATAATCCATATAAGCTTATAAAAATCAAAGCGCGATAGTCAAAGAAGTGCGGGCGTTTAATCCAATCATAGGATAGCTCTGTCTACTAGTTTACCTTGATTTTTAACCCTTGTGTGAAATTAGATAATATACTAAGATGCAGAAGGCAAAGAATCCATTTTTCTCAAAAAAAAAACCTTAAGTAAAGAATATTAATTAAATGCAAAAGGAGTTTTGAATCTGTAGTATTTTGTTTATGAATTTATCGGTTCGGATACGTAAGGCATCATTTCAACGCCAAACAATTAATTGAAGCCATATACCATACAATATATCATATTTTATCAATATACACAAACTCTTGCACACAGAAAGATATAAAATATGATATATACAAAATACTTAGAGAACCTTTGTCATCTATATTCTATTATAATAAAGCGTAAACACGCAATTTTTTTTACACACAATTACAGCATATCTTCGAAAAATTCTTATTTTAATAAACTTCGTCGTAACACACTTACGTCACGGTTTAGGCTATATATTTTCACGCCATTAAACTTAGAGAGTAAATATTTTGGATAAGAACCCTAATGTGGGAAAGAGACCATAAGTTGCTGCCAACATCAAGGAAGCAAGATTGACAAGGTGTGTCATGTCATGTTATATTTACATTTGCTATTGATAATTTGACAAATGTAAACAAAATAATTATTTTATAATTCCATGCGGATGAAGCCACACGGGAATAGCTAGTTTATAATAATGTATTAGTGTTTATTCTATCAAATCTAAGCATAACCGCAAAATTTAATTAAGTAACTTTGCAGGCGATACGCCGGGACAGAAGGAATTAACTTATATTTTAAAGGCTGCCATACAAGGACAACTTAAAAATGTTTCAAAGGAATATTGGACCACCATCGGTTACACTTTGCCAAGTTAATGGCGCCAATAACATAATACAGACTAGACTTGAGGTCTAGACATGGAAATGTATTACGAGTACAGCAAGTTCTTTAGATGCCAAGTTATAAATCAAAGATACAAGTTTAAGTTAGGATGCCAAAAGCAAAGAATATACACTAATATTACGGCAACCTTTTTTCTATTTATGAATAAAGATTAAATTCAAATATAACTGAATCAAATTCTGGCAACGGCTTTGCGGGATTGACGCCTAGTCTAAATAATTTTGATTAATTAAGTCATTACTAAAGGTCTTCCTAAGTAACCAATTAGCGACTCTATGTCCAACAGTGTCTATATTTCGCGTCTCAAAGACGGGTCGCCTTAATTGTATAACAAACAATTTCTCTCAGCAAAGCTGTTCGTCGGCAAAACTTACTCAATTAACTTTCCCTTTGAACGCTGATTAGACGTTATTTATTAACCAGATTAAAGGCATACTGCGACCGCGGACGAGGGCGCACAAAATAAATCATATTGCTATACCTAGAGTCTACCTTTAGTGTAGATTTAGTAAGAGATATCTACACTAATCTGTTGTCAAACACTTAAGACGTCCGCATACTCAAAACTAAATAGTGGCAGAACAGTTTAGTCACGCTTTTATTCCTATATATATGGAGGTGTGCACACTATTCGATTTTTAGTTGTGCAACTGAACAGTTTAATTGGCTGCGAAACAATCGAAAATCGCACAACAGTTGTGCGATAGTTTAGTCAAAGGTGTGCACACGATCTTAACGTGTCTTAGTGTAGAAGTTAATTCATAACTCTAGTCTCCAGTAAATAATTAATTTCAACAGTCAATTTGTGAATATCGTTCATTTAAAATCTGACATTTTAATACACCATAAACGAAATTCTATAGACATAATAAAAATGTCTGTTACAAAAGAACCCACAAATGTACAGTAAAACAGTTAGTTTCATAAAATGTTCCAACTCAATTTAAAACCCTACGCTTCGTTAGTTTTCTAATGTAAATGTTTTACAGTGCAGTTAAAATATTCAACTGGAATGCATTGAATGTAGAGTTTGCTTTGCGAGAGATCCACAGACCGGACGGTCTCGTAGGAAATCTAATTTAAAAATAGCAACCTTTCTCTTACAAACAAAATATTCTTTTAAGAGCTATGCAATGAACGCTTAGTCAGCGTTGTATCAGATTTAAAGTATTAAATAACTAACGAGCACGCTATCTTCAACCGGATGGACAGTATACATTACTTACTGTTACTTAATAGCAGCCAAACTATCTCCAAATATTTCTATTTTTTCCGAATATTAATTAGGTAACCTGTTTCTTTCAGTATAGTTGACATAAACACCAATATTCTAATCTAAAAACTGGATAAATCATTTAGAATGCTATCGAAAAAATTGTCCTTCCTTCCATACAAACTTATAAATATAATTTTGGGATGAATCTCTAAGATCAAGTATCGATTACAGTCATAAAGACGACACTTGAAGGGTTAAAAATTATTAATTTCGGACCCCTACAAGTAAGTAACTCTAAGTAAATATTGGGCTTTTCAAGAATTGAATAAAGAAAAACAAACGAGAGATATCAAACTAGAAATTCAACTCATTATATTGCAGTAAAATTCAACTCGAAGGAAAACTTTTAAAACAAACTTCCTATAATTTCCATCAGACATCGAACCTGAATATAAGTTTTCATCCCCGCTTAATATTAATACAGACTTTGAGAGTTTTATAAGAGTTCTTACATTAAATATAGATTTCACGAAATCGTAATTTCTGACTGAAACACGGTAAAACATTGTGTGGGAGTTTATCTCATTTAGAAAATTGGGCCTTTTTTAAATATGATTAAGGAATCCTTTATGTATCTTCTTTCAGTTGCTAAATGTTAAAGTTTAAACATCCAATAGCTTAATTGCTAAAAGTACAGAATACAAGATTAATAAGATTTCGTTAATTTGAGTTCACCAATGACGATGGTCAATTGTCATATACCACCTTTAAATTTAGTCATCCTCAGTTCATATACATCTCTACTCTTGAAGCTTGATCCTGTAATACATTGTGTTTAATGTAGGTAGGTTTGCATAACCTACCGTCAAATGATTTAGAATAAATCAGTCCCAAACCAACCGCCGTTTCATTACGACCTATACATTACAACTGGCGACGAGGATTTTTTTTATTGCGTAAAAAGTGCAGTGAAGGCGTTTAAAAGAGACGATAGGGCGCGAACAAGTGTGCGCATATATTATTTCGCGAGAAATTTTATTGGACGCGGAACCTACGCGTGATCATAACATGTCGGCGGTCGGTGGTGTCGGTGTTGGCAAGGCGGTATGTCGTGGCAGCCGGGAGC
>NW_013524991.1:96970-163563 GCF_000836215.1 Papilio polytes | reverse complement strand
AATATATTACAATCTCTCCCTTAAAAGAATGTCAACACATACACCGCAAAACATAGTTTAACACTTAAGTAGATTAACAACAGCAACTCTTATCCTAAATTAGAGATATTAAAGAGAGGAAGAGAACACCGCCATGCAACCAGCATATATTTGAAAAGAAATTCAAAGAAATCTACGTGTGAAGTCAATTTGAACTGGGCCAGCGTTGACTATGGCTAATGCATCCCTAAGTAAGGATAGACTTTGAGCCCCTTAATTGTGGTTACATGAGATGACAATGAATCCTTAAGTAAAAGACTAATTTTTTACATGCTGAGATATTGAGTATGTTCTACATTTAGCTTTTACCTAAAATAACACGAGAAATTTTAACTATGTACACTTAAAAGCGCGTACATAGTTTCAGAATGTAGAGGCGTTAAGTGTGTAATAATTTATGTGCCTCCTACTAAATTCTACTTAAGCGAACATGACGCTTAAAGGTGTCATTGACAAGGAAACCACATTTGAAGCTTTCACTAAGTATTCAGAGAAGCTTTTAAGTTATCAGATGTACTTAAGTACAACTTGTAATATTTAGTTAATTATAAATAAGAAAATAAAAATAGATGGTTATTTTAAAACTAAAATTGTATTTGAATAAGTAATACAACAATCCTATTGTATAACTTTGAAGTAAAGTACTTCAAAGTTTATAGTCGCATTGCTAGAGTATGAAAAAACAATTTTATTTATACGTAGTCTACTCGTATTGTCGCAGAAATGGATGATAAAGTCCACGAAGCAGACATTTCGACACTTCTTAATTTATAAATAAATCATTATAAACTATAGTAACTCAGTATCTTCGATCATCTCAAGACTAGACATCTATTCCTATACAAATGACTCGCTCTAGCAATGCACTAGCATGTTAAGAACTAGCCTCAAGTATAACTAATTCGTTGCGTCTGATGTGTGCTCGAAACTAAATTCAAATTCATAATGTTAAGAAGCTATCGGTAAACTGCCGGAGTAGTGGCACAACACTATACCATTGTCATCCACGTCCCGTCACTATGACAGCTGTCAATGTCATCTGAAGTATTGAAAATAAGCACGCCATCTGGCGGTAATCAGTTCACTGAGTAACAAAGTGTAATTACATTGTTACCAATTATATTATTGTCTAAGAATAGTTATGTTGAGATCGTATCTGTCTAAGATGAATTAAATTATAATAATTATAAGATGTATTTAATATTTAATAATTAATTATTCAGAAACTGTACACATTTGTCTTGCGAGCAGGTGTTACAGTCCAGTAAGCACAGACGCAGGTGTGCCGGATGTTACTGTCGTATAATTGAATTAAGATCTCGCTTGAAATTCGGCACAAGACAAGATATACGCGAAATCACACCTTTAAACTATCGCACAACTGTTGTCTCGCTTTGATTCCTTTCAGCTTATATGGTACACTACCCGATTTTTAGTTATGCAACTAAACATTTGAATTAGTAGCGAAATAATCGACAATCACACACTTGTGAAATAATTTATTCAAAAGTGTGCGCCCGCTTTTAATATTAATAAAGCAGACTTAATTGACACTTGACGTAACGTATCAGAGATGATGTCCGTGACGTGATCCGTCAAAAACGAACTGTGCTATCTCTGAATGAGATCGAAGATAACTTGCAAATCATAACATAATATTAACTTGTTTGTAATTTTTTTTTAAGTGAAGGAAACTTATAATTTCTGTAAAGAATTTACATTTCTCAGTCAGTACAACTGCCCATTGAGAGTTAATTACTTATTAAAGAGATCTTAAATTAGTTTCCAGTTCCAGACTGAACTAGTCAGTAAGTTATGAATAATTAAATAAGTTTCATCTAAAAAGAAGTAGATAAGTAGGTTACATTTCAAGATACTAAAATTTCACACTATATTTATTGAATACAGATTTTTAATAGTCATTTAAATTCTTTATTTAATCTAAATTAAAAATAAGTACATTTCATTAACTAAACAAACAAAAGAAAAGTGTAAGATTTACACTTCTACGTATTTTTTCTATTAAAATCTAAGTGTGAATTTTCACTGATATCAAATGAAAATATAGAGATATCTTCGAGGTCAAGGTCCGACAATGTAAACCCACTCTTACAGCTTATGTATTCAGTAATGTTTAATTCAATATTTTTATATGACAAGCATAAATCGCGAGGTGTTTTTATGAGAGGAGGCATTATGTTCAGAAATATGTAGAAAACTCCCACCTCTTGCGTTAAAATTTCATGTCTCACAGTCTGCGAACAGTTTATCTGAAAATAGTAGACGGGGACTACATAATGCTTTCACACGAAGACAGAAAAGTGTAGAGTAGTAACCTACACAGTACAGCTATAAAAGCAGTATGGTTGTGCCTCTAGCGTTTGCATTAAAGTATACGGTTCAGAATTTATATCATGCCCTCGTATGAAACAGCATAAGTTTATTCTCTGTAGACACATTTATTTGATTAACTTAAGTTAAGTGAAGCGTTGTTTCATTTGCTATTTAGTATAATGTCGAACACATTGCGAGTACTTCAATTAAATTTTTTAATAGAGAATCTTCACTAAAAGACTTCCTTATTAGTTGTTGAATAACTGGTTTTTTAGAAGTCTTTTATCAACAAGACACTATACTTGTTTGAAATTGATGAATTCTTAAACATTGTTATGTTAAAAATGAATCCTCCAGTGTGATTATGCCCTTAATAAAAAGGTTTGTATTTATATTAAAGTTTTAGGTATAGATCGTTGGAGGGGCGATTGCGAACCCTTTTGAGAACAAATCGGTTTAGTTCTGCTCCCGACACATTTCTTATTGTCTTTTATGTCCTGAAGATAATCTTATAAAAAAACGAAATCACTTCTACGTTGTTTATCGCAATTAATTTACAACATCTTTAGAGAAATAGTCCAAGATTTATTATCATTACTACTTATTGACTTATCATTTAAGTATAATGGAGATGTTGTATTACCTAGTTATAAGTAATTGAAAGTAATTTAATAAAAGTTAAGTTTTTTTTGTTGTAAGTAAAAAACAATATTTCTTTGCCTACTTTACTCTATGACAAAACATCTCTATGATAAGTGGCGGATGTTTTTCTTACTTTATCTGTGTTTGCTTTATGGAAAAACTTTTACCGCGTAATTTCTTTTCACCACGCCTAAGGCAAGACTGTTCTCAGAAAAAATATATTATGCTAAGTAAAAACACTTGGCGAATTCGTAGAAAATTTTCCGGTTAATTTTAGAACTTTCATTTTTTTTTAATTTTACTTTAGTATTTGTAAATTGTCAGTGTTATTTCTCTTGCATTAAAAACTTTGATAAAGATTTGTCTCAAGAGAGTTTTATTATGTGTACCGATAGATGTCACTGTTACTAATTAACACTTTACTTTAAACAAAATTAAAATCTACATTCTTTAGATTAACTAGAATTCAATGTGGAATAAACCTTAGCGTAAGATTTGATAAAGAGATTAAACTTTCACAAATGGACCAGTCGTTCCCAATCCGAACCCTTCTCGAACAAATCCGATTAGCTGAAAATATTGTCTATGTCTTTATTGTTTTATGTTCTAAAAAAAGAGGTATAAACTATAAAAAATTATTTGACATAACTACAAATCTTAATAACATTAAAATTAATTTAAGAAAAGACTCATAAAACATTGTTAAATATTTACTTAACAGTTGACCGATCGTATTTACGAACCTCTTGTATTATTCATTTAATCGTATTCATTAACAAAATAATTACAAAATTTGTCTACGCCTAAGTTATCACTTAAGTAGAAATCAATTAGTGTTATAATAGGAAGGAAAATCGTCTTTACTGAATACTTGAAGGCTTTAGAGGGCTTTGGAATCGATTGAAACTCGAAAGCCTGTAGGGTTTCTATACATAGCTCACACTTAAATTACATCAATATTACAGGGCTTATTACGTCTTATATTCAAAGGGTTTATTAGGAATATTCATGAGAACATTTCGTAAAATCATCAGCATTAAATTCGTACCTCTACTGAGATTAAAGTCCACTAATGAAATAATACATAGTTTGTCATTAACGTTACAAATATGTTCTCGTAACTGACACGCTATTCTTGATAGACCCCCTGTAACCATAATTACATTTAAATAAAATAATATATCTACGAAGAAATTAAAAGATATGTAAAGCCAATCAACGCATACTAAGCAAGCTTGATTAAGAGTTAGTTGTCCCCAACTTAAGATAAGTTCATGGCCTTCGCTAGGAGGTAGTCACCTGACGATATGCGACCAAACAGAATAACATTCGTTATATGCTAACTAAAACCAACATCATTTTGTAAAGTTTATGGAAAAGAGGAATATTTTATCCGCATGTTTTGGCCACATCCCGACTCCCCGGGGAACTGGAGACAAAATAAAAATAACGACTAAGGACCACAGTTCGAAGACTACTAAATATTCTAGTTGCAAAACACTTGTCAAAGCGACTTTTATAAAAGTGTAAGAGAAAATAACCGTTCATTTCTTGGTACGAATAAAACTTCATGTTGTTTATAATTTCATGAGGATTTCAAATAGTTTTCTTAGATAAAAGCATATTATTTTGATATTTGTAGTATCCAATAACTTAGAAAATAATCTTAACTAAAACATAGCTAGACTAGCACGCAATTCCGTCTGCGGGAAATTAATTAGGCTTTTTTTTCTTACAGACTATGCACACCTATGCCAAAATCAAGATCAGTTAATCTGGAAATACAGAGTAGAAAAAACTTCCATCCATCCATCCACCCATACACCCAAACTTTCGCATTTATCAATTTACTATGCGTATGAAGTAAATATTAGATTACGTCTTTTGTTATTTAATTACTGTTGTGCCAATTAATTTTCAAAGACAATCATAAAAATAGAAACATGTACAGTGTTTTGACATTAAAAACCTCACAGTCACAAAGAAACGTATAAAATAACGCATCCAATCTTACTAATATTATAAATGCGAAAGTTTAGATGTGTGGATGGATGTTTGTTAGAGATTAATGCCTAAACGGATGAACGAATCTGCGTAAAATTTGGCACAGATTTGAAAGATAGTCTGAAAGAACACATAAGGTACTCTCTTTTGTTTTTTTAATTCCGGACGGAGTCGCGGTTGAAAGCTAGTTTGTAATAAGTTTTCTACGTATACAGTATACATAACAGAAATAAAACATCTTTCTCCACTCGCACATAATACATCTGTTTCCTTTCAATTCTAATGGAAGTGAAATATAATATTGTTTCGTTTGTTCGAGCAAATGTTCCCTTTAGTGAAGCTAATATAGGTGTCACGTAAGATACGAGTTATATAATCTTCCAGAAGATTTTTGTTTCATAAATTAATGTAAATTATTCTTACTAATCTTACTAATATTATAAATGCGAAAGTTTAGATGGATGGATGGATGGATGGATGGATGTTTGTTTGCGTTTTAGCCTAAACGGCTGAACGGATCTCCATGAAATTTGGCACAGGTTTAGAGCACAGGCTATCTCGGGATAAGTTACGGTTCCCGTGGGATTCATTAATTTAGTTTTTTAAAGTTTACTCGATCATTCTGCGACGGTTAAACATATCTTATTGAAATTTGGCACAGATGTAAAACAAAGTCTGGAGTACACATGGGATAAGCTTCATCCCCGAGGTGTCCGGTTCCCGAGGGATGCGTAACTTTTTGTTATTTATATAGTTCATATGGTTCTAATACCTCGCAGACGAAGTCGCGGGCAACAGCTCGTAATGGAATATTATTGAAAACAAATGAGTATATTAGAGGAAGTTTGAGAGTAGCCCGAGCGGTAGAGAAGGTAAGGAGTAAAAGGTTAGCATGGGGGCATGATACACGGAGAACGAACGAACTAGAACGAACATAGAAAGAGATGTATTGTGTGAAAGGTGACATAATCAAAAAGGGAGTGATGACTGAGATGACGTATGATAAAGTTAATTTGGAGGACAAAAACCCTACGGGAGAATGATAAGAAGGATGATATTTAAAAGAGAGACATAGAGGTCGCTACTATGGTAAATATCTGTCCAATTAACGCGTCTGTTTGTCCGCGGATGTTTAGTCTAACGATGTTACATCGACCTTGATGTGGCGCAACTTTATCTATTTCCAATTGCTCTTCGATCAATAATTATAGCGAAAGTTAAGATGGATGTATGTTTGTTGGAGTTTATAGTCTAAACTGCTGAACGGATAGCGATGTTTATCTTTGTGGATAATCTAGAAGAACACCTAGGGTACTTTCGTTTGTTTTATTTCAACGCGAACAGAGTCGCGGGCAAAAGCTAGTTTATTATCAAAAACGTTGGATTTATAGTTACTAAATGAAGAGCAGCATAGTTGGTATGTGCAAAAATGTTAAACAATCAGATAATAAATCATTTTATTATATCTTAATACCTTTAGGTAAAGGCCATCTTGAATTTTATCACATTGAAAACTGTATTTACTAAAAATTGTTTTGGCTTTACAGTTATGTTTATATTTTGATTATTCTATAAATAGTAATATAACTTACTTTTGTTGATTCGTATTAAGTTTTGTTTTATACGAATAATTAATAGACTAGCTTTCGCCCGCGACTCCGTCCGCATGGAATTAAAAAACAAAAGTGTTTAGCCTATGTGTTCTTCAAGACTATCCTCTACATCTATACCGAATTTCATCGAAATCCTGTCAGCCGTTTAGGCTATAAACTCTAACAAATATCCATCCAATTTTTTATTCTAGTTTATATTATTCGTAGAGTTATTTTATTCATATTAGTATGAAGAAAACAAGTTGATAGTTGTTTTGAATAAACAGTAAACATGATTTATTATATCATAGAAATGTTATAATGTAACTGATAACTTACATGAATGAAGGAAATGAAGAACTGATCAAAGTCTACTTAGATACTTACATATGCATACATAACCTTACTTTTGCATAAAACAATGGTTAGTGGAATTAGTGGTCCACAGAAATCTAAATATGGTAAGTGAATGATTTAAATTTTTGCTGGCAATAATCCGTTAGAAGTGTTTTTACAGATTTTGGACACATTTTCTGTATTTTAAAATAGCTTAATTAGACATTCAGGAAGAATACTTAAAAGAGAATAATTAAATTGTATAAGATATCGTAATTTTTAATTCATAACAAAAAGAATAATCCTTGATTAACTCTACAATTAGATATAAATATTTTTAACTTCAAACCACGAAGTCACGTACATCGATTACAATTATCAACGCTAATTAGAGTATTTATAGCAGCGTTGGGCAATTTGCGCCCTTATCTCAGTCAATAAAGTAACGGAAACGTAGCAGATATGCGACCAGACGTGCCACAGGGTCAGAGGTACGACTTAACCCAAATATGCTAGACGCCTTCTAGACTTTGATATTGAACATTCAACTAACTTTTGCTCGTGACTCCGTCTGCGTGGAATTAAAAAAAATGAAAGTAAGTAGCCTATATTTCCGTCCTGAGTATGTTCTACATCTGTGCCAAATTTCATCGAGATCAGATGAGCAGTTTCGGCTAAAAAAAAATTAATAAATATCCATCCATCTAAACTTTTGCATTTACAATATTAGTAAGAAGTTAGATGTACGATTTGTTGGTTAAACAAAAATTGATAATAGATGGCGCTGACAACAAATGTAAATATATTTTCTTTCATTTAAAAATAAAATCATATTTGTATTAAATAGTAATGCGTTTTCAAAGGTAGTTAATTGTAAAAATATATTTGTTCAAGCTGCAAAAATAATTTGGAGGAATATTTGATATCATACTGGCCTCTAAAGAAACAATAAACATAATTTTAATTTAAAAAAAAGCAACGAGGATTTTAGGCGCGAAAGAGAGCACGTCAGCGATGCAGCGAAGAAAGGAATGTAACAACATTTTTATTATGACAATATAATTCTACAAATGTTCTTTTATAGTGTGTGTGTGTGTGCGTGTGTGTTTGTTTATGAATTTAAATAGCAGCAATATTTATCAAATAGTACCATCATACAAGAGCAGCATCATACGAATTATATCAGAGTAAGGTAACAAATTGCATTCAAGTAGATTTGGATTTTATCAAACGCAATAGAAGTCAGAAGCATAGTAACACTTTTGCGCGCCAAAACATTAGCGTCCCGGGCAGTCGCGAGGCGAAGCGGCCGCGGAGGGGTCAAGAAGGGGGCGAGCGGCGGAGTACGGGCGACGCATCTCGCATGCGTGACGTCATCCGCGCGTTCGCGCCATTTTGTGATTTAAAAACAAATATTTAAAAAGTGACTTTTACTTTTATTTTATTGGAACTTTAAGATTTAATTTAGTTTAGACTTCTCAAAAGAAGGAGGTACTCAATTTGTCTGTATGTTTTTTTTGTAATATTTTATTCATAATGTCTTTAGCCGAGTTAATAAAAAATCAATTTAATTATAAGGCTAGTATAGAAAAGGCTTATGAGTTTAATAAATCTCCTCAAGAACGTTTATCTAAAAAGTAATTTTTGCTTTGCATGTTAAATTTAGTTATCTACTAAAAGCAGACACAAAATGTACTGAGTAGAGTACAGTACTCAGACAGTACTCTAATAGCTTCACATACTGCCATAGGTTGTCCTACTTGTTAACAAACATTCATTGCTAATATTTGATTTGGAAGTAAAGTAATGGAGATATTTATATTCGTATCTGCTGAATTAAACAGAACAGTGTAACAAGTCACGAAACAAGTGATGCAGTACACACATTACAACGTAATTAAATTACAGTAAAAAACCTCGATTAGGGATTCCATACGCATACAGCTAAAGTCTACAACGACAGCTTAAACCAGTGAGTGTTCTGCTTCCAGTAAATTTACTATACTGTCCCTGTATGTCGGCCCTAAGCGGTAAACTGCGTTATCGCTTTGTATGGTGTCAGGACTTTGAAGCTTTTATCTTGTGGACAAACCCGAAAGGCGTTTATCTCTAACAGTGCCCAGTCGCTTGTGATGAGCTTCTGTTTTTATAGCTACGATATCTAAGGGTTGAGATTTTTTGTTAATTTTATTTTGCTAGAGAATTATAAATATTTTTTCTGTTATGTTTTTAAAATACAAGAGCTTTTGTTATTCTTTTATGTAGGCGATGAATTAGAACAATAATATTTTATAGCTATACTAGGTGTCTCTATAGTAAGTAAATAAATTAGGTCCTAATCTGGTCAGTATTACTGGAATTCACTGGATGAAACTCGAACTTTCTGGCAGGTGATAAGTCTATATTATTTACACTATAATTATCATTTGCAATATTAATTAAAATTTTGCATATAAAACATTTATTATTAAAAATTACGATAACCTATTGGTTTGTTTGATCAGTAGAGATGAAGAAATTTCCCTTAAAAGTTTCGAATGTTACTTGATATTTATTTTTACTTGTCCTATATAATATATAAGCTAATAAATGAATTACATATATATATTAATTATGTTAATTGCAAGTAAATAAGCTATTGATATTGTATAGAGGCAGACAAACAAACTTATCTAGCAGACATTGATTGTAAAAATATAGTAGTTAGTGCAGCGCAGCGCGTTATCTGGTGTCAGAGAGATCGTCAGAGGGTGGCATGATTGAGAGGTTATCGCGCCAGGGGTGCACAATTCGCTTTTAATTATTTAACAAGCACAAGAATCGCAACTCCAAATAAATAAATAATTATATTATAATAGAGTGTGGTTTCCAAAAATAATTATATTGGTTAAATCAAGGCTTAAGCGTGCCGTGAAAGCCACATATGTAATTTACAACATGTACACGAAATTCGTAACAATTCAAAGCCGTTAAGCTGACAATGTATTGATCAGAGCGTTGCTGTCGTTGTGGGCTTCCCAGACATCGGATTAACATAGCTAATTATTTCCGAACGGAGCCAGTTTCGCACTAATTTGAATATTTACTCGAATGTACCTTCATTTGAATATCAATATTGTTATTGGTAATTGCTTTGATTACGCTTCAATTATGTTAAGCTTACATTGGCTTTGTTTATCGTTATAATCCTTTAATCTAAATGTACCAGTAGTCAGTATTTTAATTGGGATATATCAAAAAATAATAGTCAATTAGAATTATACATAAAATATCCAAACATTGAACTTATTAATAAACATATATTATTTTTCTCATCACAGTATAATTAAACAAACCTATAAAGCCATTCCAAAAAAGCCGTTAATTCGATATCTCAGGTTCGACCTACGATTAATTTCCCCTGGAATTTTATTTTTCTGCGTCCCGGGTAATATCGAGATGACGGCCACAGTCACAGAGATTCAGCGGACGAGTTGCTCTCGTACAATGTTTCATTCATAAACAAGTGGAAACTGTTAATTGTCACACCTGATTGAAGCTACAACATGGATACAGGTATTTCTTAATTTATAAATTAACTTAATTATTTTGTACACTTGCTATTTCAAACTTGACATCATAAGTTTATCTATACTAATATTATAAAGAGGAAAGATTTGTATTTTTTTATGTATTAAAACAACCCGAAAACTACTGTGTCGATTTTCAATTTTCTATCACCGTTAGAAAGTTAATTTATCTGTGAATAACATAGGCTATTTTTATTTACTATTTCCTAATTTCACGCGGACGAAATCGCGAGCTACAGCTAGTCTCTTCTAAAGTTACCAAAATAAAAGTCGCTATGTTACGGAAACCTAAAAACAATTTTTTATATTGACAACATAATTCATTAATTTTTACTTGTCAAGTTGTGATAATATGTGGTGTTTTTATGCTGAAAATTGTTTATTACCGCGGATAAAAATATATGCGCAATTAACTTATGATAAATTAAAAAAGTGTATTTAGTTTTTAAATGGCGTTCGTTTGTTAAATGTATAGAGTTGCATTTAATAAGATTGTGGAACATGAAAGAGTGGTTAGATTTTTAGTCAAGCGTCATATGACAGTAAATAAATAACGCTGTTATTTATGATTCTCGTCAAATTCATTGAAATACTTTTTATTATTCAATTTTTTGTAAACTATTTAACTAAATTATTGCAAGTCTAGAAGATAAAATGCGTTTTATTATTATAGTTGTTTTTATTACGACCTACTAAAACGTTAAAGAAAAACATAATGGCAGACAACTTGACTAAAAAATCTTACATCATCATAAAATTAATCACACCACCAAAATAAACTAAAGCAACTTTAGTCAAACGCAAATCGTGCTTATAAATAGAATATCGATAATTTCCTAATAGATAGTAAGTAAAAGGTGTCACAGGCAACAACTAGTCTTGCATTGTTTATATAAACGAGAGGAAATTAAAGTGATTACAGTTTATCTTTAATTAATAACAAGTGTCGATGTTTTCATTGCGAGCCAATCTGTAGGCGTTGTTTACACGAGATAGCCACGTCACCTTCAAACTGGGGAAAGGGGAGACAAGGCCAAGGACACTGACAGAGTTATATCACTTATAAATAACTTATTACTTTAATTGATTAAAAGCTTTTCAATACAAACAGAGGTATCAATAATTTCGAATTAAAAGAAAAATGTTTATCACATTCAATTCTAAAAAGCTCGACACAATAAAGAGAAACTTCAATTTGTAGCATTAAAGGACTCTCTCTCCCCTTAAATCGACCTCCCCCCAGATCATTGGCTCAAGATTATGTAACAGAAACACCAGTAAATGTTCACTTACTCCGATTTCCATTTACTTTTCAGAAATCCATATTTTCTTTTTTTACAGAAGATAGCACTCTTACAGAAGTCGATCTAGAAGAAGGAGCATCCACAGCACTGATAGAGAATAGAAATGGCAACAACAACAACACCAATACAGATGTGCCAGATAGTGTTAACGGCAACTCTAAAGTGCTCAAGAGATTGGAGACGGTACCTGATATCAAGAGAGATACATCCGGGATTACTACACAGTACATCACAGCTGGTATAGGTATGCTATATCCCGGTGGTTGTATGACGTCACGCCTTGGAGCATGCGCACACCTTAGACTAAAATATCGCACAACAGTTTAGTCTCGCCTTGATACCTATGAGCTTATTGAAATGTGCAAGTAAACAGTTGAATTGGCTGCGAAACAATCGACAACCGTACAACAGTTGTGCGATAATCTAGTCAAAGTAGATAGTCAAAACTACGCTCGGCTAATATAGCGACTAATATAGTAACTAACAAACTAACCGAACCGAGTTGTAAATTCAAAATTGTATTGTATTGTATTTTTTTTATAGTCAGTTTCCGAGGTCCACTTAACTATTCGTTACTGTTTGTTTTGCAAACTTCAAGAGATGCGTTTACGAACTAAAGAACTTGAGTTTTACTCAGTTTAAACTTAGGTCAACTTAATAATTCACTAGGTAATAATATAAATATAAACTTCAACAACACAATATCAATTTTTAATTATTTTCAGTAAATCTGGGCGCATTTGCAGCCGGCGTGTGCATAGCGTGGTCATCATCAGCTCTGTTAAATACCACTCATGAGGTGAGCTATCTTATTTTGACCATCAAAACCCGTCAATAGGACAAGACAACAAATTGAAACATTTTTTCAAGATTTATTTTAATAAAACTCTCTCATATTTACTACTTACTAATATTATGAATGCGAAAGTTTAGATGGATGGATGTTTGTTAGAGTTTGTAGCTTAAACTGCTGAAGGGATCTTGATGACATTTGGCATAGATGTAGAGGATAGTCTAGAAGAACACATAGGCTTTTGTTTTCCCAAGCGAACGGAGTCGGGAGCAAAGGCTAATTTAATTATAACCGGTTGTTTATGAAGTAAATAGAGTTAATCTTAGAATGTTCCGCTACATCGTAAGTAACAATATGCAGGAATGTATTCATAATATTTTTGTTAAGCTTAGGAAGCTTCAGCATTTGCTCCTATGTTTAAGCTCCCACGCTTATAATAACAATGCATCTGTTAGAACTGCAGCTTTGATGCTTTGGGAGCATTAGCTAAGAAATTTGACTTAAACAATTTATATTCTACTAGTGTAGTCTTGACAGAAGATAGTATGACTTTATAGATGGGAAGAGGAGGGGATATATCCTTTTTCTATGCATCTTTGTCTAAAACTAAAGGAGTACGTTGCGTATATACAAGTTCTAAATAGTAATAAAGTATAGAATTCCCTGGGTGCAGATTACTTAGTAAGTTTGTGAATGTTAACTAGAGGCCTGCGTTGTTGCGAACTTCGTTTGATTTAATTAAGCTTCCTAACAATAGATGTGGTTTCCTTCCGTTAATTAACGACCTTCATTGGCTTAAGAATCTCCCGAAGACGTTCTATATGATATATTAACTCTGGGACTTATCTTCTAAATATTACTTGATATGTTAAACAAAAGATATTAACAAATTATTTTAAAATGTATGCAATTACGATTATAATCCCAAACTATTTAAATCGAATCTTTTGAAAGACTCTTTCCTCGTCATCCAAATACGTCCCCACTGAGGTGTTCGGAGCCTACCCTAAGTTAGTGACTTGGCCATAGTCAACCACGCTGCACCGTGGGTTGGTTGACTTCACACATATCTTTGAATTTCTTCCCCGATATGTTCAGTGTACGATGTTTTCCTTCGCCGTAAGAACGTCGGGTAAATTATGTACATATGAAAATTCGCAATTCGAAAATCACATTGGCACAGCGGTATTCGAACCCAAGACCTGTAGATTATAAGTCAAGTGATTAAACCACGGAGCCACCGACGCTCTCTCCTACAGACATAACCTTACGTTTCTTGCTCCTTAGTGAAGCTTTAGTGTTGATAAAACATTCTCAGAGTCACAGTAGACTACATATTGGCCGAGAGTTTGTTTGCGTTGGGGATAAAATATTTATAAAAAAAAAACATGTTCATAATAATCAAGCACCCGGCATAATAATCAATCAAACGGCTGATTAAGTCTGTAGTGTAGAATACTAAGGGATGCCTTAAATGTTTATTAAATGATGCTGAGTGCGGCAATAGGAGAATGCGGCGTAGGATGTCAGCAATCACAGCATATTTCTAAATAATTATTTCTTTAAAAAAAGCCATACACTTACGACACGCTTTAGGCTATATATTTTCACGCTTTTAAACTTAGGGAGTAAAAACAATGGAAAAATCCTTCATGTGGAAAAGCGACCATAAACTACAAGCTACCAACATTAAGAAAGCAAGGTTATTATTGTAACGGTTATTTTGACAATTGCAATTGAGAATTTGACAAACGTAAAAAACAAAATAAAGTTTTTTATAATTTTATGCGTATAAAGCCGCATGGGAACAGCTAGTGTAAATAAATAAAGTTGCACGAAATATAAAGTCTGCATATCGCTAAAACTTTAGCGCTTTTAATATTGTTTAGTGAAAATATCATTTCTTGTATTGTGTACGGAGGGTGTTGGTACAAAGGCCATTGTGGAGGCGAACAATACGCCCAATGTACGTACTTATGAATAGTTTGCAAACGCAGGCAAAAGCATTGAAATGCATTTGCAAGTAAAACTTTATGAACTAATTTTCAGTTTATACTGGACAAACATAGACATAGAAATTTTAATATATACCTAACTTTGTTTCAACAGTAACAATGAGAGGGAGTGCACTCTTTTGACTAACAATCGAGAACCGTACAACTGTGAAGCGATTCTCGATTGTTTTTCAATTCAACTGTTTAATTAGACAACTAAGAGTCTGTCCCACCACTGGCTGATAGAGGTTCAGATAAAAAAGACGTCACTGTCAGATAAGGGAACAAAATCCGATATTTCCATCATTTTACACATTGGATTGTTATCAGACAATTTACAATGTGGTGGGATAGGCCGTAAACATCGAGTAGTGTGCACCTTCATATAAGGTCATAGGAATCAAAGCGAGACTAAACAGTCGTGCGATAGTTTAGTCAAAAGTGTGCGCGAGCTCTTATAAATAGACAAACAATCCATGAATAATAAGGTAAAGTACAATAATACAATGAAAATGTTTCGATCTTTAACTATAATGTCTCAAATGAATTGTTTCGATTGTTCTAGATATACACAGATCAGGAATCCGATGTGACAAGAAATCAAACAGACCCGCATCCAAAACTTATGGTAAGCAAATAAACATTAAATAGAGTCAAACAGATAACCTATAGTAAACAATATTAGATTAATGACGTTATGATTTCATTCAATTTTAACAAATAATTTGAGATCCAAATAAGAACAAAGTATCTCTATATCTATACTAGTATAATAAAGCGTAAACACACACTTCTTTGTTGCCTAAGATGTTACCCATCGTAGCATGTTTTTTAATATTTCCTTTTTAATAAAAAGCCCTACACTTACGCCACGCTTTAGGCCATATATTTTCACGCCATTATACTTAAGAGCTAAATATTTTGGATAAAAACCCTAATGTGGGAAAGAGACCATAAGTTGCTGCCAACATCTAGGAAGCATTTTGCCATAGCAAGTAATTGGTATTTTAACATTTACAATTAAGAATTTGACAAATGTAAACAATAAAATAATGTTTTTATTATTCCACGCGGATGAAGCGGCACGGGAACAGCTAGTAGTATAATAAAGCGTAAACACACACTATTTTTTAAAAAAAGATGATAATACAGTTTTGTTTTTGTTTAGTATCGAGTTCCCGACATTGATTTTGAAATAACATACTGACAAAGGGACAGATAACAAAGGTCAGACAGATAATTTACTAGTTACTTTTTGGAGCGCCAAATGTGATATGCTTATGCGTTATGAATAGTTTAATATAAAAAAAGGATGATACAAAACAAAAAAGATTATCTTTGTTATATGAGCGTGCTAGCTTTGACTAAACTCTCGCAGAACTGTTTAGTCTCGCTTTGATTCCCATAAACATATATGGAGGTGCGCACACTACTCAAATTGTGCAACTAAACAGTTGAATTGGCTGCGAAACTATCGACATTTGACAATCGCACAACCGTTGTGTGATAGTTCAAAGGTGTGCGCCGACTTCAAAAATGTATATTTGATTCGTTTATATATTGTACAATTGTATTGCCTCAATTGATCTAGGACTGAAGATGTATGACTTCAATTGAAAACCTATGATATGGTGGTTTTGTTTTTTTCAATATAAGTTCTTTGGCAAATTTTATTTCCGCTTTTCAGCTAAGTTCTCTAGAGGCCTCATGGGTGTCGTCTCTACTCTGTCTGGGCGCGGTGTGGGGCGCCGTGCCCACAGGACTCATCTCTGAGAACTTCGGAAGGAAAAAGACTCTCTTATACCTCGCACTACCACTTCTTGTCTCGTGGATATTAGTTGCATCAAGGTATTGAAATTATTCATTGCTTCAATTGTTTTATTTCATTTTTTTATGGACAGAAAGAAATCCAATCAGGATTCTATGAGTTCACATATATGTTACCCTTAGATTTCAAATTTTATTCCAATTAAACTTAGTTTCAAGGGTAATTTCTAAACGAATACACTCGAGAGCAATGAATCCGGGTCACTTAAAAAACCTCAAAATCTCATAAAGTAAATTCTTACTTTTTCTTAAGCTAGCGAATGCTAAGAAAATAAACGGTGTTTAATAGACAATATTATACTCCTTAAATTTAAATAAAAATATTTATAAAACAGTACATTTCATTTATTCAAATTTGCATAAAAAACATCGGTTATTTCATGAAATTAACACTCTTGGTCTGCAAGATTTCGGGCCTGTCCCACAATTTTTGTAAATTGGTAGATAACAATTCATCGTATAGAATATGTTATGGAAATATCGGATTTTCTTTTTTCTCTGACAATGACGTCATTTCTGAGCCTTTATCAGCCAGCGGTGGGACAGGCCTTTATAGTTTTCTGTTATAAATGAGACGGATTATACCCAACCGTCACCCTGCTCTGTCTCCAATTAGAGAAGAGAATAAAAATTTTCATCCGCCCCACCTTCTGCGACGTGGGGACAGTTGGAACGTGTCAGTGGGATGGTGGGACTTAAAGGTGGGACGGATGAAACTTTTTATTCTCACATGGGTACAGAGCGGGATAACGGTTGGGAATATTTCAGTGAGCTGGATTCAATGCTCTTGAGTGTATATCTTCCATGTCCGTCAGTCCCAACGTGTACGGTCTGTACGTGGGGCGGTTCGTGGGCGGCGTGGCGGTGGGCGCCTTCAGCGTGGGCATCCCGCCCTACATCGAGGACATCGCGGAGCCCCAGCTGCTGCCCGCACTCGCTAACTTCTACCACGTCCATCTCTCCTGCGGTGTGCTTTTCGGTTACATCTGTGGTAAGTAATACTATGAAAATTACAGCTTTTTCTACCTCAAGACCTGATTCTATATGTTTTTAGCCTTATTTCTCACTTGCTTTCGCCAAAAGTGAGAACCCTATGTGTTCTTCCAGACTATCCTCTACATCTATGACAAATTTTATTGAAATCCGTTCTGCAGTTTAGGCTACAAACTCTAACAAACATCCATCCATATAAATTTTGGCATTGATAATGATACTACCTTTCGCCCGCGATTATGTCCGCGTGGAATTAAAAAAAAACAAAAGTAGCCTATGTGTTCTTCCAGACTATGTTCTACGAATATGCCAAATATTAGTAGGATGCAGCTGTTTGGGCTACAACCTCTAACAAACATCCATCCATCTAAACTTTCGCATTTATTATATTAATAAGAAGTATGATTATAACATCAAGTTAGTCGATTGGTACAATTGCAGTCAATTTAGCTATTTGATTGTACAGTATAATGTTGCTATTTCTAGACATTTACATGCAATGCAATTGTAGACTTTGTATGAAATCACATTATAAGACTTCCTTCTATGCTTAAGTCATAGGTAAAAGCTTTATGAAAGGTTCTAAGAAAAGTTATTTGCTTAGAAATAGCTTAGCTAGGTAAAGTGATTTTCTTCTTAACTTTAAGTAGCTCTAACTTACCATATAAGTAAATATATTGCCCTACCTTTTATTTTTATCTACATTTATAGATATTCTCCTAATTTTTTTCCAGGCTTGGCCAACAGTACATCATGGCTGTGTTTCTTATCCGCCAGTGTTCCAGTCGCTTTCTTCGTGGCTTTCATATTTATTCCCGAATCACCAGCTTATTTGCTATCACAAGGGAAAAACAGCGAAGCCAAAGCTGCTTTACAATACTTTAGAGGAATCGATAATGACGTGAAAGCAGAAATAAAAGCACTGAAAGAACATACATTGAACTACGCAAAGAATAGAGTAACATTTAAAGAATTATTCACTACAAGAACAAATGTTAAGGCTTTAGTAGTGTCGTTTGGTTTAATGATTTTCCAGCAATTAAGTGGAATTTACCCAGTTTTATTTTACGCGGAGAAATTATTCAAAACATTTTCTATTTCTTTAACTCCTCCAGGTGCTTCAATTATCCTCGGATTCTGTCTCGTATCTTCTACTTACTTCTCGACGATGTTGCTAAAGAAAGTTAGAAGACGTGTTTTACTTCTTTTTTCGTTTTTAATGATGTCGATTAGTTTAGGTAGTCTGGGTTTGTATTACCATTTCAAAGCATCTGACGTCTCTATAAATAGTACGTGGATACCGCTCTTCACCCTGTGCACTTTCGTGAGTGTGTACGCGGCAGGAGTTGGTCCCATACCCTGGCTGATGCTGCGAGAGATATTCCCCCCGCATGTGACTAGAAGAGCTACCGCGATTACAGTCGGCTTCCACTGGTTCCTCGCATTTGGGGTTACCAAACTTTACCAGAATCTGGTGAATATGGTCCATCCTGGATGGGCGCTGTGGCATTTTGCAGTTAGTAGTATAGTTGGTGCTATTTTCGTATATTTCTTTGTACCGGAAACGAAAGGTAAGAGTTTGGAAGATATTCAGAATGAGTTCGATGGTATCCATAAAGGAAAGAAGCATAGACATGTTATAGAATTAGAAAGTATATCTGAGGGTTGAAATTACGTAGTTTGTATGTAAATAGTATAGGAATAGAATCAGTATTTTAACAAGAATTAATAAAATTCTTTTGGCCGTTGAATTTGAGTTTAGTGCACCAGTTTTAGGATTACTTAGAAATTGTAAACAGACTGTGGTTAGTTTAGTGGTATTTCGCTTTTATAATTAATTATTTATTTAAGTTAAATAAATCTAGATTTTAATTATACAGACTTACTGATTTTTTCATTTCGTCGAGAATTAAATAAATGTGTAAAATCTGCGTGGTTTGCCATGATTTATAAGAAGTCATATATTTTTATCAACACAATCTAAAGAATCATAATTAACCGAAGACATCGCACAAACTCATTTAGTAGCGCTCTACCAGCGTTTATGAGGGCTTATTCTTAAACAATTTCCCCAACACTCGGCTGCCGGTCCCAAATCTTTAGATAATAGAATAGGGTCGGCAGATAATATAGTTGCGATAGTTTTACGAGGGCGCTGGCGTCGCTGCGGACGTCGGTTGTAAACGAAGCGATATAGATAAAACCTTTACGACGCTGCGTTAGGACGTTTATAGCCACCGAAGGCTGAGTCGGCGCTTACACTGTACGGAACATTTTATTTTATCAATCGAAAATTTCTGATGACAGTAAGTATAACAAGCTGAGTTCAAAATTACCAAAGATACTTATACCCAAGTTTTAAGTATCAAATCAAGGCTTCATATTGTTCTTATCAGCATGTAAGTAATAAATAACCAATCCATTAAAAAGTGTATTTAAAAACCTGTCTGAAATTTAAATACAAAAATGCTTGATGGAATAAATGAGAGTGTATTTGAGTGCAATGATCCATCATACTCTGACAGATACTGATCGTAACAGCAATCTCTCTGCGCCTCACTTAGCAAATTAACCACCAATGTGTTTCAATGTTTTCATTTAAATAAACGCCTTTTCATATAAAACCAGATTTAATTCAGCATCTACCCAGATTACGTCAATAAGTTTTCACCATAACACATCCAGCGGCTTCCTGTGGTTTTGATTGTGGAGTTTTTGAGACTATTAGGTGCATTCTGAAAGATATTTTTAAAGAGACGAAGGTAAAGAAGCGGGTATACTGAGGTGATCATCAACGCCCATAGACATGCACAATACGAGGGAAATTTTAGATTCCTTGATTGTTAATCTTTAAAGAGGAGAGATTTGGATTTTTGTATATATTGAAATAACTCAAAAACTACTGGACCGATTTTAAAAATTCTTGCACCGTTAAAAGCTGTGTTATCACAGTAACATATACTATGTTTTCACTATTTTTTTAATTTCACGCGGGCGAAATCGCGAGCAACAGCTAGTTATTTCTAATACGGCGACTATCAGCTATAAATATTATACTTTATAACCGTACCTCTAAAGAATAAGTGGGTATTCATAACAATGAATACAACATCTTTACGGATGTTACGTCGGTTTTGTACCGTATGAAAATCATGTATCTTTTTATACATTGCATATATCAACCCTTAAGTAAAGTTACATGCTGTACAAGAATAATATTTTTGTTCCAATTACCGCAGTATTTTGTACGAAACAATGTCTCTGTATGCCTGAGGCGGATACAAAGTCCTATTTTTTGTTATTACATTAATTCTACTGCATTCATTTTAGACAGAAAATATCACATTATTTCTACACGTATAAAAGAATCATCCTGTATAATTTGATCCTAATGGAAGGGAAATGTAATATTTTTGGGCTCCCAAATAATTTCCTTTCATGACAAGCTAATGTCGAAATGTTACATGCTCTTCAGTTCGCCCTTCGCCAATTTCCGGATATTTAACGACATACATGATATTAGCGTGAGTTTACACTGCTGTTAACATATCTACATGCAAGTTACATTTTCAGACAAAAATCTGAGATATCGATGGATTTTACAACAGTGGAAACTCACGCTAAACATCATGGAATATCAAACATGTTGCTAATTTACCATTTTCTTTCTCTAAACTTACAATTTATACAAACTAATCTTGATAATTAGCGTCAGTTACATGTGTTTTTTTCCGTCAAAATACATAATGAAACTCATTTATTTACTCGCAACGCGCACTTTAGTATATTACAGAGATATTAATTTCCACAATTAATGGGCATTCAAGTACAGTCGAGGGAAAAACTTGTTTCCCGCCGACTGTACGCACGAGATAGCAACAAATTGGACGCAATTAATAGCTACTGTTAGTAACTTTGACAATTTGTATCGTGCGAGGTTGTTTTATTAGTAAAGGGTACTTAAGTTTGTTTATAGCAGAACTCAAAACATTTATCAAATTCATATAAAATAGCTAGTGTTTATTAAAAAGAATAAAAAGTTTTCCATTGAAAAGGGATCAGCGCCATCTGTTGATCGAGTGATGTAAACTTCGAAATATGTTGAAGAAAATATGCTCGTATCCGGATAATAGTATCTGTACGTGGCATAAATATGTATTCTATAGTTTTAGATATAAAATAAAACGTTCGTAAATATCCCGAAAATTACGCACTTCGCACTTGTTTTATAGCAACAACTTTCTTTTACTGTAATTTTATGATAATGTTCTCATTCTTTTGTTTTTCTCCCATTTCTTGGAAAATGTTGCGCTAACTTCCAGAACGCTTAGAGACTCGAAAATACTTAGAGCAGGCGCACAGCTGTTACTAACATATCGCACATCTGTTGTGCGATTGTCGATTGTTTCGCAGACAATTCAACTGTTTAGTTGCACAACTAAAAATCGAGTAGTGTACTCTCCATATAATTTCATAGGAATCAAAGCAAGGCAACTGTTATGCGATAGTTTGGTCACGCCAAGGTCAGTGTTACAGGCACTTACATGCGTATTGTATCATTCTTAAGGCCCGTCCGACCATTGGCTAAGGAACCAAATCAAATATTTCCATCACATATTTTACGCGTTGAATTATTATCAGGCAATTTACAATTTGGTGGGACAGGCCCTTAAACTAATGTTAGATTTAACTGCCTTATTTAGTTACAATTTTCATTACAACCGTACTCATGTATGGTATTAAGCGAACGGATCGAAAATCAGTTCAAATTCAAACTATCTGGACACCTTTTTTACCAGGCTTCATTATAAATCGAATCACGTGTCACCTGAACATTCACAGTTATATGAGTGGTCGCATTTATCAGCCGATTGTGATGTCGTCCACGTACAAAAAGGTGAAATGACTGGGCCCGGTGTAGCTATTTTAAATTTAATTGCCCCAACAGACTGAACGAAATCCTTCATACAATATTTAATATAATTTTCCAAGCTTTTGTATTCGTTGCGCGCTGAAATTGGAACGCAATTTAACAAATCATGAGTCCATTCATTGGATTATTACATTTTATACAGGGTTTTTTATAACGAATCGAATTACATTTTTTAAAATGAACGCAAGGAACGAAAATTATTTTGGTCAGATAAGAATCCAGAAATAAAATTTTTATGTTTATTTACAAAACAACTCATAGAATTTGAGACTCCTGGGAATCGAACTCAACATTTATCATGTAGACGTAAATTTGCTATTCATCTCTGCTTTTGTACGCGACGAGCAACTGTCCCCAACATTCAACCAGTAATGTATGCGTATACACCAGAATAAATCATTCCAGTCTCGCGGGAGGTTGATTTACCACAAGCCAGGCTTTACTCAGCCATTCAAATGTAAATTTTGTGGGCATTTGTTGATATTTTACGATACTTTGGCTTAACTAATATACGCAAACGGGTTTACCTACGCTATAGCGCAGAATCTAGCTATAGAACATCACACTGTATGTCATTAAATTTAATTCTCAATAACTAACTATCACGCCTAAATTAAGTCGTTAATTTAGTACTGAGGGAATCTCTTAGTATAGATTTAATATTTCTATATGCACGTTAAAAATATATTTTCTAAATTCATATTCTATACGCTTTTCTAAATCTTCATAATTAGTATTTGAAATATAATCATTGAAACACAGAGCCGTTAAATACGACATTATTGTGAGTTGTATTAATTTGATGAACACTTATTTAGCGAGATTTGACCCGCGAGTGAATTCCCGAGAAGTGTGAGAGCAACGAGCCCTGGACGCGTCTAGACGCCAACGAGTTCATTAATATTTAGATAACTTTTTACATTCTATAAATAAACTTTTGATATAAACTTATTTTTGTAAAACTATTTACAAGGATCACAGAAAAGAATCAAAGACTCTTTACCTTAAATATGTATTCTTAAAGCACACATCGAAACTATTGCATAACAGTTGTGCGATTGTCGATTGTTCCGCAGCCAATTCAACTAAACAGTTGCACAACTAAAAATCGAGTAGTGCTCCTTCATATAAGCTCATAGGAATCAAAGCGAGACTAAACAGTTGTTAGATGGTTTAATCAAAGGTGTGCGCGCGCTCTGTAAAATAAAAAAATCCTTTGAAATTAAAACATCTATCAGATGGAAAGCGGTGCTTACGATGCGAAGTATTTAAAATTAGTTTCAGTATTTGGCCGTCTGTGTAATGGAGGCGCTGTTCCCGATGTGTCTATTGCAGCTATACTAGATTCAGTACGTTATCGATTCCTAATTTCGTGTCCTAGGGTTTTATTTGCTTTGATTGCTTAAAAATAAATCAGAGGGCTATCACGAACATTTGCGAGACAATACGTCAGCGTATTTAAAACGTTATTGACTAAATTTGTATCAGATTTGTGATTGATAAATTGTATGGGTGACGTTACAAAAATACACAAATCTTTCGTTGATTCGTTTAAGTAATTACCGCCTTGAAAATATAATTACAAAAGTTAAATTTTACTTCAATTTAAACTCCAGGCAAAATAACAATAGTTTTTCCAGCAAAAATAGATTTAAAAGGAAAAAATAGAAGTGGAATTGAATCGAGTCTTAACCGAGTGCAGCGGGAAGCACTTTGTCGCTGACCGAGAGGTACAGTCGGCCACACAAGTGTTACAAAATGTCAAATAATCAACTGTAACGTTTAAAAATATAATTCTTTATCGTTTTACGGTAATGTTTATGTCACTTTACAATAGCAACACGTAATATCAATATTATTTTTTTACGTCGCTCATGCCGTCCATTATAATCAATCAGTCAATATAGCTTTAAAATTAAAAAAAAATCTATTTCAAAATTATGAAATGTGGAAAAATTATTAATTAAGAACAATCTATACTATTATAATAAAGCGTAAACACACACTTCTTTGTTGCCTAAGATGTCAGCAATTACAGCATATTTTTAAATGATTTTATTTTTAATAAAAAGCCCCACACTTACTTCACGCTTTAGGCTATACATTTTCACGCCATTAAACTTAGGGGGTAAATATTTTGGATAAAAAACCTAATGTGGAGAGCATAAGTTGCTGCCAACATCAAGGAAGCAAGATTGCCAAGTTTTGTCATGTCATGTCATTTTGACATTTGCAATTGACAATTTGACATATATAAACAATAAAATAAGATTTTCATAATTTCATGCGGATGAAGTCGCAGGGGAACAGCTAGTATAACTATAAAGATAACACAATAAAATTTCTAAATTGTTTGGCTTAACGCTGCTTACAAAAGTATTAAGTACTTAGAATACCAAAATACTTAACGCCGCGACTGTACATAAGACTTGAATCACAAAAGGCATTGTGTCGCGCTACTTGTGTGCGTGTCCCGCATTGCTGCGGCTGTGACGAACAAGCATACAGAGATAATCCACAACGCATTTTGCACGCATACAAACTGCAATTCAGTCATTCGTTACTTAAGTACTCCCTTAGTGGCCACTTAACAAATATAAGTGAAACAGTAATAATTTCTTTATACCATAAGTTTTAATTGGTTCAATATTTTTAAGGATTCAAGTAGGAATATGTAAGTTTTGAGCTACCGAAGCAGTTGAAAATTTTCAGTTAAGTGACGCAATATAGGAAACCGTGTTTCAGTATGATTGTGCTTATTTTAGTTTGTGTCATTTCTCCGTTCTTGAGGATAATAGATTTTTATGATAAACTAGCTTATGCTCGCAACTTCGTCCGGGAATAGTGTCACTCGGGAGTAGTATAGCTTCCCGATGTTAAAAGTTTTTTTTTTAAATCGGCGCAGTAGTTTTGGAGCTTATTCAATCATCGTCATCATTTCCCCTACCTTATCCTCTCACGTAGGGTCGGCACACCGGGTTTTCGTCCTTCAATCAAAGTAATACAAAACTTTTTTCTTTATTACTAGTATAGACTAAGTGATATTTACATTTTTAGTAATTGTTTACGTTAGTTTTCACTTAACAGAATGTTTGGAGTTTTAATTTTTTAACAGATGCTCCGAGCAAATGTACTTACCGACATGCTTACCGTAATATTGACAGATTAGACAAAAAGCCTAGTCACTTAACGTCTACGTTCTTTCTACATCAGTAAAATCAATAGTAAAGTCCGACGTGACCTTCACAGTGACCTTACAATAACTTATTCTACAGAAATAATGCGCCACTTAACTTTTTATTCAATCTCAATTGCGTAGTTTTCTAAGCACTAAATGTTGTTAGGCTCCGGAATCCGATCACGTTCGGGGCCGAAAGGTCCCCGGGAAGGAACACGCGTCACCCGCCCCCCACCTACCTGCGTACTGAGGGGAGGAACGATTTGTCACTTAAAAGCTTCGGAAAAAAAATTATGCTGGTATATATTTGTATCTTGAGATTTCTTTAATAAAATTTATGTTACTTTTTCATTTGTTATTTTATTTTTGCAATTATTATCAAACCAACAATTTGTTCAGGTGCAATTCCAAAATAGGAAAACATATTGGCAGAATCCGAACTCAATTACAAGACAATTGCTTAACCCCTGAGTCACCAGTGCTACAGAGTTGACTTATAAAACGATAGGTAAAGTTAACAATTGAACTTGCATAACATCGAAAATGAAATAGATTTTTAGTAATATCTTCGTATCTTCTGCTCACGTATCGAATGAAACAAAAAGGTGAGTAAAAAGTAACGTTTTCCCGTCACCTGTGACGATACTATACTGATCGAATCGTGATCAAATTGAAAAACACAGAAAAACGTTTGAACAATCTATATTCATTCTTTTATTTCAACAACCATTTTTTCGTAGCGAAATTTGCACTTAATTTTTTACAAAGAAACTTTCCGTTTACGTCAAATACCAACTCTAGTTTTCAACTCTACTTCATTCATTTTTAAAAAAAGAACGAACTATAACATGTATTTATTCAAATATCGACATTATCTATAGCGATACTAACTACTCCCCCGCTTAGCTATCTTGAATATTTATTACAGTATAACTTGATATTATCATAGTTTGGAAGCAACACATTAAGTATCGACTCCCTAGCTCCTGGAGTTTAATAGTCCGGGAGTCTTGGAGACTGGGACAATCCGCGGCCGACCTTTCCCGCGCTACGTGAGCCGATTGCGAACCATAAACATGCCCTACTTAACAATCTACGCAACACAGATTTAATAAATCCATTTACTCAAATTATATACAGAAAATTGAGGTTTTATTTTTTATAGAACAAGGAAAACGAGTACATAATATTAACAGATATCTTAACAGATATATTAATTTACATATTACTTCTTACTAATATTATAAGTGCTAACGTTTAGATGGTTGGATGGATGGATATAGAATTTGTAACCTAAACTGCTGAACAGATCTCGATGAAATTTGTCTCGTTGAACATAAACACTCACTTTGTGTTTTAATTCCACGCGGACAGCGTCGCTAGCTAAAACTATTATTTAATAAACATACATTACGACTCAGAAGTTTATCCGATGTTAAAACTTGCATAGACGCGGCTCTGAGCTCATAACAGCAATGTAGCTACAACAATGCACAAACAATGCTCCGTTGAAGTTGTTATCGGTTAGACGTTGTTAACTCTCCTGTGTAAACAGTAAAGCTTCCTTTACGTTTCTAAAAAAATACATTACAAATTGTAGAAAATAATTCCGTTAAATCTGACGACTCTAAAGAATTCAGAAGCAATTATTATGATAAACGACACATAGGTGGCAAACGAACATGCGGCCACCTGATTCCGCCAAAATGGCGATGTGACCGCTGCACATAGAAATTCGCAATAGCGGATGCGTTCCCTACCGTTAATTGACGGAGTAGGAAACGCACATAAAGAGGATATTTCCCCTTCCAATGCGTCTCCAGCGTCAAGTCCACGTTCCGGTTCCATCCTTTTCTTATAAGAAAAGGCGGGAAGCAAAAGGGACTAAAGTCGGGCCTCCGGTACCACACTCATACTCATACGATCTCTCCTAATAAGAAATTCCAATCTGAACTTAATCACCTTAAATTTGGCTGATGTTATGTCAAAAGTTAACCACAAACAAATACATCACCACGCAGCGAGAACGTGACCTCGTTGCGATTCGAAGCGAGATTCACCGCCCGTTAGTATATCAAATAACATTATCGCATCATCTTAAACATGTAATCTCCTCTAATATTACTGTAGAGAAATCATCTATATCTATACTAATATAATAAAACGTAAACACATATTATTTCTTTAATAAAAAGCCCTACACACGACACGCTTTAGGCTATACATTTTTACGCTATTAAACTTAGGGTGTAAACGTATTTAACGGTAATTTTGACATTTGCCATTGAGAATTTGACAAATTTAAACAGTAAAATAAACAGATTGTGTGGAATAAAATCATCCATTACTTCATCTGCGTAAAATTAAAAAAGTAAATAGCATATGTATTCTTACAAATTATGTTCTACGTGTATGGCAAGTGGTGCATTTAGTATTAGTATGGTACGGATGTTAAAACATCTAAGAATTAACATATAAAGACAGAAGGATATTTTCGTGATGTTCAGTCTTTTTGACGTTTACATAAATTGCATTGAGTGAACTGTTGTTATTATTATTCATGAATTATTATCATACAAACAGGTTTCGCGCGTTCGCGATGCAAATGTCAGCCATAACCAGCCAGCAATAGTCCTAATATGAAAGTAGTACACTTTGCAGTTTTATGAAAATAAATATAGAAAAAAACTTTTTATGCAGATATCTATCTAATTTATAAAGCGCCATCTGTTACGAAGCGGGAAAACTAAATAATTAACCTCAACAATAATAGCTTATTATTATAATTAAACAATGTTATAATACAAAAATAATTACATTAACAACCGTATTCAGGACAACGGCTTTTATTAGTAATATCACGTGACTGGTGGTGTTGATAACAGTAATCATATCCACATTACTCCATCTAATCGAAAAATAAACTCTGATCGACACACGTTATGCTAGGAAGTTACCCATTAACCTCACGGCAACATGCCATCAATTTAACATACGTATATATACACGTATGTATGTCTGTACGATACACTCATCACCCTTTTTTTAAATCTATATCTATACTATTATAATAAAGCGTTAACACACACTTCTTTGTTGCCTAAAATGTCAGCAATTACAGCATATATTTGAATAATTCTTTTTCTAAAGAAAAGCCTTACACTTACGTTTTTTTTATATAATATAAAGTGGCAAACGAGCAAGCGGCCACCTGTATCCACCGAAATGGAAAGCGACCGCTGCCCATAGACATCCGCAATTGCAGATGCGCTGCCAACCCTTGATTGACGGAGGAGGAGACGCACATAAAGAGGACATTTCCCCTTCCTATGCGTCTCCTCCACCGTGAAATCCACTTTTCCTTCCCTTCTCTCTCTCCTAAGGAAAGGGTGGAAAGTGAAAGTGACTAAAATTAGGCCTCCGGCACCATACTCATCAGACGAAACGCGGAATTGCTTTCACTTCACGCCTGTTTTCTGTGTGGTCGTGGTATTACACCGGGCGAGCCGGCCCTGCAGTGCTAAGATGTTAAAGCGGGCTCTACCACTGTTAAACGTTAAACTTCACGCTTTAGGCTATATTAGGCCATTAAACTTAGGGGGTAAATATTTTGAATAAAAACCGTAATGTGGGAAAGAGACCATAAGTTGCTGTCAACATCAAGGGAGCAAGGTTGTCATCATGTCATGACATTTTGACATTTGTAATTGATAATTTGACAAATGTATAAATAAAATAAAATTTTCATAATTTCATGCGGATGAAGTCGCACGGGAACAGCTAGTCTAGACATATAATAAATATCAAGTGTCTGTAATATTAAGAGAAAAATTCCATATGGTGTTAACGAAATCGCATTTCAATTTTTTCAAGCTACGACCGTGCTTAGGCAGAAACGGATTTTTCTTATTTTAAAAGTTTTTAAATGGTTTCGGTTTGGGGAGCTGCGTAAACGAGTCACGTAGTGTAGCGATCCCAGTTTTATGTTCGATCGCTGCAGGTTTGCCGCCAGAATTGAATTATGATCAATTCCAAAGAATCCTATACTTGAATACTTATACATTAGTTGTTACAAAATGAATATTAAAAAACATTACCGATTATTTTAGAAACGGATTAATGTTTTTTTAATTTCTTTAGGAGGAAATTGCAAAAATAATTCGTTTAAATGAAATAACAAAAACGATACAAAAAAATTAAGTAATCGGTACAAGACGTCTTGAATAACAAATGCTCCGTGCTTACTTCTTAATAAACTTAAAAGCTTCCAAGTTATCTGCAATCTTGTAGAGATTTGTAACTTAATGGATATTACATTTAGGAAGTAACAAGACACATTCTATGAAATACACTGTTTACTAAGTTTATTATCTAAAATAGTTAAAATTACAATAAACATTTAATAAAAAAAATCATTTTTCCAATGTATAAAAACACCTTGATTTATTCCCCATCGATGGCAAGTTCTCTCCGCGTTCGGAATTCATAACGAAATCAGTTCGAGTGTTGAACTTGTGAGTTCAGATTTACTTTGCCTTTGACAGTTATTGCTTGCTCACAGTTACGTGGGTCCGACGCACTCGCTGAATGATAAAGTACCAGCCAAGAACAGCTGGTCAGTTGACAACGAGCTGGTATGTCCTTCGTAAAGATGATATTTTTGTAACTTTAATGTTAATTAAAAAAATACACGAAGGTCTTAATATAACAGTGAGGTTCTACTGCTAAGAAAAACAAATCCATTGTTAACTTAACTTTAATAAATCAGTTCTTAAGTTTAAACCATTCTTTAAGCTAAACAAATACAATTTCTTACATTATGTGTGAAATAATAAGTAAAGTAATATTTAAATAAACAGTTTGATTAACTATGAACATAAAGAATCGTTACCCGAATTTATAAAAGATCAGTTTCAGACATTCACAATGTAATAATCCTTCCCAGACATCCCCGCGGCCGCGGCGGAGAGAAATATTTTAACTTAGACTCGTAATACATTTTAATACAATATTCCCAAAAGCTCGTGCTCTTGTACAATTTATGGCACAAAAAATTCTGTTCAAAATATATTTCCTAAATTAAAAAGGTCATGACATTTTCGTAGAGCGTCTACGGTCTACGTGCCCCTGCTGCCGCTACGGGACTACAAATGCAATGAGAGCCGTAGTTATATTAGCACCGACAATTCATATTAAAGTTTTATTATATGCAGATCACGCTGTCTCTAAATTAAAATATTCAAAGGGTAACAGCCAGTACAACAACTGGATTTATTTTGTACTACCTTTCTGCCGCAAATCCGACCGCTTTAAATAAAAAAAACAATAGTGAGTAGCCTATGTGTCTTAACTATCATCTACATCTGTACCAAATTGCATCAAAATCTGTTCAGCATTTTAGGCTACAAACTAACAAACATCTATCCATCCAAACTTTTGCATTTATATAAATAAGATTAAGATTAATTTATTAAGGCATGGAACAAGCTTCCGGATACTGTAGTGGCGGCTCCAACAGTCAATGCTTTTAAAAATAGATTAGACAATCTTAAAATCTCCGAGTTTACAACACACACGCATCAGCTAACTAGCTGCTAGTGTGTCACCCAAAATAATAATAAATAATAATAATAATTAATGATTGATGTGATCGAAACAAAATGATTGTACACTTTGAAATTTAACGTAAATGTTCCGTCACACGTGCAGCACTGGCAGACTACTAGGTGTCTGGTAGTAGTGGGGTGTGTCAGTGAGGGTGGTAGCGCCGATGACATCCCCGGCGGCCACCAGCAGCAGTCGCCGGCGGCGGTGGTGGCGCAACAATGACGTCACGGTGGGGAAGCTGCGCTCACCGCGCCGTGCGAAGCCCAGCGCCAGACGCCCGTCGGAGCGCCGTCGTACGCCCACGTTATGCACCTCCCCGCCACACGATACACTCAAAGTGTACGCGTGGTTTGGCTGCAGAAAATGAAAAAAAATTAATCCACGTCACTCCATATATCCCCACTCTTGTGCTCGAGGTAGACTAGACCATAGTTAACTATACTGTCACAATGGGGAATGGTTGCTTTCAGAAATCACTTCCAAGCTAATTGATCTATGTTCATTGTTTATTTTTACATTACTTGAGATATCTTCCTCATTCCAAAAAGAAAAAAACACTACGGATCGAAAATTGCGGCGCCAATTCTACAAAACTTTATCTTCTCGAACAAATTACTACAGCTTTGTTCTGCACTTGTCTATTTTTTCACTTGACTTTCGTTCAACACAATGGAAAGGTCCGGGATAGTAAAAAACAAGTAAATAAAACAAGCAAAGGGTTGACAGGGGTAATAAAAATAAAATCACTCGAGACCTTCCGAATGGATCCGGTCGAGCGTAAAATAGGACACTTTCAATGATGCAGGAATTTCTTGATTCCGAAGCGAAAGGAATTGGTATCCGCGAGACATGTTTGTTTTACGAGTTTGACGTCGTTTGAGACCACTTTATGTTAACCGGAGCGCTGGAGAGTGAGGCGCTGGATATCAATAGACATACGGATATAGCAACCCTTTTTATGTTTACACGCACGAATTAACTTGACTTCTTCAAAGTCTTTGTAACATTTTTAAAGAAATCTTCTGACTGTTGCAAGACTTTATATAGATTTTGGAATCTAAGGTTTTTTTAATTTTTATACACAAACACATACATAAACTACACTTAATAAAACTTTTGGTTAAAAGACAAACCACTGTTTGTCTTTTAAATAAACCTACTTTAAATAACTTCCTTGTAACGCAATGGCGTTAGTTGGCAAGGCGAAGTTATTTAAAGTAGGTGCATTGTTAATAGGCATAGGTTACCTGGCTGGAAGGTCTGAGTACGAAAGCCCCATCAGGTTGTCCCTTAAGCAGATTTTCCGCCTCCGCGCGGTCCACGTTCATATAGAAGGGCTCGTTTTCAACAGGCACCGGCAGAGGGCGCGCCGCCATGTTGCATGTCTTCTTCGTATTCCATTTGTCTTCGTTGTCTTTTGAATCTGTCTCTGAATCTTCTGAATGTGTTCCGTCATTTGTTTCTGGAACACAAAGGGACAAGTTTATTCAAAGGTACAGTTGGAGAAACTGGCGGTGTCGACCTTAAAAACTACAATTGTTTAAACATTTTAAAACGAGACGCGGAACAAAAATCAATATAATGCAGCTAATAAATGTTTCCGTTAATTACTATCCCTTCGTTAACAGTCACTGCTATCAAATTAGCTATTTGTAGGATGAGACAGAATTCGTCTCGTTGCGATAAACGAGGCATTATTTGCTTTAGTGGCATACTGCAGATTGCCGCGACTGTACTACAAAACACCGTAGTACAAAATACCGTAGTATACTAATAGAAAACTATAGTATTCACTCTTCACATGTTACCTTTAACTGATTTGAGTAAAGTCTCACCTGCAACAACATCAGTAAGACAATGAAAGAGTCGATAGAAGATGTCTACTGCGTCTTCAGCGACGCGAGAACCCAGGTTATGGAGCAAGGGCACGCTCACTTTGATCCACCAACACATAGTTATGTCACAACATTGTCAAATCTTCGCATTCATTCTTGATTTATTTACGAAATTATTAATACCCTATCTATTTAATCAAGAAATCTATATTAAAAGACTCTGAATGAGACAGTGGTATATATTTTTTATATGAAAACTCGAGTAACAATTTTTCCATGTACCAGGGCAGTATAAAATCAAGGATATTGTGAAGGTTATGTTAAGACGGCATTGTTTAGGCAGTAGATCATCCTCCGGTGTCGGCAGTTAGTCACCATTAATTACAGACTCAGTCGTTAATGAATCAAGGCTAGGTGTAGGGAGGGAGGGCGGTTGCTAGGCAACCGAGTACACACAGCGCCTTCACGAAGGCTCCATCTTCGTTAACGCCAGATTATGATGGAACGAGCTAATGTTGAACAAACTCACTGGTTATAAAACTTTTTAAAAAGTAATTTTAAACACGTATACAATAAATATTTTACAGCCACATTTAACACTTTTCGTATAACTTGGGATTTAAAACAATATGGTATTGCTTTCCTACGCCGCATCTCAACTAAAAATGTCCCACAAACAAATGTTTTTATTTCGTTTCATTAATAAAAATTCTACGACAATACGCTAGTGACGTACAATCATTATATCGATAAACACAGTGGCATTTTATAAAGTCTAAAAAAATGCTTCGAAGGTAAAATAAAGAAAAAACTAGTCTTTTTCAATAACAGAAAGTACATTAAGCTAGCTTTTAACTCAAGAAACTACTAATTTCGCTAATGATATTCTTTACTATTTTTAAATTTTAAACCGTTCATATATTTCGTTTCGTAAAGAAATACATTTCAACACATCAATAAAATTCAAATAACTAAATTCGTAAACTTACTTAATTTTAACACACATGGTTTTTTATCGACAAATGCCATATTATTCACATCACTACACAGATGTCGTCCACATGATGCTTTGAGAAACAAAAACAAAACGCGCGCGCGTAGTATGAGAAAGTAATAATTTTTTCTTTTTTTCCAAACACAAGTAATTTAATACTAATAATTGTGCGTTAAAGTATTTGTTATTTGAAGATAGTTTTGCATGAAATTACCTGCATATGTATTATTCTAGTCATCCTCCTAAGTAAAGTAGCAAAGTTTACAAGGCGACATCCTGTTGCTATTAAAATACTCCAGGCGTATCGTTTTACTCCGCCTCGGCGATTTTTGCGTATTCCAGATTGACGGCATGAATAATTAAACGTCAGTGCTCACCGCTCCCCCCCCCCCCCCCCTGCCTTGCCTCCTACTGCTACAACTTATTAGATTTCGCTAATTTAATTGCAAGAAGTCGCGCTTTTGAGCGGAACCGCCGTCTCTTACACCGAACCGGTACCGGTGTTAGCGATATCAGCGCCCTGTGGGAGATATCTGCGGTGCCCCCTTTATTAGTACTTTTAGAAGTGTAAACAGGGTTATATATATATCAGACCGAATAATTCATAGATCTATGGCGAATAGAAGAAGGTAAATGTGTGTGTGAAAATTCACTCTTACTTTTATCACAGTAAATCCTTAAATGGGAAAATTAATGATGAAATAAAAATTAAAGTCGGTGTAATAGGCAGCCAACGTTAAATCCGTGTCGGAAATTATGTCGAATAGCATTATTCGTTATTATCATAATTTCCTCGGCTAAGAAACACTTTGGGGCCGGCGATGTCCGCGCCGACATAGAGCCTTCCATTAAGGGCACAATTCCCACGCCCCCCTCCCACAGGCTTCGGGGTCTTTTAGCCACAGGACATCTTAGTTCTTTAACCTTCTCATCGTATTACATCCTAAACTACTACGTAACTTAATTAACTTGATTACTCGTGAATATACTAATTACAAGGTCCTCAGTTCGGTTACCTATACTAAATTTACGACAGACTTACGACTATTGCAGGAAACCAAAACGTGGTTATGAATTGGACTAGGACATACCGCACGAATAAAGAAAACCATCTTTTTATTATTACCTCGTCTCGTTCCAAATCTATTTTCAAAGTAATTCATGATGTATCCGAGCAGAGAGTCTTCGTGGCGGCGGCGCACGTCGCAGTACTCCTGCTGCAGCTGCACAGGCTCCAAGTACTCCTCTACAGGCAGAGTCTAAAACAATAGAAGGTGACCACTAAAGCCCGACGAGGCGACATAGTGGCTGTAGGAGTGCTAGCAAAGACTAAAGTCGAGAGATATAAATTATATAAATTAATAATTTTGTTTTGTTTTGCCATTCGTGCATCACTTAAATAGAGATTTTTAAAAAAGATAGCGGTGTATTAAATGTACTAGTTGAATGTAAACAAACAAAATCGTCGTTTAAGAAATCTAATTAGAACGTAATTTTCATCCGTACTAAATGCGATGTTATTATTGAAGCAAGGCCAAGAAATTATATAATTAAGAGAGGGCAGGCATTTTAAATTATGTTACCGGCGTACGCAAAATATCTTAAATATTTCTGTAACTTGGAAAGATTAAATTAACGGCGATGTAAATGCAAAAGTGAACAAGTAACAATAAAAAAATGCCTTTTCTAAACACGTAAGAGATTAAATAATGAATCAATTAATAAAATTATAATCACTTACATTTTTTTCTTCTTTACTCTCAGCTTTGACGTCATCATTCATTACATGTATGGAATCATACATGTTTAAAACATTATCATTATTTTCATAAATATTTATTTCCTTTTCTTCCTTAGATATTTCGTTACTAGGAGATACTTCTTCATTTCTCCTAAAGAAAGGAAATTTAAAAGACTGAAAAAGCTCCTGAATTTTCACCATGCAAGGTTTAACTTGAACATTGTGGCCACTAGATGGCGTTTCTTTTGTGTCGTTAATATTATTCATTTCGTTATAATTTAAATCTTCATATAAATGATCTTCTATAACATTGTCTGTAATCGGCTCTGGCGATGGCAAAGATTTGTATTTCGTTTTAACTTCTTGCTTTTTACAAGTCTTTGGTATACAGTAACGGTTTGATTTAACTGAGTAATATCCTCTGTCTGTATTGGTTTCTATTTTAGGAAATCTTAATCGAAGGTCAAAGAAAGGGTATTCATATGAACTGAGGCGAAAGAAACTTCTCTTCTTCGCTGTCCCTGTGTCCATCGGCAAATATGACGTTACTGCTTTCTCTGTTCTCTTCTGCTGATTTCTGTATAGAAAACTTTTAGCAGGTACAATCTTCTTTAATATTTCTTCCACAGTATTTACATTAACTTCTTCCCTAGTCTTTCTTACTGTGACCGTCTGGTATTGACTTTCTGGACAAATGTTGGTCTCTTTGCTTACTTTTATTATTTCTTTCTTAGAGCTTGACAAAGTTGATAAATATTTATCTGGGTATTGTTTCAAATCGTTGAGAAAATTGACAATCTTCTTTGCATCAGCCTTCGGCTTCCATAGCTTTATAACACCTTCTGTAACATTCTGTAAAAGAAACACAAGCAGAAGTTATTGAGAAGTACTAAAAGATTCTTTTGAAGTATTTTTTATCGTTTTTATGGCCATAATGTAGGTATAGAATGCAAGTTAAAATGTATGTATCTGCTAATGAGTTAATTCCTCGTTTCTGATGTCCTGGTAGCGGTGATCCTCCCGGTAGTACTAAACAAGTAATCAATTAGGAAGTTCGTCGGCCCTCGCTTCATTAGCCGGCGTGTTTGATTGCCGTTGTCTTTGATGTAACTCGAGCGAATGTAACTGATGATTTCCAGTTCTCGCACTAATCCTATCGCTTGAATTAATTATTGTTTAATGAAACCTAATATTTCAAATGCTTAATGAAATTGGTGTCCATAAGTAATAGTTAATTTTGGTGTTTGTTTCATATGTGTCATCTTTAAATGCTCCAGAGGGATTATCCTCACGGTGTCATATCGTGATTGACTCAATTGTTTTAATTAATCAATTCTCAGAGTGTTGTAAGGTCACATCGTTAATAAATCTTTTCAAAACTGCTTTTATAGTTAAATTTAGATGATGACAATATCGAGGTTTAATACTATGTAACAGTCTCTAAAAACTATAAGAAGCCTTACCGATAAATCTTTTCCATCCAATTGCTTCTCTTTCACAAATTCACAAAACTCCTTCATCTCCCAACGCTGCAGCACTGATAGGACTTGGTCGTGGCTCCATTCTTCCATTTTATTTGACAATTTATTTACTGGTTCCATATTTAACGGCAATTAAAAAATGACACGAATAAACTTGATTTTTTTAATTAATTTTAAATCGTCACTAAAATGCACAACAGGAATGTTTCAATATTAATTTATTTGAGTTACTTTCGTTTCATTATCTTAAAAATCATTTGATTCTTCAGCTTTTTTCGATCCTTAGAACCTTTCCCACTAATTTGCACTAAAACACGTAAAAGGAGTAAATCAAAATCGATACTTTCAAAGACATCACCACTGTAAGACAGCACATAACGCGTGCAAGGCTCAATATAATCAAATGTCCCATTGAGAGGACGGAGCAAAGCTACTAATTAGAGTCCACACAAAGCGACCTCTCCAGTGTCGACAGGCTGCCTTGCGAGTGCCCAACTCGAGCCTACATTTGCTTGATTGGACGTCTGTGTTTGATCTATCAAAACAGACACAGAGTAGTTTCTACGTTTTATCAATCCTGTACAGACGTGTTAATTTGCTATACAAACATTACGTATTACTCTGTGTACAGCTATGGTCCTAATTAATCCTGTAATTTGTAGTATGTGGTCAGATAACTATCAGATGTTATATCCATAACTTTTATGAGGCAATGACCTCCATTTTGACCTGTCCCAGGGCTCCTAATTAGGTTATAGCTCTCCCCACTTGACCTCATATTATCAAGTTATCTTAAACACGTTATTGCCGTGAGGTCGCTTTAATATGCGGATATATTACCACACATTCTAGTAGTTTATTTCAGATTATGAAATGTTTTGTAATAATAGGAAGAAACTGTTAAAATAAAAACTTTAGATTAGAAGAAAGGAGACGCAAGTAAAGAAGGAAAAAACTATTTTTGAGGTCTTTTATTTTACATCTTTAAATCTTAATTTTAAAACAAAATGTAATAGTTTTTGTTATTCAATATCAAAGTATTTTACTTCCGAATACACATATGAAGTCGTAAGTACACGTTAGTCAAAGTGCAACAAGGGTCAACTGTGCAGATGATGTCATTCATTTAGATGTCTGACTTCGCACTCCTTCCCACAATAGTATTTACTCGTATGAAATAATAATTTTTTTGCACTTAACTATGTGTAATAATAACGCATTTAGTTATAGTTAAGATTAGAAGTTATGAGATAACCCTTTTTCGATATCATCGAGTTATCGAAAAGTCATCGAATGAAAATTAACAAAATATCTAGCTTTTGTTGCTTTCTTCTATTGATAGTAATATTTATCTTAGACTAGCTGTTCCCGTGCGACTTCATCCGCATGAATTTATGAAAATTTTATTTTATTGTTTACATTTGACAAATCATCAATAGCAAATGTCAAAATGACATGACAAACCTTAGCAATCTTGCTTCCTTGATGTTGGCAGCAACTTATGGTCTCTTTCCCACGTTAGGGTTATTATCCAAAATATTTACCCCCTAAGTTTAATTGCGTGAAAATATATAGCCTAAAGCGTAACGTAAGTGTAGGGCTTTTTATTAAAAAAGGAATTATTAAAAAATATGGGGTAATTGCAGACATCCTAGGCAACAAAGAAGTATGTGTTTACGCTTTATAATAGTGTAGATATAGATATCTACTTTAATAAAATACTATAAAATGAAAACACAACTAAGGTAAAGGCATTTATTTATAGAAAAAAATATTTACAAATAATCATTATTCACTAAAGTTATCAGAACAATATCAAAATTCCTTTTATTTACGTTATCAGCTCTTATCGGTAAAAGATAAAATTGCACGCAAAATTAATACTGAGCCATATATCTATTTTTTAATACGATTGCGTTCAATAAAGCTTCAACTTATCCTGCAGAGTACGTCATACATCTTGTGAACTACCTCAGCGCCGCCAAAGCCGATATAGCAGGCATTGTGACTAGGATGCACCTTCCCTGGAGTGATGGACAGCTGATGCCGCGCCCGCCCCACGTACAGCGTCTCCCCAGACATCGTCTTCCCCCCGGGAATAGCACCGGGTGGTACATTCCCATTAGACGCCGGCACCCATCGCAAGTTCTCCGGCCTCGCACAGAGTACTTCGATATTCTGCACCGGGATCTCCTTGCCATTGTACATAACAGAAGCAGCGTTATGTCTCACAGAGAGCTTTCCGGGGATGAGATCTCCGTTGTGCCAAGACCTGATTACCCAGAGCGGGCTTCCATCCCAGCCTTCATGTCCGCCGAGCACCGCTTTGCCTGTCAGATGTCCCGCTGTCGTTGCTGTCGTGGGAATCCAATCGAAGTCTCCAGAACTCTCAGCTATCTGCACCGGTTCCGTGCTGGTCGCTGCAGTTTCCCCATGGTATATGTAGTTGGTTATATAAGTAGGTTGGCTGGCAGGCTCGTGTGGGATGGGAACTGGTACCATCATGGTCCCCGGCACGAAGTACGGGTAGGGGGCGGGCTGGCCGCTCTGACTGTGATCTGGTGCTGGAGGATACTGGTGCGAATGCTGAGGAGGTTGGTAAGAAGACGAAGGTGGTGGGTAGCTGTAGGGGGGAGGGATGGGCCAGGGTGGAGGAGCGCCGTAGTACGGAGGCGGTGGCGGGCCGGGTGGAGGATAACTCATTTTTACACTTTTGTGTGGAAAACCTTAAACACCTTTCTCACTTCACTGGTAGTCGAAAGTACTGGTGAGTGTTATCTTGAACCAATTTATTTATAGAGTTTATCAGGTATCTTATCTCGGTCAGAGATAAACCTGTCCGCGTTCGACATATTTATTTGAATCATACAATATAAGTCACTATTCTTTGTATTTTACAAAAACAAAACAATAAGAGCTAACACTCATGATAAAGAAATAGAAGCTAAATGTTGAGACATCTAGAAATACCAAAAAAGCAGACTGTAGCTGTGTGCTGGTTACTGGCTTTATAAGAAAATCACTATATTACTTTCAAATACTTTATTTTCATTTACAAATAACCCCTTAAAAATAATTCAAATAACTTACACTTAAATAAATTAAGTTAATCGTGTCTTAAGGAAACTTTGTTAATTTTAGAAAGGGAACATGTTAAATGTTTATTTACACAGTTAAAAATATAATATACACAAACTATATTATAAAAAATCGTTGTAACTAATTTAAACAACACTGAGCACATAATTATTATAAATGTATTACCAAAATAAGTAAGTAAAGTGATCTTTTTTACTTTAATTATTAGATTCAATTTTATTCCAATCTGTAGTCTCATAATATTGGACTAATGAAACCCTTCTGGTATTGAATTTAGTGAAAATTAAACTTTTGTTAATTAAATTGGTATCTATATCTATTGGTAATACAGCAAGTTCAAAGCGAAACCAGGTCTAAAACATCTGGTACATCTCGCTTACAGTTTAAATAAGACATGTATATGTCGGAATCAATGCAACACTAGCGCCAGCATTGCGACACTAGCGACATTGCGGATGTAAAGAGAACTACGTAACGCCAGCGCCGCCTGTCGGCGTTTGATGGACTCAACGTTTTAAAAGGGCCGAGCGAGCGGAGCGCAGTTCACTTCTACAGTGACAGTCAGCAAGGGCTCACTTCTAGAGTGACCGACAACAAGAGCACTTCAATAGTAGCTGTGAGAAGGAACGCACTTGTTTCGTGGCTATCAGCGAGAACGGTGCCGTTGAAACCATCACGCGTTACGGACTCTGCTACGAAATCGAAACATATCTCCAGCGACAAAGAAACTCACTATTGACATCGGAATCACCTACCCTCAACTACGACATATATAAAATACTGGATGTTTGACACCTGGTACTTCCACGCTTTTCCTCATAAGAATAGTGATTTGATGGCAGAGGAGACATATAGGAAGGGGAAACATCTTTATGTGTGTCTCCTCCTCCGTCGATTAAGGATAAGCAACGCATCCGCTATTGCGAATGTGTATGGGCAGCGGTCGTTTGTCACTTTATGTTATAATAAGAAATAGTAATACAAGGTGTACTCCTGGTACCGGAACTGAAAGAATATCAAAATGTGTACCACTTTAGAGGTGATGAGCAATGTAGTACATGAAGGCAGTGTCGGCGCTGTCAGGTGAGCACGACGGCGCGGAAGACGCAGCGGGCGCCGTCCAGCAGCGCGGGGCACACGAAGGATTTGATGATGTCGGAGCGCTGCGAGCTGCCGCTCAGCCGCACGTGCCGCCTCGGGTCCAGCACCACTGGAGTTACACAAAATACGTTTTAGTTTAAATAAATTCAACAAATATTTAAAGGAAGCATAGTTGACACACTTTCGTGTAAATTAGGATTATTCCGAACCGTCACCCCACTGTGTCCCCACGAGGAGGATGAGAATAAAGTTTCATCTCTCTCACTATCGCAAATAAGGTGACAGATGGAACCGTTATAAAAAAATGATTTCCAACCGTCCCCTCGTCGAAAAAGGTGGGACAGATGAAACTTTTTATTCTCATCTTTCTCCACGTGTGGACAGAGCAGGGTGATGGTTGGGAGTTCGAAAACCAAATTCGAATTGGTAGGGTAGGATTTGAAGGGATGAATCGCATGTTACAAGGAGGAACGTTAGTTATGAGTGTGGAGGTACACCAGTAAAGGTAGACATAGAAAGAGATGGATGTATTGCGTGAAAGGTGACATGATAAAAAAGGGAGTGTTGACTGAGATGGTGTATGATACAGTTAGGACAAAAAACTGTCGCGCTACAGGAGTAGGACAAGGAGGATGATGAAGACCTGTAGAGTATTAGTGAAGTATGTAGAGTGTGTACCGGGAGTGAAGTCAGTGTCGATGCGCAGCGGCGGCGCGTGCAGCGCCAGCGGCCAGGCGGCGCGGCAGCACGCGCCCGCCAGCGCCCGCAGCGCGCCGCACGCCGCCACGCACGGGAACTCGCGCAGCGTGCCCACCACCTGCACCACACAACACTGCACTGCACCACAACACAACAACACAACTAACAACACCAATAGAGGAGTTGAAAGTATTGAACTGATACATGATGTATAGACGAGGCATTCAACAAAATTTCACAACATACAACATTAACAACACAACACAACTCAATACTAGTGATGTGTTGTAGAGGTTGAACGAGTAAAAGAATATCATCGTTGAAGTTCTGTAAGTAATTACAGATAGATAGACGTTTAAGTAAACAGTTAATACAATTGTAACAGTGGTAGGATAGATATAATAAATAAGTAAATATGGAGCTCGTCTTTGATTCAACACCTCTCGTTTATAAAAATAACATAACAAAACCATCTAAGTAACTTTTTAGCTACTTTGATGCCATTTACTAAAGAATTGGAAGACGCATCGTCTCAGTCTATCAGAAATAAGTATTCTAGATTAAACATAACTATAATGAAGTGTAAAAAAACATGTTTACAAAAAGATGCAGTTCTTTATCTGGTGAAAAGTTGGTATTAGACATGGGTGGTGGAAGTTGAGCGATTTGTTACCTGGTTGATGACCGTCCTCTCAGCGTCGCCCAGCGGGTAGGTGTGTGCGGTGGTGCGCAGCAGCCGCGTGGCGGCGGACACGAAGCCCGCGCCCGCCGCGCCCGCCGCGCCCGCCGCACCCACCGCACCCCCTGCGCCCGCCGCCCCCAGCACCGCCGCCCCCAGCACCGCCGCCGCCTCCGACACGCGCCGGTCGCGCAGACTGATCACCGCGCGGAACGACAGCTACGGGAATGTCAAGATAAAGTCACTATATACCTTTAACATGCTTTTACCTCTATCTATCTATACTATTATAATAAAGCGTAAACAAACACTTTGTTTCCTAATATCAGCAATCACAGCATACTTTTGAATAATTCTGTTTTAATAAAAAAACCCTACACTTACGGCACGCTTTAGGCTACATATTTTCACGCCATTAAACTTAGTGGGTAAATATTTTGGATTAAACCCTAATATGAGAAAGAGACCATAAGTTGCTGCCAACATAAAGGAAACAAGGTTGTCATCATGTTGTGTCATTTTGACATTTGCAATAAATAATTTGACAAATGTAAACAATAAAATAAAATTTTCATAATTTTATGCGGATGAAGTCGCATGGGAACAGCTAGTACTAATATGAGTGGGAAGATTTGTATTTATGGATATTTGGATGAATTGAAATAACTCAAAAACCACACAGCTGGACAAAAATTCTTTCACCAAATAAAGCTACATTATCATTGAGTAATACAGGCTTTTTGTTTTTTTTTTAATATTAGAGGGACGAAGTCGTTAACTATAATTACTTAATATGTAAAATACTAGCTGTTGCGACTACTTCCACGAGGAATTAAACTAAATATAGCCTATGTTACTTACTGATAAAGTAGCTTTTTAATGGTAAAAGAATTTTTTAAAATTGGCCTATTAGTTTTTGAGTTATTTTTATACATATAGAAATCAAAAAATTAACATGTAATATTATGAAAAGGGATGAATAGTTAGCTAAGAGTGTGTACACTGGTAGAGGTAGACAGAAAGAGATGAATTGTGTGAAAGGTGACATGAGGAAGGGACTGACTGAGATGATGGATAACAGAGTTATTTGAAGGAAGAAAGTAGTATAAGGTATGGGAGATGGTTTGTAATGCAAGGAAACTTACGACAACAACGGAGAAGACGATCTTGTATTTGAGATGCGGCGTGGCTTGGAGCGGTTCGAGCGCGGCCAGAGCCGGCAGCACCTCCTCCGCAGCCATCGCCCACATCGCCTCGTACTGCGACACCAGGGCACTCCTGGCACGGACATCACGGAATATACATTTAACACTGAATGCAACAGAAGCGTATCTGTACTATTATAATAAAGCGTAAACATACTTTGTGGCATAGGATGTCTGCAATCACATCATATTTATTTCTTTAATAAAATCATGTATAATTATTTAGTAATATTTGTTAATTGAATAAAAAGGTCGTTCAGCGTACCTATCAGGCTGCTGCTGGGAGTCGTCGCTGTCAGAATGGTAGCCGTCGCTGGCGGAGTCGGCCTGCGAGCGCGGGGCGGCCGGCTCCCCGCCCTCCGCCATGAGCCCCAGCACGGCCGCGCAGCCGCGGGAGTAGCTCATCAGCACCCCGGCTACCGGCCTGCAATGGGAACACCGACCTTGTGTTACATATGGTCGAATGGGTCGCCGCGCCCGCTGCACCACGACCACACAGAAGACACACGTGAAGTGGGAACAATTCCACGTATACTTTGATTAGTGACCTATTTTTAGTCCCTTTTCCTTTCCATCCTTTTCCTATAAGTAAAGCAAGGAAGGAAAAGTGGATTTGATGGCGGAGGAGACGCATAGGACAGGGAAATATCCTTTTTATGTGCATCTCCTCCGTTGATTAAGGGAAAGAACGCATCTGCAATTGCGGATGTCTATGAGCAGTATTCGCTTCGCCATTTCGGCGGTGACCTCTTCCTTGGTTGCCACCTTATATTATAAAAAAGGTAAACTGCGATTACGTATTGCTATGTTTACAATACTATTATTAACAACTCAGTAGGTGCGTTCAGTGGAGTGCGCGCGCTATGTGTACTCACGCTTTTACAAACGCAAATTACACGTAATATTTACAAAGTAAAAGCGCACAAAAACAAAATGATTGCATCACATCACACAATGACTTTCCTCTCAGAGACAATCGGAGACAACTCTGGGAACGATTATATCACCTCACCATGCGCATGGGAGCCGGCCTGCTACCACCAATTAACTACAATAACATGCCATTGTTACACGTCACTGCGTACATTAAAAAAGGTGGAAAATTTTGTGTGACGCTTTTAAAAACATTAATTAACTACTATCAATTACATCAAAATAAGGGTTTTAAACGTGTTATCGTAAACGTATAAGCGGGCGCAAACCTAAACAATCCCACAACTGTTGTGCGATTGTCGATTGTTTTGCAACTCAACTGTTTAGTTGCACAACTAAAAATCAAGTAGTGTGTACCTCCATGTAAGGTCATAAGATTAAAGCGTGATATAAAAGTTGTGCGATAATTTAGTCAAAGTTGTGAGCGAATTCTAATAATAAAGTTGTGTCGTTGTCTATCGTGATATATGTACTTTTACACGTATTTATGCAGATTCCATACAATGTAAATTTCTAAGTTACGCACAAGTGAAAACAAAACAAGAAAACGCAACAATTTCTCAACGAAAGCTCAAACAATACGTTGTATGCAGTAAACAGACTTTATTACATTGTTCAGTGAGTTTTGCATAGTGTAACATTGTTTGCTAACCTTTTAATAGCTTGTAGAAATGTATACGACCTAAATGCCCAATAAAAACATACGTCAAAGAGAATTTTCCTATGTTCCGTATATATAGGACATTAGATTAATTCCCTTTTTAATTTATTACCGAAATACTTAAAAACCTTAATTGATTGCACGGAACATTATACTCTTATATTGGAGAAATCACAAGTCTTCTCAGTAACATCAAATTAGAATAGTTCACGTAACATTAATGTTTTACGAGACCGTAAAAGAAAGTTACCCTCAGAGTTAAACTCGAAAGTGTTGGAAAGCTCTTATTTTATTCAAAGTATAGCTTCGAACAAATTTTGCTATCTAATTTTCCACGCTTACGTATGATTTGCGTTTAAATAGTTTTACCTAATAGAAACTTTTTATCAAAAAAACCTTACTTTTTTCACTTATTTCATAATATTTTATTTGACGAACATTTACAATGTTACGAAAACATAGTTAAATTGACGGATGTAATTCTGTGCTACATCTCGCGTGACCGTTACTGACAGGTTCCCCGTCTGCAGTGTTACACGTAATTACACAATACAACAATCAGCGTAACATAATGTCATACATACACGCTAAACATACCTCATCTCTATGTAAAATTTAGTTGAATATAAGATATCCGTGAAAAATTCCCTAAAATTGATTGTAATTGGTATGTTTTATAGTGCAAAAACATCGCAAAACATATTGTTAATGTTTATTTAAAAAAGTGCTTGTGTTCCGATTTTCCAACAGATAAAGCCTACTTTAATTATGTAATTTAGAGTTTAAAACTATTTGTTTAGTTAACCAAAACTATCTTCAATTATAAATATTTCATACATATCAAAGCTTAAACGCTGTCTTATTATTTTATCATTTGGTAGTATTCCCGTGATATCACGGTGCATGTACGGAACTGCGGTGAGCAGAGATAAAAAAACAGTTAATTTGAGCGTGCGAACATCCGACTCTCACGCAACGTTTGAGATTACATCACGTGTTGTTGATGATGGTTTGAACTCAGTGATGGTAAACAGATAGGAAAAATAAGAATATTATAGTGATTTAAATAAACAACACTCATACATTCATAATAGATTAACTAAAACGCATCAAGTATTTATATTTGATGCGTTTTAGCTGAAGTTTACTTCAGAATTATTATGGACATAACTGAGCCGGTGAGTGTAAATAGAAATTGACAGAAGGACAATGTCAAAAGCTGTTTTGTTTGCTGCACATATTCTGACAGAAAGAACTCCAATCGTTTGGACATAGTTCTCTGTTTAGTCTTACTTTATATGGAGGTGCGCACCTACTCGATTTTTAGGTGGGCAACTAAACAGTTATATTGCGTAACAATCGACAATCGCACAACCGTTGTGCGATAGTTTAGTCAAAGGTGTGCGCCCGCTGTAAGTAATTTCAGTTGATAGTCTAACATTTTTTGTCACCTACAAGTCATGACAAGTTTAATTATTAAAGTTAACCTACCTCGTGTCACTTAGATCCAGCGTGGGGTCTGTCCGTTTGATCTGTCCTACACAAGCCAGCACTGCCTTGTCGCTCTCTACTCGCGCGGCGAGCTGTGCGACCAGGGTGGGCAGCTGGCGTAGCGCTGGCTTGTCCACTGCCGTCAGCAGCGATTTGTTGTCGATCAGTCGCCGCTCCACGTCCGCGTGTGAGAGGGACAGGAGACGTTGGTGTGAGGAGGAGGCAGGGTCGCTGTGTAGAGTCACTGGCGACTGCAATATAAATATTAACTATGGTAGACCCTGACGAAACATTACCTGCGGCTCGCTCCAACGTTATGCTAAGACCATATAAAAGACAGGTCTCAAGTAGAAATCCTCTAGTTTAGGCTTTTGTAGTTCTACAAGATAAGTAAGTAGAAGAGAATGGGAAGTGGGATGTTGAATCTAAAGGGAATTTATGCTACTTTCTGCTGGCTTCTTGCTATAGAGATATTCCTATTATTTCATTGGAATATAGACTCGTCATACAATATCTATCACAGTAACGTAAGATGTACAAGGAAAGGATTTCATAAATCTAAACACATAATCAGTATTGAGTAATTCTTAGATTCATAGCATTACAATTAGCGCGTGCGCACACTTTGACTAAACTATCGCACGACTGTTTGCGATTGTCGATTGTTTCTCAGCCAATTCAACTGTACGCACCTTCATATAAGGTGATAGGAATCAAAGCGAGACTAAACAGTTGTGCGATAGTTTAGTTGGTGTACAGACTAACAAGTCATGTAACACTTTCTTTCGACTAATAAAAACTCACAGTTCTGAGACGCGGCATATAACAAATCAAACATCTATAAGTAGCGACACGTAATCTACGTGACTAGTTACCTAACACCGTAATCTATTCATGCTTTTTGTATTTATTATGATATAAGATTGACGCCATAAACAACGTGCCACACCAAACCAATAATAAACTTCGCAAAATGATTCATATTCTAGTAAATACGAGATTCATTCAAATGTTTTTTCTACAAATAACGTCTTGTCAGATATACTTATGTTTTAAAGCAATTAAATAGTGATTCAAATTTTAAAACATATACTGTCAAAGGGAAATATCGGTTTTCCCATCCCCTATTCTGTATATTAAACGTAAGTATCGTATATGCAACTTTTTGAAATAATTGATACGTCTAAAGGCAGAGTTCACTTCGCACTTACATTTTTACTCCCGTAACTTACTTACTTATGTTTTTACTTGCGCATGTTTTCTCTTATCACAAGCAATAGTATGCGCATATGCCGAGGTTGAATTGCCTAGGACTAAAGGCGAATTTTAGTATCATAAAGCCCTGTTTACTCAAAAGGAGCTAATAAGGGTCGTATAAATATCTCCCAGGACGCTTACCAGTTCCTCCAGTTTGTGCAGCGCTTGCTTGTAGACGTCTACATGTCGTTGCAACTCGTTCTTCATAGCGATGTGCAGAGAGATGAGCGCGCCGGAGGAGTCCGCTGTGAGCCCGTGCGTACCCAATCCTAGGGATATCATGTCATGCTAAATTAAAAATAGTGCAGACTAGCTGTTGCTCGCGACTTCCACGAGAAAATAAAATATAAAAAACAGAATACAGTTAGCTTTTGTTATTCACAGAATTACCTTCCAAACAATGAAGGAATTTTTAAAATTGGCCCAGTAGTTTTTGAGTTATTTCAATACCTTTAATAGATTTTTAATAGAAATACTACACTAATATTAATCAAGATTCTGGCAGAAAAATTACATCATTATTTCTTGTACTGATAGCACTTCCCCTGTTACACAGTGAGTAGGTATATATTTTCTTGTTAATCTCACAAAAATATTTTAAGTTGGAATAAACCCACTTATAAAAAAGCATTTCCGAGCATAATTTCGATAAAATTTTCCACAACATTGAAATGTAACAAAAACATTTAAATAATTTTTATTGAAGGTAACCCATAAGTAATTTTAAAGTTAGAGCCGCGTTATCACATCCGGTGCAAGGGAAGGCTTCGAGTCTTCCTCGTCGGAGTTACCGCAGGCTCTATCGCAACACGGATCTATAATAAAAGCCTTCGCTACCGGAAACACTTCCTTCTGATTTCGACATTAAATATAAAAATTACGTCGAATGAATCATAGCCAAATAATTTATTTCCCCTTGAAAAATATCATTACAGAAAGATAAACAAAACAGTAATATGCAATTGTTGGTAATCGTATCCATTCTATGGATCATAATGCCCATTAACATATCCAGATACTGTATAAAAGTAAAGTTGCTGATAAACAAACACACATACGAAAATTGCTCTCTTCACATCTTGCACTCTCATTCGCGCCTAAAATCCTTGTTGTTTTTTTTTTAATACAATATTATCCAATGCTTTCTTGGCGGCCAGTACGTAATTAAATATTCATCGACAACGTTTTTGAAACAATTAAAACGGCGCGGCGCGCCGTTTTAATTGTGCCCCGCGGCGCGAACGCGAGGATGACGTCACGCACGCGTGATGTTCCCGTACTCCGCCGCCCCCGCCCCCTTCTTGACCCCGCCGCCTCCGCGTCGTCTCGCGACTGCCCGGGACGCCGATGTTATGGCGCGCAAAACTGTTACTATGCACCTGACTTCTATTGCGTTTGATAAAATCCAAATCTATTTAAATGCAATTTGTTACCTTCTTTTGAGATAATTCTTATGATGCTTTTGTTGTATGATGGTACTATTTGATAAATATTGCTGCTACTTAAATACGGTTCGTTTGAACCATGTACAAATGTATACAAGTACCATTGATAGAATCTTAATTTTTTGTTGATAAACACTCACACACGCACTATATACAAAAATTGGTAAAGAGGCATTGTTAAAATATAAAAGTTAATATATTGTTTTCTTCACACACTGACTCTCATTCTTGTTCCCGCCTAAAATCCTTGTTTCTTTTTTAAATACAATTGTGTCTAATGCTTTCTAGGCGGCCAGTGCTTAATAAATATTCAACCACAATATTTTGTAAATTAAAACAATTATGATTTTACAATTAACTTCTTTACCAAAAAGTATAATATTTAATCTAAATATGCTTTTCCTTTTAAATTAATGGAAATATTTTCAATTGTTGTCAGCGCCATCTATTATCATTTTTTCTTATCCGGCTACAGCCAATAGAGTTACTATTTTAATCATAGTTAGGGGTCAAGTTTCTAACCACACAAAATAGTTTAATAATTTGACCAAAACACTCGTTCTCAAATTACCAGTTATCCAAATTAAATACTTATGTCTAAATACTGCTATCAATCTATTAAATACAATTACATAAAAACTCCTCGAATTAACAAGAATCGTGACCGAAGAAGCGAATCGAAAAGATATGAACATTTCTCACAGAGTTAAAGAGAAAGTTGTAGACACGGCCTGCTAATAATTTATGATACAAGAACAATAAAAACATGAGATAGATAAAGATGAACACCTTAATCGATTTTTATTTCACCTACATTTTTATTCATAAAATTAACAGTTGCAATAAACACATTTCTCAAAAAATTACTACACGTTTAAGGCAACACCTTTGATAACATCCCTTTAATTTATTAATAACATTAAATCTTAAGTATGAAAAATAAAGACAATGATTAATTAAACAATTCTGAATATTTTTATGCGATTAAAAATAAATGAACAAACCCTGTACAGCGGCATCTAGTTGTCGTCTCCTAGCATCAACAGTGTCCCTGGCGTCTGGCGTGTACTGCGCCAGTGCATTAGCCAGCTTGGCGGTGCGCGCGCGCAGACCAGAACTCTGGTCTACTCCCAGTAGACCGACCAGTCGCCATGCCACCGCCTCGCACTGCAACTCCGGACGGGGCAGGACTTCTAAGGAAATTAACCTGTCAAACAGAAGAAATTTTAATTTGAAATCTGCTATCTCTTTCACTACCACGGTCTTTTGTATTTTGCATCCTTTACTAATTCTCTAATTTAAGTATTCCGAGCATAGAAAGGATAAATATTTTAAGATAGACTTACTAAATAAGAAAGTTAAGTTAAACATTTGAATCATTTGCACAAACATTAAGTTATCGATACCATTCACTTAAGTTTGCTCCTTTCACTTTTAAAATCATCTAATTTCTAATACAAACATATGTAAATTACTTAACTAACTATAGGAGTTAGCATATATATTTGTACTTATGAAAAATATTTAAAACGAGCTGTTGGCCGCGATTTCGTCTGCATGGTATTAGAAAACATACAAACTATATAAATAACAAAAAGCTACGTATCCCTCGGGAACCGGACATTTCTCGGGGATGAAGCTTATCCCATGTATACTCCAGACTTTGGTTTATATCTGTGCCAAATTACAATAAGATATGTTGAACCGTTGCAGAATGATCGAGTAAACATTAAAAACTAAATTAGTGAATCCCACGGGAACCGTAACTATTCCCGGGATAAAAAGTAGCCTTTGTGTTCTTCCAGACTATGCTCTAAACCTGTGCCAAATTTCATAGAGATCCGTTCAGCCGTTTTGGCTACAAACGCTAACAAACATCAATCCATCCATCCGTCCATCTAAAGTGTCGCATTTATAATATTAGTAAGAAGTAAGATAAGATTGACATTTACATGTCCAATAATTTGTGTCTATAAAGTTACTGATTTTAACAATTAACATCAGTTTAGTTTAGTATAGGTTTTAATTATTTTTTTACCGCTCGTACAAAATTTAACTGAGAACAAGCAGTTCAAAAATCGATGTTAACCTTTCTTTCAATACCAAAAATGTAGGCAGAGGAAATTATGCAATTTATATTTATTACAAAATATAAGATATCATTAGAAAGTTAAAGCTCATACAAATTCTTAAATCGAGTGTTCGCTGTCCGCATTCCGCAATATATTTAAAACTTTGGAATCTTACACATTACATCAGTTTATATACATAAAATTTGTATAAAAACAGTCCATTTCTTAAGAAAAAACTTTAATTTTTTAAACCTCTTTAAGGATACAAGGTTTCTAAGTAGTCAATGTATTTAATAATTAAAATAATTTTTGGATTAAAAATTGGAGTATTTTTGTATGTATTGAAATTTCAAAAACAATTGGGCGGATTTTAAAAATTCCTTCACCGTTAGAAAGGTAATTTGTCTATGAGTAGCATAGGATGTATTTTTTTATTATTTTTTTAATTCCACTGGAGCGAAATCGCGAGAAACAGCTAGTAACTATTAAGAAACTGTGGAAAGTTCAATGTTTCCGATATTATTGTAACAAAAAACCTCATCGATAAATGAAAGGGCCAACATTATAGACCAAGGGGGAGTACAATTAACACAAAATCGATAAAACGGTTACAAAAAATCTGAGACGGCCGGTCTAGCCGGTGTGCCCCCCGCACCCGCCGCGGACCCCCCGCTGCCCCACCGGCACTTTCACTTCCGAAAGTCGATACAACATAACTCACATGTGATATCAGGTAAAACATATGCAAGTCTACAAAATATGCTTGTTTAAATTTAAAAACAAACGCCAATAGCCTAATGGATGTCTCGAAGAACCCCCAACGTGATCTTAGATTCGATTCCCGCCATTAAACTATAGTAAAAAGTTTGCTTAGAGCTTAGTTGAAATAGTTATAAAAAATAAATAATGCTTTTTATATTGTCGCAACTAACCTATGACATAATAACTTGTACCATCTGACCGTCTGTCTGTAGGTCAAAGACCGCGAGACTCAAACACTTGAAGCACTAGCTGTCGCCCGCAGTTTTGCTCGTAACGTCAAATAATTTCATTTCCTTTATGAAATTGATTTCGGTGATTCTAAAAATTATTATCTTCCGGTAGACCTATGTAATATTGTCAACAAACTTACAAACGTAAGAAATTACGACATAAAGGAAATTATATATGACTGTGTGAATAAAAAGTAAAAGTAAAAGAATGTAATACATATGTGTAATAATAATTATTATATTGACATTGAGATAATCTCTTCCATAAAACCAAATATGTGACCAAATCGAAAGATTTACATCGTTATACGAGTATGTCAACAACTTAGAAACGCCCCACTGGCATAATCCACCTGGACTATGCAAATTATTTTCATTGTACCGAGAGTAACTTTTTTTAAACGATGACACTACTTAGTATACCTGAGAATACCAATAAATAAGAACGTGTGACAAACGCACAGCACTAGATATCATCCGCACATTTATCACATTTGGACTTGAAAGTTCTCGTCGACCGGCCGCCAACTTTCAATCCACGACGTGTTAATACACAAGCCATTGGCCGTTTACCTCATGTTATACCTTGTCTAGATTACAAACACCCCCTCAACTTGACATTTTACAAAAAAAAACGAACAAGCTAAACTAAATGAAGACATTTTTGACTCTTTAAAGTTATAAATATTGCTAAGAGCTTGCGCACCCTTTAGAAACTATCGCACAACTGTTTAGTCTTGCTTTGAGTCCTATAAGCTTATATGGAGGTGCGCACACTACTCGATTATTAGTTGTGCAACTAAACAGTTGAATTGAATTTGCTGCGAAACAATCGACAATCGCTCTTAAAATTAATTAACGCTATAAGCAGGATTAATTAAAAATACACTTTATTTATAAGAGAAATTGTTAAAACGCGTAAACAATGGCAACATTTTTTCTCTTATTAATATGTATCCTAATTGACTTTATAATTCTTGCAACAATCTCGATTATCGACTTTCATAAAATACATTCAGTTCCGTGAATTGAATGCATGATCTACATAGCAGGTGCATGTTTATGACTACGACCTTGTTAACTCAATACTATCAAACATTTTTGTTATTTCTAGAGATAAGAAACTATCGGCCGAATACCGAAACGAATCCAAAACACTTTGCATGGTAAGCTCCGCTACAATCTGACAGGCGTCAAAGTTTTAATGGACTTTGTGTTACATATTTAAATGTCGTTTCAGTATTCGGCAGTTAATCTTTAATATCAATGGAGGGAAAGGACATATGTTACCAATAGATTGTGAATGCCGTTCGTTTGCACTTAGGCAAATTGTGTAACCTAGATAAATTACAAATTAACGTTATCCTAGATCATATAAGAGCAACTCACCTATTTAATAAAGTTTCTATTAAATGCGCGGAATGCGGCAAAGCCTCAACTAGCAGGTCGATAGGTAAGTCAGCGGCGACGGTCTGCAGCACGCCGGGGCCGAGCCGGGAGACAATAGCGGCCGCCTCGCGGAACTGCCGGCCCTCAGCCAGCAGCAGCACCCGCCGCAGCGCCAGACGGGGAGAGGTATATGTGTTCTTCTCCCTCTCTCTTTCCCGCCGAATTCGCTCACGACTTTCATTCATTTTTCGACTTCTTGTAGTACTAGCCCATGATACTTCACTCCAATGTTTTGTACCTTTAAACAACGAAAGGATTATGAAATATGTTTAAAATTATTAAATTATATCAATGCCATAACATTTCCTTAAAAAAATAATAATAATGAAATACGCTCATAATCGGTGTACCTATGTCGGTCAATTGTATAATTTCTGATAAACGCACAAACACACATGAAGTAGCAATATTACATAACAAATAACCGAAAACGGCTTTTAAATGTCATTTACGTAACATCTGTAATATACAATGAGGCGCAAATTAAAGTGAAGTGATTAGTGAGAAGTTATTCAACATGCACACGCAGTTTCCGGTGAAAGGTCGCACAAACAACTTATCAAGACCTGATCGAAAGCGACCAATTAATTTTACAGCAATCATTCCCAAAAACAGGTGGAAATATTGTCTTTGTGAATTTATTTGAACATTCCCAACTACAACTAAACACTAACCAAAATCTATAGAATCTAATTAGAAGGTATTTGCGCGCTTTGATTCCTATAAGCTTATATGGAGGTACACACTACAGTTTATTTGTGCAACTAAACAGTTGAATGGGCTGCGAAACAATCGACAATCGCCCAACGGTTGTCAATATCTTAGTCAAAGGTGTGCGACTGCTCTTAGACTAAAGCAATAATTTCTTATTATACTGTTAAGTTAATAACAATAACATCCAGTTTGAATAACAGCACATATATTTAGCACAATGACTTGCTATCTTAACGACATCTACAGATGCGTGCCAGAACCGCAATGTGCGGTCAATAAGTGATTTGTTGCAAATAATTTGACCACCACATTTATGTCAACTACCATACTGTTTTAAAAAGTTATTAATCTTAAGATCTACCTCGAGATATTGAATCTCTAATATCTCATTCCAATTTCATTATATCTCTTGTTACATACTAGTCAAGGATTATAAAACTAGAAAATATTATTTCATTATTTCTTCCTCTCACTCAATAGTCTGTGAAAATTATAAGAATATTAAAAATTATATCACAAGCCATAAAAGTAAAATGTAAAAAACGAAAACGTCGAAGTCTTATGTGAGATTCTTCTACGAATAATAAGTTTTATACATTTCAATAATTACCTAAGCCGTTACCAATCGGATGGAAACGGTACAACTATTGTCACTAAGAGTCCGTAGCGGACAATAGCGGACGATTACCGCTCGCAACGTAATGACTGTGCGCTACCCACAGCGTGTGGTGCATGCTACGAGCTGAAGCGATTTCATAATTTTAAAATATTTATTGCCAATGGAATAACATTAATATACTAAATAATTATACAAATGTGAGTAAAAAAGCAATAAATTCGTTGAGATTTAATAACGTATTGGTTTCTTAAGTATTTTAGGGTTCCAAACATTATGGCGTCTCTAAACATTACTAAAGATTAATCTAACGACATACATATAAAAATTAATTTTTGATTTTTTTTAAAGAAATGTTATTTTGATATATGAAAAGTTTTGCACGTCAAAAAAGTTAATCGTTTACACCTTGCTCCATACAAATCTGAAATTATTCAATGCCATAACTGTTTCCATTATTATCTCGGATGATGCGCAACAGTGGACATGCCAATAAACCATATCTTAGCAGACGTAATTTTTTCTATCATTCCATATAATTATTTAGCATTGTAACTGTATAGATGGCCTACTGTTCATATAAAGTGAGAAAGCAACCATAGAATTTTTCCTATTGTTAAGACTATATTATCCCATTTTAGGAAATGGCCGACAGAAAGAAAGAACCTTTCATAATTTAATTAAATGTTCTTTTATTCCAATATCCCTGACATTAACCAGCGATCTAAAACAAGCTGTCAAGTCACTACCAAGTTAATCTACTACAAGCAACTATTGCATTAAAATGTACATTTTAATTTTCGATATTTACATATTGAATATTTTGCAATAAAATTTGCATTCTAAATCGAGTGAAATTTCGTTGTCAATTTTTATTGAAAATTTTAAAACACGAATAATCGTTCACAACAGACAAATTTAAATTTATTCTGCAAAAAATAACTGACTTCAATTTATTTCTAGCATAAATAATGCTGGCTTTGAAGAATTCCACTTAAAGTAAATGTAATATGCAAACCACTACAAAATGTATTATTTTTTCGTAACATTAGTGAGTTTCAACTTTGCCAAGTTACTTTAGCACTTATATTTGTTTAAAGCAAGCGTGATAAAAGCCTTCGGTTTCTATTACGGAAACATTTGAACAAAATATTTGGTTATCTTTGTTTAATTTGAAGAAAATGACAGGGATAACAATAACATATTTACAATTGCATTTTCAGTAGAAGCCCACTGTTAGATAGGCTTACTTGAAATCATACAATCAAATAGAACATTCATAATTATACAGACTATAAACTTTATAACCGTATTACGTATAACTAGTGGAACTATTCAGATCAACACTCCGATATTATAAAAAAAAGTCCTTTGTTAGTATAGCTGAGTAAATGCAATGAGCATCTAATTCACACAAGACCGAGTTCACAGTTAGTGCGTCTGTTTGTTTGTGAGCCGTTACTCTCCCATGTTATACATACAGCTAACGGAACGCCTCCGATATATTAGTCATTGGCACGATATTGCCATTTGCAACATTACCTTGTTAAAAGCAAAAAGTAAGGTCGAAAACACATTTTCTTAAAACAAAATCTATCACTAGATTGTTACTTCAACGGTATTATTTATTCCGAAGCCATACGAGTTATATAAAATCTGTGCAAGTCTACTCTTTGGAATCATAAGCAGAACTTGTACGAACTTCACTATTATGTACCATTAAGTGAGATAAAATAACATAGGACCTAAATGAGAACCTTGGGGTACTCCTTAAATCCATCCAATTTTGGTTCCAGTATCCTCTAGACACAACATTTACAATGAAAACATATATCGCATTTACGCACATTATTTTTATAAAAAAAAATACCTAAGAACTTTACTAATGTTGGCCAGAATAAGGACATATTTCTTCAAACTTGCAGTCGATTATCGAAACTAGTATAATGTCCGACGTGCCACTTGCCCACCTGTTTTACAAGCCGTGCGAATTTCACCCGCTTCTCTGCGACGGCGACGCTCTCTACGGCTGATTTAAAACCCACCGCACCTTATAACTACTTTTTGCGAACCCGATGCTGGGAATTATGTGTATGGTGTTTTACATCGATACTTTCACGATGAGTATTTTTACGTTACCACTAAATTGAAGTAGATTTTATGACCATATGACGGTAGTCCTTACTCCGTACAAAACATTAGGCATATGGCGTTTTAACGCGGCATAACTGTACACTTAAAAATTAATTTATTTAAATCCTTGTGCATATAAAATTGAACAGAAGTGACAAGTACTTCTGACGACTATTTGTAAAACAGTTATAGAAATAAACTACAATTTCCGTTGACAAAAAATAAAAACACCAACTTAAAATGACCCAAACGAGACTCTGTGAAAATTGCTGATATTCTATGATGCAGAAAATGGGTCGACAGTATTATAAAGATTGTTGGATTACAATTTGATTTTTACGAAGACTAGTATTTTTTGTTGTTTTGATGATTTAATTTCCTTTTCAGTTTATTTTGAACCACAGAATAAATAGAACGTTAAAAATCATTTTAATATTTGGGAAAGTTTTAAATGACAGCCGTAACTTAGCAAGAATTAAGTAGATAAAGTTAAATATTAACCTTTCTTATACATATTTATGTTAATATTATTTAAGTAGTGTTGCATCTTATTTAAATATTCTTGTTAAATAGATAACATAATCTATAATCGAACCATTTCACTTTTATGTATTTTTATTTATATCTGACATCCAACCGGTTTTCTATATATTTAGATAATGAATGGCAGAAAGCGACAGCGTTTACAAATCAAATATTAATGAAGTAAACAAAACTGGTCGACGAACTAGTGCAAGTATCCACTTGCTCCTAGACACAATAATAACAATTTGAATTCAATCTACATCATTTTTAAATGATCTGTCTGTTTAATGTAAGAGAAATAAAAATGTTAACAATGTTAACTATTGTAACAACGCCACATGTTTCTTTCGCAGTAACATTTTAATTAAAAAAGTTCACATTACGATTACTTAAACTAAGCAACGCTTCTGTTAAGTCAACCATCATGTAATTATAATTAATCCGTAACCTCGACACAAATAAGCAAATGTTACTAAATGTCTTAATAACATTTGTATTAAGAAATTGTTATTTTATCTATTCAAGACAATGCCTCTTCAACTGCCACTTTGTATGACCATATGTTTCTATATTTTGAAACAAAATAACAAATACTTTAGAATACCAGTATTATTAAGAGATAAGATTTAATTGTTTGCATTGAATTCGCTCCGAAACTACTGAACCGATTTCAAAAATTTCGATCGCTTTTCGAATTTACGTTATTAATAAACATATCCCGTATTTTACATCAACCGGAAGAGTATGGATATGACAGAGAAGACATTAGAAGTACCTTCTTTGCCATCCAGCTCTAACGATCTGGCGAAACTCGTTAGAGCTAGAATAAAAGGTTGAGACAAAGGGACAAGAGGTATGCCAAGATTATTCCAAATGGAAATCCCTCATCTCTTCATACCCTTAAGAGTATACCCTTATTATTGTTGTTGTGTTTGAGTTGTATTTTAATAATTCTCTTTATCTAAAACTTTATTTCACTTTGAATTCCTGATATAATTTTTGAAAATCACCCTTGTCTTACGAACTGCATATTTTTGAATTTCAGTAATATACATAACTTACCGAAACACCGTACAAATCCGTAAGAAGCGCGATTTTCTCACATAAAGTATCACAACAGATTTGTTAATCACAATGTCCACACACAACACTTGCGTTTCTGTTGTTTTTGTCCTTAAATATATTAATTATTAGAGTCTTTGATAACGTATAAAATAAAAAAAATCAACACACGTCTGTAACACGCGCACTCTCCGCAACGAATGCGCCGATGAGATATAAGCTTAGGTCATTCGGCGTGAAAGCTTGCGGGACGGCGCTATGCAACAGTGAACTAATACATTCCTTTCATATCGGGATCCTAGACGGCGCGGCGCGGACAGACTAAATGTATGCAGGATAAGATATCGTAACTAAAATACGCTAACTGTCAAGTATTGAAACGATATTTAAATATGTAACAGCGTATTCAATGATAAGGCTACGATTAAAATCCAAATTCCATACTGTATTAAAAGGATAGTTACTTACATTTTTTAAAAGATAAATTAATTTCAATGTAACTTGATATTGACATCTTGCAGAGCGCCGTCCAGCAACAGGTGGTAAGCACGCAGCGGCGCGCAATGACCGCGGACAAGCCAGTGAGGTGTATTCCCGTGACCAATGGATTACTTACTATTTACTATAGAGTCTGTAACCGCTAGGTGCTGTGTGATGGGCGCTAGGCGCTAGGTGCTAGGCGCTCGACTCGCAGTGGACCTCTTCCACGACCCACGAGTAGTCACTTGTTTTGAAAGAAACTATACAAAACAAAAAATATTGGTTGACGATGTTCGAAGTTTATCATTCAGATTGCCATCTTGCTTATACCGTAGAATTCCACTGTCATTAATGTCAAATAAATACATGTAATTATTATTTTGTCAATAGAAGTGAAACGCTTATTTTAAGTAGATTACGATTTATTCGCCAGTTACGTAACTATAAATTTATGTTAACCAAAAAATAGTTTGAATAAGAAAACTCAATGAAAAAATGTTATTTATTATGCCAAGGTTTGTGCAATAAACATATTTCTTTGTGTTAGAGGATCAGGAAGAATTTCCTAATTGTTTTTTATTATATTTTAATTGTATCATTATAAAATGTCGACCTTCGCGCGAGGTTAATTAGTGCGAGGGAAGTGTAAATGATGTTATGCAGCTTCGCTTCCGGCGACGATACAAAATATACTATTTGATTGTAATAAATAAACCAAGGATTAGTAGATTAACGGGAGTATATGTATGTCGATCATTCCAAGTATCAGGTTCGATTCCCAAATTATGATAGCATCCTCTAGAACTTCCCATATTGGCATTATTTATAATGGCATTACATCGTGACATGTCACAGTCCGAGGGATATTCTGTTTTGTATGTCATTTGATTGCGTCCATGTGTTTGCATTACTCATCAATTATTCTCTCACTTTCTATCACATACATGTTTATGAGTTATGTAAAATAGTGTTATGTAAAACTAAATAAAACTTTGACCTTCTTGTATTAAAAAGCTACGTTGTCATCGGTAACCATAGTTATTAGCAACGACATAACCACAAGAGTAACTGAGTTAGAGTTCGTCAGGTAACATAGAGTGGACGATATTTTCTAAGAAATATTTTTTCCCGTGTGTACATAATCGTGGTCGATAGCTGCTTATGAAAATGATTTAAATATCTTACAAATATCTAATAACACATAGTATAGGTTTATCTTATCTAAGAACCTTAGAAAGAAATTATTACATAACAAATCGAATTTACTTTCGTTTTTAATCAAAACTGTCGAACGAGCACCTTACAGGTTGCCGCATCTTGTGTAACTTATATAAATATGCAGCAGATAATTATTGATCAATTTATTTATGGGTTCCGTAAAATTTATCATATTTACTGGCATTTAAAACATGCTTTTTTTACGAGTGATCCGTCAGTGGAAACGCACAGTTATTCACACATGCAGACACGACAGAGCAGTAGCATCTCACGCTGTCAGTTTCGGCATCTCCGTATCACATTACTATGAAATACATATCATATTTACTCTGCACCAAAGCGACCGAACACCGCACTACGAATCACCAATTTCACAATGTCAGTCAATACAGATAGTAAAATATTAAAGGATATTTTGTTTTTGTTTTGAGAATCGATAGCAATCTTATATTTAAATATTCGTTATATAAAATTATAGTATTATAGGCATTTTAGATTAGACAATTGACATAGCATGGCTACGCAACGTTCTTAAACACAACTAACTAATCCATTAAGTACAAAATAGACCAAATACTAGTAATTTTCCAATTTAACTCATGGTTAAAATGGTTTTATGTGACTGAACCCTAAAACGAACACCGAACTTGTTTCTGGCGTATTCGGGATGTGAGATGCGCTTTCACTGGCCCCAGAAGCCTTCATGTCGCCGCACAGCCGCCAGAGGGACTGCTGACCCCTCATTATACAGCGGGTGTGGCCGAATTTATGTACGAAACACATTTGTCTTCTGGAGATGAAAAGGAAGCGACTGTTTATACATCGTAAAGATTATGCAATCATTACAGCTGGTACATTCGCTACAACAAGACACGTGTCTTCTTCATATTATCAATTTATTGTTCTACTGCCAAATATTAGAGCATTTAATGAATTCCTTCGCAATTTGCTAGCAGTTCAAAGAAATCTAGATTTTTTATTGTGAAAGATCTACAACTTCTTTCATTGTTTTTGGTATCAAGAATATAAGTTTATACTTTCTTAATCGAATCAAATCTAAATGATTTGCCGATCATTTTCGCTACAACTGACAACTGCAGACTGGATTGGAAAGTATATCAAAAAAAATCTGCCAATAAAACCTGTCACAGTATTTATTCTTCAACTCATAGCTATTCATTATTTTACATTAATCATAAACTCATAATTATATTTAAAACGTTTTATAATCTTATGAATAAGATTGTCTTCTCAAAGAATAATAACTATGACTAATTAAACATTATTTCGCACAAGTAATTTCAATGCAACGCCATCTACCGACCTTTATTTTGAACCTATTCCTTCCGAGACCATATCAAAAATGCGCTAACTAATATTCCGTCGCCCATTGATACAAATAACAATAATTTCTCAATATAATTTATTATTAACCAAGACAATGTCATCGGATCAGTCTGCCTTTCTCAATGTCACGACAATGAGGTAACTCAAGTGAGGGGACATGTGTCGGTGACAAGCTCGCCACCTGTAGCCGCGCAAGTGAAAGTGACGCGCGACAAATAGTCTAGACTAAGAACTCTGTTTGTTTGATTGTAATGAATAGGCTCAAACACTTCTGGGCGGTTATAAAAATTCTTTCACCGTCAGAAAGGTAATTTATGTATGAATAACATACGCTACATTTTCCTGTCGTTTTTATTATTTTTAAATTTCACGCGGACGGAGTCGCCCGCGAAAACTACTACAACAATGTGGTCGCCATGCGGCCTCCTACCGCCTCGCACCGCACCGCGCTGCGCCGCCGCAGTGAAAGGTTTGCGGCGGTAAGTTCTGAGCGCCCACAAAGTTTTTTCTATGTGCAATTGACACATCAGACTTGCTGTAAATTGTCTATCTTACTAACGTTATCAATGCAATAGTCCAGATGAATGTTTGTTAGTGTTTGAGGTTTAAAGTATTGAACGGATCTCGATAAACTTTTATATGGACGTAGAGGATAGTCTGGTAAACAGATAGGCTACTTTTTTTTTTAATTCCTCACGGACGAAGGCGCGGGCGGAAGCTAGTTAAAAATACTAATTTGTCAAAGTCTCGTCTCGGTCAGACACGATTTAACTATGATTAGGTTTTGTTTGATTATTAAAAAAAACCACCGAGTTCATTATAATTATTTTTTGTTTAATATGTACATTTCTTATTATTCTAAGGATGAAAAGAAAGAAAAACAAAAGATGTGAATGCACAAGGGCATGGCGTCGTTTGAAGGATTTAGGGCGGCGCCGCGTCCGGCGGGCGTGCGGGGGAGCACGCGCCGGGGGACGCCGAGTGACGACTCGGACGCGTGCTCGCCGCCGCCGGCTCGCTGGGCCCGGCGACTGGACACGACTACTGCAAATCCCCACAAACGGCCGCGACGCCATATTACAGGCGAAGTGCACTCTAATGCAGATTACTTTCTAGCTTAAGTGACCCCCAAGGAATCCCGAAAACCTATGTTCCAGGACACCAACCGCATAACCTAATACTTACAACTAATAACGGCATCAACGCGCACAGTAACTTAAGAATAGCCCGGTTTCTCCCCGAGGTGTTAGGTAGTATTTACATCCCTCTGCCGCCTCGTACGGCATGCCCGGGAGGATAAGCAGCTGTTGCATTCTTTTTAATTCCCACAACAGCACGGGAATGGGGGCTGGGCCTCGAGGTAGCGCTGACGGCGAGACCGCGCGTGCGTCAAGGTGTGCCGGCGCTCGCTGCTCGTCAAAGGCTGCGCTTTGAGGGCCGCACGTCCGGGAGCGTGCGGCAACGAGCAGGCGGCAGCCGCGCCCAACGACGCACGTCGCCGTCCTCAGCGCGACGCTCGCAGGTCGGCGGAGCGGCCCCCGCGGGACTCCCTTAGTCGCCTCTTACGACACCCGCGGGAGGAAATGGGGTGACGACATTCTAACGCCGGCGCCACACGGCATCCTAGCTCTATACTTTTTTCTTATTTTCACTACTTATACATATTCAACTACATATTATTAATTTAATAAAAGGACATTTCGATAACCGCCCAAAGAACTAGTGTCACGACAGCATGCGATCCGCGGAGGGTTGCTTTTCTTGCAATTGTTTATTCGCTGACAGTTATTGTGAGCTGCTTGCTGCGGCTCGTCTCGAAGCGATCCATGGTCTTGATGTCCATGATCATACAGACCGACACCGCCAGCGCAAGCGCCATGATGCAAGACACCATCAGTCCCGACCTGGAATAGACATATTAAGAATATAAAGTCAAACATCCCAAAAAATAGATCTCGCTTATTCTTATGTTCTAGATAAAGAATTCTTAGCATTTAGTCTAACAAGACTAATTTATACATGAGACACAAAACCGTGTCTTCCCCAAAGTCTGCATGAAACTTGACCGATTCCTATCGCTGCTTACCATATCGGAACTGAGGTGAAGCCGATGCAGTCGAAAGCGTCGGCAAACTTCTGAGTGTTCTCCATGAATGGTTGCATCTGGAAATGTAACAGAAACATTGTGTGAATATGAAACATATTCGGGCTTAAACTGAAAAATATAGAATGTAACAAAGACGATAATATTATATTTATGTTTTGCGTCAAAATTACTTAATTGTACTTTGAGAACATAATTTGAAATACACAACTTTCTTATTACCATTATATCAGGAAAAGTGAGAGTGGCGTTCTCAGCCGCGTAGACGAGCGCTTGCGGGCAGGTGTAGGCGCGGCCCAGCACGGCGGCGGGCGCGGCGGGGGGCGCGGGCGGCAGCAGGCCCAGCCCCGCGCCGCGCCCGCGCCTCACCTCCACCCCCGCCGCAGACCACCAGCCCGCCGACTGCTTAAAGCTGAACTCCAAAGTTATCTGAAAAATTGGTCAAATATGCTGTTAACAAGAAACACCAACTACTACTGAACTAGATAAGACTGACTGAAGACTGGACTAGAGAAAGTTTCTCTGTACCAGTAAATATTACTTCAGAATCTTCTCTTATTAACAGAATGAGATTACAAGTAATATTCTTACAGTATTACTAACTCATCAAATAACGGTCATTAAAAAACTCCTTCGCAAATACTCTCAGTAACGACGTATCCGACCTTGTCTCTAGTGTTGTCGCCGTCGGCAAAGCGCACCACCAGGATCGTGTAGAGACGCGTAGGCTTGATAGTAGGCTCGCCAATGGGAGTGTCCAGCACCGTCACGCTGCCGTCCGGCCACTGCAGCTCTGGCCAGCCCGACGAGTACAGCAGCGCCGCCTTCCCCGGCGGACCTAGAGATGAACAAAAACTACTTTTATAATCATAAGTAGATTTAAATAGAGCCGATGCAAAAGCAAAAAGCAGATAAATGAGTATAGATGGACTTTCTTATAATAAATCTTCCAGCCAAACATGTCTACCACTATCTGCTACAATAGGTTATGTTGTATGCAAAACAAGTGTGGCCTTACCAGTAGCATTGTAGAGGGCGTACTTCGGCAGCACTTTGGCGGGCTTGTCGTCATCAGCAGCGGGCACGAGCTGCGTGGAGCTAGGAGCTTCCGAGGCCTCGCGTTTTACCCTGCCCATTTCACCCCACTCACCTAGCTCCGCATCCTCGAGTCCCAAGAACTCCGCCTGGCTCTGCGACACCGAATTGCCTGAAGCGTTGACAGACCGATTAGATCTTCATTATACTGGCGTTATCTAATCGCGCCAGCTTATAAACAAAAATCTGTTTAGATTGTTGAGAATTCAGTAATCGCTCTGCACAGATTAAATCTAAATTCGCAGGTGCTAGCGCAGTAGGAGATTGCAGCGTTCCTCCCGAGTGCCCGAGGAGCGGCGTGATGATGGCGTGCGGTAGTTTACCCAGGACGCCGAGCACGCGTCCCGGCCCGTATATGTCCTGCAGCCGGGCAAACGTCTCCGTCATCTGTGCGTCGCGCTCCGACCACGGACCCTGCAGAATCAGCACCTGCAAATAACAAGCAATCATGCAATAGAGTCACCAAAAGTATGCTAAAATCATTTTTAGGTACCTTTCCCCCACGCGTAACTGCCTCCTCCCCCACCCACAACTTCCTCCACCACCCAACAGAAACTTCCCCCTCCCCCCCAGCCCTCACTTCCCCCCACTCCCATCCTAACTTGCTCCACATCCCCCCCGCCCTAATATCCCCTACCTTCCCCCTCCCTTACCACTCCCTTCCTCCTACCGCCCACAATCATACCACCACAAACCCAATCCTCCCTAACCCCCCGTTACGTCATCCAACAAGGCTTAAATTATTTTTAAAAATGGCCGATTAAAGAAAAAAAGACAGTGAAATTCACTGGTACTAGTTCTTCATAGCGTTGAAAACATTTCTTGAAAATGCGCGGGAGAAGTTTGTCACGATTATGACAAACGTCATACATCTACAAAACTGTAGATGTTCAGATAAGGTTAGTACTCAGACATTGAGAGCAGCGTGCATTGTGCTATAAGGTGTGACAAAGTTAAGTTTGCACGCATGCGCAGTGACAAGGGGCGGGGGAAGGGTGCGCGAAGAGACACCGGGGGGGG
>NW_013524991.1:92956-96947 GCF_000836215.1 Papilio polytes | reverse complement strand
CCCCCCCGCCCTCTGACTTTTTGATACGCAAAAAGTCTAATCAATATCTGTTACCTTGGTGGCCTTTAAGAAAGGGATGAAAGGTAAAAATAGCAACAAATCAAAGTGTCAAGACGTCATTTTTTTTTACTTTCGGTAATAGTTGAAGCATTTATCTGAGCATGTGAGACTGTATTCTCAATCTTAGATTTTTTAACATTGCAAAAGTTATATAAGTAGACTCAACTGATTGTGACAATTGTGTAAAGTACACCTACCTGAGTCTCATTGCTGACGTAGTCAGGGTGCACGTCAAGGAAGTCCTGCGGCAACGCGATGACGGTCAGCCGCTCCAGCATCTTCCTCAGCCGGGGGAAGTACCCGCTGGAGAGCGGCACAGCATCCTGGTTGTTGAACACCACGATGGCCGGCTGCTCGCCGTAGATCCGCATCAGGTCATCCTGCTCCAGGGCCCGCAGCGCCGTCCGCCTGTACTTCTCCAGTGTCCGGGGCCCGAAGAACAGGAACGGACCCTCCAAGTTCCCTTGGCACAGCCCCACCAGCCATGCCACTAGGAACGCTGCCGCCCCCACTTGCATGACTCCGACGACTGAGAGCTGGGGTGCCCCGAGCCCCTTATAAACCCTACATTGGTTCGGTTCAGCGCATGCGTTGGTGACATTATTGATTATTTTCAAAACACAACTAATAATCTATCTTAAGCACTCAGTCATAGAGTTTATCTTTAAACGATGGTATCTTAATTTTCTAGACCCAGGTTACGCCTAGGTCCCAAATGCGCAGGTTGCATGTCCTAGATTCGTATTTTTATTTTGAGTTGCATCCCACGCTCGGCAGCCGGGCGGTGGCTGGCATTAATCAATATCGACGGATGTTCCCCGGCTGGGGAACGTTCGAGAACATTTCCCTTTGTTCTCATGTCGCCCACAGCTCACAGCCCACGCCCCAACGACTGGTGAAAAACGCTAATATAGCAATGTTCTTACGAATTCGGCTCTGGAGAAAGACACTTGTTGCGTACTCTGTTGGCCCGTTCGTTTTTATGCCTATCCTATTTACTTAAATTTTCACTGTACTGTTTAGTATAGGATTACATAGCTATAGCTAGTTATGTAGCTCACAGTAAAAAACCTTTAAAATTTCACTTAGCTTTGTGAAAAAGATTCGTGTTAAATGTACTTAATTAAAATGAAACAACAAGTTACAAAATGATAATTTATTGTACAACTTAAATAACATTTTTACAATAACTTTAATTTATAAATCACATAAATTGCCTAATGATTAGAGCCATAGAGATGGCGAGCGCGGGGCGCGCCGCCGCTCGCAGCGCACTCTGCCGCGATGAGAAGAAAGAACTTTCTGGAATGAAAAAAATAATAACATTAGCAGATTATAGAGAATGTTGTTGTACGATTGTCGCACACGACACACGGCTGGTGAAATACAACACTAAAGACATGTGGAAGTATTTCCTCATTTCGCCTATCGAGTGATCCGGAGGACAAAATCTATAGTCATTGTCCCTTTCTCCGTACTTTTCTAATTAACATTATTATGATGAAATGAGGTAGTTAATTTGTCGTTGAATGGACGTACAATCGCGGGAATCCGCTGTGTTCTACTTCAACACAAAATTGCCCTGTTCATTGCAACGACACAAACTCTGTCATCCCACAAATGACTAATTAAATAGCAGTGAGTGCAAACGAAGGGATAACAATAAAAGCAACTAGCCGTGTATCACATACCGACTTATTTTAATTCATACATATTTATATTCTACGTTGTATTGATTTTTGTTCCACGGCTCGTTTCAAAAGTTAAACGATTGTAGCTTTTAAGGTGAAACCCCGCCTGTACCTTTTATTATTATAAAGAAAAAACAAATAAAAATCTACAAACAAGCTCATTTTATTTCAAACCCCCCCCCCCCCCACCTCACCCCACGCCTAGACCTAGCACAGATGATTTGCTGGCGATGATCATAGTTTACATATTTGTCAATAGATGGCGCTAAATGATATTTTCCATAGTTTTAAAAATATGATTTTCAAGAACTTATCGCTTTCGATTTTTCAAACATTCAAACGCAATATTGTTTTAGTATAATAATATGTACTAACTCTTCCTCTCATTGGGGTCGGTGACGCCGCAGTGGCGGTGCGAGGTGGTGCGCTTGCGCTTGCTGTTCACGTAGCCCGGAATGAAGATGCTGGGCGAGTCCAGCCGCCCCGACGCCAGCAGTCTGACACGACACCACAATATGTACATATTAAATTACTTAGAACTATGTGATCACATCGACCCATCGAGTATATTGAGTATATTGATGTGATCAAAGCGGCAGCAGGCAGCGCCTACTCAAGAACTGCGAAGGATAGAAACTTATGGTCCAAAATGGAGGAGGCTTTTTTCAAATTGCACACGGACAATAAATGTTTAGAATTATATTGAATTATGTTCGAATTGTTTATCTTTTGTCTGAATAAAGACTTGTATTATATATAACGTGTTTTATACAACATCCCGGCAGCAAACTTTAATTTTTATAACACACAGTCCTCTTATAGATGACTAAGCGTTTCTCGCGACTTCTTTCGCGTAAAGTTAAAAAAAAAAAACAATAAAAAATGTAGCCTACTTACTCACTGATACCATAGCTTTTTAATCGTAAAAAAATATTATGTGCTATTTTAATACATACAAAAATAAAAATCATTAGTCTTTAAAATATGAGTATACATTACTTGAGCTGTTTATGCGTTTAACTAGTTTAGAGCAGTGAGCAGTGAGCAGTGTGTACCTGGTGAAGTCGAGCTCCAGCCTGTTGGCGTCGGGGCCGGTGAAGTGCAGCAGCACCTGCACGCAGGCGCCGTGGTGCAGCTCGCGCGTGCGCCGCGCGTCCACCCCCACCATCCACGTCGGCACCCCCATCACCGCGCGCATCTCCTCCAGGAACGCGCCGCTGCGCACCAACACATGTCACTGACATTTACTCTCAAGGATACATCGACAGTTGAAGTAGATATACCCTGATATCCTCGCTACCCTCATCCAGTTCAAACCCAGAAATCATCTTGGGTACCAGATCATTATTTGAGAAGGTCTACCTAAACCACATTGATCTTTACGTCTAACACCACAGAACAAATTAGCAGCGGGTTTTTTTTCTTGTTTTATTGAATAATATACGTACAGCACGAATCTCGGCGGCTTCATGATGTTCACGTATTTGATGATGTCCTTGTCGGGCTGTATGTTGGCGCAGGCGAAGCGCTCCCCGCTGCGGCCCGCGCCGAACACCACCAACGAGCGCCCCATCGCCGACACCGCACCCTCCAGCGGGAAGTTGCTGTCCATGAACATCTGCCGCTCGCCTCCTATCGCTGAAGGAAAATATATCTTACTATTCCTTGCAATGTGATCGAAATAATATCTGTCATGTGTATAATAGTTGCAGTGTAAAGTTACTGAGAGTGCCGAGGCGCGCGGTGAGGTCGCCCACGTCGCAGCGCAGCGGGTTGTCCGCGCCGCACTCCGCCTCGTACAACTCGTGCTGAAGAACCAACATGTAGAATATTAAGACGACGTCAGTATATCAAATACGATGGTCCATGTGACACTGACATTGAGCGGGTCTGCGAGCTGCGTGAAGTAGGGGTTCCACCTGTAGCCGCCGGCCACGCAGCGCGTGTTGGTCACCTTCACCGCCGCGTCCACGCCCACCGGGTTCACGAATATCTCCCACTTGTGACCATGCGTCTGCGCAAAACACATGGGTCATATTACTGATTTAATACTACATTCATACGAGTGTAATAGTAACAGCAATAGTATTAGAATTGTAAGTGATGTAATAATGAATGTAATGTGTGGTGAGTGAGGTGATCGAGGTGTGCGAGCGAGGAGCGAGGAGCGGATACCAGGTTGCGGTCGCGGTCGCCGGGGTAGCGCAGGTTGACCTCGATGACGGTGTCGCTGGCGCTGC
>NW_013524991.1:80944-91431 GCF_000836215.1 Papilio polytes | reverse complement strand
CTGCGGCTGTCGAAATATGACGCGGCCGACCAGTGGATAGCGGAAGATGACCTGTGCGGAGGTCATCGGCGTCTGGTACTCCGTGTTGTCTTCGTAGGAGAGCAGCGTGCCGCATACCTCCTGCTTCGGAGGTCGTCTGCGACATTGTGCTACTTTGAGTATACTCGATACGAGGGATTACTGTAATGGGAGGTATTTGTAGAGACGACGTTACCTCTCAAGTACTAGTGGCCTGTGCATGACGCTGTGCCGGCCATAGAGCGGTAGGTAGACGTCCCAGTAGGCGCCGCTCAGCTCGTCGGCCAGCCCCGGTAGGAGGTAGCGGTGGTTGAGGTATTCCGTGCGCTCCTTGTACTTGCCCAGAAGCGCACCCACCGGATACTGGTCCATCGTACCCATACCTACATGATACACGTAACTAAAATTGTTTCATGGGACTAGAATGTAATGTACTAATCAAGACTTGTATTTAAAAAATGCGACATCTTTGTTCATCCCAAATGGATACGATTGATAAGTGTTTATTTTTTGTGATCAAAAACAACGTAATTGTGTGTTTAATATAACATCGGTGCAATCAAATTGACGTCACCGATTATCTAAACAATAACAAATTCCACACAATGTGTTGGTGACGTGCAACAACTTCCCGCCGCGCATCATGCGAGATGAACGAATGCCTCATTGTTGCCGCGAGCCACAACATCTGGCGCTCTACCAAGAACTCAAAAAACGAACGACAACTCGCCACTTAACTCGACCTAATTTCAGATGAACACGATAATATCGGTAAAAATTGTGATTTTCCATTCCACATAGTTTTGGAATACTAGCACAGAGCACAACTGATCTAGAAATAGCAATGCCTAGCGCTGAAAATAGATGTACTAAGTTGCGTTCACTTGAAAAAAATACGATGTTACCATCATATTTTTTATTTTATATTACTTTTAAGCCAATGTCAAAAAATGTAAGCTTATGGAGCTTTGTAATTAGTTACACATTATTACATAGAGTGATTATCTTATAGGTTTCACTATATCCATTGTAGTTACACACATTATACCAACAATGTCTTATCATACTTTTATTATGAATGTAAAAGTTTAAATGGATGTTTGTTAGAGTTTGTAGCCTAAACTGCTACACAGATGTCAATGAAATTTGCACAGATGTAGAGGATAGTCTGGAAGAACACTTAGGATACTTGTTTTTTATCGGCGGACGGAGTCGCGGGTGAAAACTATATCTATAAATTATTTGTTATTAATAGACAAACCTGGCGGCGGCACATCGTTCAGATTAATGCCGGTAGGGTTGTAGAGTTCTCCAGTGGTGTTGCACATGGAGTGCACGAGGTCGGGGCCGAGCAGACGCGCCGGCACTTCCCGGATGTTGTACTGCTGCATGGCGCCCACGAATCGCAGGTTAGACTCGTACTCCTGGTCTGCCGCGCCCAACTGGAAGTTTACCCACGTCGGGTCGAACGGCGACCGCTGCACGAAGTCCACCGTCCCCCGGATACCGTCCATGTTTATCAACGCCCTGGACACAACATTACAGACGTGACAATAACTAACCCCCTTTTAAAAAATATGCACCACAAATTAACATAACATTAAGTTTAATGTAATAGTTTCTATTTGCTAAGGGAAGTAGCACTGACTTGGCGTTCTTGGGCTGGCTGGCGCGCAGCTTGGCACACGCGAGGAAGCTGTCAGCGTGCCGGTTGTCGTAGATGACGACGTAGAGGCTGCGGCGCGTCACCTCCATGTCTGCGCGCAGCAGTCCCAGCACATCGTCCTTGTATAGCCGCCGCAGCCGGTGTGTGCCCGGCTCCGTCGCCACGCGGATAAGGCCCAGGCGCGAGTCCAGGTCACCCACGCTCATTCCGTCCCCGCTGTTCTCGGGGTCGAACACCGCCTGCAGCACGTTACAGTTGTCCTCGTAGTTGCCCTTGTCCGAGTCGAATATGTCCGTCACGAATAGCTTCCATTTGTGCTGCGTGAACTCCCCCTTGTCCTGATTAGCCTTCGTATGGTACAAATCCGCGAGCAGGAACGCGTCTGACTCGTCGAAGTCCCGCGTGTACAGCCAGCGAAAGGTGAGACTTCCGGCGATAGGTGACATAAATCTAGCTTCCGCATACTTCTCGTAAAGTTTCTCCGTAGACAGAATAGATGCGCACACAACTCTGTCCCTTTCCGCAGTCTCCAACACTATACTCTTCCCCCACAACCCCAGAGGGCCACTCAAGCTGTTTTTACTTTCGAACTCGGCGTGATCTTTGCCAGGTATTATTAAATATCCCAGTTCCTCAGTGAGATCTATGAGCTCTGTGCCTAGGTTTGCATCAGAGCACCTCTCGTCAGAAAGGTCTTGATAGTCGACAGGGAACTCATGCACGGTCCACCGCCAGACGCCGTCGGGGTGCTGCAACGTGGGCTTCAGGTTGGTCCTTATGCTGATGAGCGTGTCGTTCTTGTTGGAGAACTCGATCTCACCGTGTAGCCCATGCTGCGAGATATACGCGCGCAGCACGAGACATCTGCATTCTGTTCAAGGAAACAACATTGGTTCAATCAGATATAAGATATTTATCCTGCAATAAAAATAATTATGTTAAAACGGCATTCCTCCATCTTTCCATTGCCGGATAAGGACACCTTATGCGATTTACGGTTTCACGCATTTGCTATTATCAAACATTATATTTACATGTCAATCCATACATTATAAACTGTTAACACAGTTATGGTAACCTCCTAAGGCCACTATCAGGGAAATCCTATGCATCATATTAGTTTAGTATATTAAAAACCCTCGCCGACGTATTCCTTAGAAGATCAATTAACACTTAGCGTCTTACTTAGCGTCAGACAAACAAATGTCAACGAGCCTTCAGTGTTAAAACAGCCGCATCAATTAACGTTAACGTGACAAACGTAAAATTGTGTGATGATATCAAACACGTTGCCAATGTAAAAGATAGTAACTTAATACTTTATGCAAAATGACCACACTAACGAAATGTCGTTAGATTCTAACCACATAGCTTTTAAACTCATGTTTAAGTTATCCGTCTTTGTATAATTTTTTTAGAACTTTTGAAAACCTTGTTATGTTTCAACTTTACCCAAAAACTTAAATAGAGATTTCAATATAGACAAAATCTTTTCATGTGTCATCATCCCTAAGGGACTAATAAATACATCCAGTAAGAACCTCCTGCTGCTGAGAATTTATCATTTTTATGTATATGGTACAAATGAAATTTTGAGATATGTTTTGTTTTACATTGTCTTATACGAGGAAGTAATTACATGTAACTTAGCTTCCGTTACTTACTCGTTCACATCAAATTTTGTAAACAATCGGTATAAGTATGTCAATCGCAACTTTATTGCTTAAGCTATAATTATTTTTGTCAACAGACGGAGCTTCCAATTCAAACTATTCTAATAATTTTTAACTATCTGATATTTTTCCTCATATCAGGTTTGGTTCGATTCTTGTCCTTTAAGATATAATTTCCTTTTTATTCGACAACTAAGAAACCGATTCCAAGGTCATCGTAAAGAGAAACGACCATAGAATTACTTTACCTGTCAGGAAAGCCACTAAAATAACTAAACTAATTAACTTTGGCACCAAATCACAATATTTAATAAACATTTTCACATAAACTGCAACGTTACATGTTTATCAACAGAACATGTTCCTCTCTCACGGCCTGCGCCCGCGCATTGTCGAGTTTCACTTGCCCATTGCCGTCTGCCGTCTCATGACTAAGTGAAAGGCTTCGTACAACTTAACGAGCGAGACAACCAGCTGCAGATAGAGATGGAAAACAACACGTAGTTTCTGACGTTACAGTATGAATTATAATAAAGTAATAGTATTAGATAACTGTTAATTAGTTCTTCATTCATTATATTTCATAGGCGTTGAACCTGATGTCTTTGTACACTTCTCTTTGTTATTGTTTTTTTGTGATGTTTTAAACAGACAGCGATATGAAAGTGGTAGGCTAAACTTATTTGTATGGCATAAAACTATGTAAGTTGGTTCATAACTCATTCTGCACAACCACTTCGAGAATTTTTCTTTACTCTCTACTAGTAATATACTATCATTTTTTTGTTACATTAAATGGTGTCAAACGAGCACCCACCTTAATTTCCCGAAAAAGCAAAGCGACCGCTGTCCGTGGACATCCGTGGACATTCCACCTAAGTAGGCAATGCATCTGCAATTGCGGATGTCATATCAATTAGTTGATAGAAAGAAGCACATAAAGAGGATGTTTCCCTTGTTTATGCGTGTCCTCCACCATCAATCTACTTTCTCTTCCCATCCTTACCTTACAAGAAAAGAATGGGAAGGGAAAGGGGGGGAAAAATCATGACTGCATACGCTCACATGGCTACCTTTTGCCACACTTTGGTAATATCTATAGAATAAGTTTTTGAAATGTGTGTATTTTGTTTATTTTTGTGGCAATAAATGTATTCAACACTATTCTAATTAACTAGTATTGAAATATTGTAGTCAGCTCAGGTATTGTCCAGCCCGGGGAATCGAACCCGGGAGTAGTTGGTGTGGATTACAATGGTGTATTTGTGTGCTGACTGAGTCACGGGGACTGAAATAGCTCGCAGCGCGGCGACTGCGCGGGCGGAGCGGACCTACACGTTATTTCTCACTGACATAAGAATATTTCGCATACCAGAACAAAACACAGGCATTCACGACTACGCTCGAATTGTTGGGTAGATAGTCTTAGCTGCTCCTCATTAAAAGTGAAAACGGAGTAGGATGTAGTAGTAAATATGTAGTTAGAACAGGATATCGTCTGAACAGGGAGAGTAGTACTTGAACCCATTCCGACCTTCATTACTCATGTTGATGACGTAAGCAGATAGCTTATCCAGTAGCTTACTGAAACCTAAATAAATAAAATATGTAACAAGCGACAAACTCATCATAATTAAGAAACTAATGGGGATTGTATGTCGGTAGATGCAAAGGAACAGGAAAACCGAAGTAAGTGCGACAGGATTGTGTGAAAGAGGATATGTCTAAGAATAGAGTAAATTGAGATATGGCGGCTGCTAGATGTATATGTACACATTCAATTTTTCGAGCTGCTGTGTTCAGAGTTCAAGTTGGTATTATAATAGTTAGCTACTGGTTAGTAGCAACAATAGAAGATGAAAAGATGTATTTAGAAATGCATTCAGTGCCACCCTTTGAAAGGAAAAGGGCAGGTTGATGAAGATCTTAGAATAAAAAGAAATCTATCTATCCAGAACTGAGCAAAGATTCCTCAGCCATCGTCGCCAACATTGAATCGCTTGATAATTTTAACCAAATATTTCATACTGATCTATCAATACTGAGTTATTATCAAGTATCGTTTGTTCAATTAAAAAGTTTTATCGTATTTCGATCACGAGACAAATAAATAAAACTATAGCCCGCTTGTTGGAAGTAGTAAAAATAGTGCAACAACAAATAGATCATAACATTCCTGTAAGTTTAGCCTAAAAACTGTCGATATCCCTGAGTCACCAGGTGAGCTGTGTATTTTTAAATTATCCATGTGGCGGAAGGCGGCGGCCGAACGCGCGAGCGGACTAAACAGTTCTGATGCCGAGTCGTACGCCGGCTATCGCATTGACCTAACTATATATGGAATGGTTGGCCCGGCACCGGCCAGGGGACGAGGGAGAGGAGGGGCGGGAGAGGCCTGGACGTCGAGGAGGGAACGAAATCTCGGAGTCAGGGTGAGACTGCCGAGCGGTACAGTCTCTCTATCGTCGATCCAACAAACAACACAATGGTAAGTGCGACCAGTGGACACCAATGGACACAAGTGAACCTAGTGACGTGATAAGTGTTTAGTTCAAGTTATTAAAGTGAACATGTGTGAGCTAAACATGCCGAGGACTGCGAGACACAACACAAACATTAAATAAAATAATGTGAAAGTAATAAAAAAATTAAACACTTTTAAACAAAATAATCCAACAAATACAATAACTAGACCAAATCAAGCAGCAACCGCGATTCTAAATAAACCGTGCAAAATGCTTTTTAACGCGAAGTATGGAAATACAAAATTTCTCAAATAAAAATCTCTGAAATATTTTGGATTGCGAATCAAACAACCGATACACCAATATGAAACGTTTTTTGAAATACCACAGTTAAGTTACTGCAACTCTGAGTAGCTTAGTAATTACTTAAGCGCTTAGTTTAGATTTATGTAATTAAATCGATACTAAGAGATCTACTTTATTGAGCTTTACTTCAAATTTAATAAAAGCTGAAGCAACGTGCGGTGCTATTTCCGATGAAGGTTTACGTAACCGGCGCCCGCGCGCAATCCGAGACGCCGCGCTAAATATAAGTAGGCACAAATAGCTCCTAAACAGGTCAGGCGGGGCACAATTATGCTCTGACAATTAGCCAAACTTTAGCGTTAGATGAAATGTATGGAAAAATTCGGTCTTAAAGATTAACTTAAAAATGATTGAAGCTTAATATCATCCTAAACGAATAATAAGCAATCACTAAGGATGATTAAATGATCTAAGTAGTTCGGACGTATGACGTTGTGAAGACTTCGGAATGGCATTGCATAGGTTCGTGTAGCCAAAAATAAATTAATTTATGTGTATTAGAATTGAAAGTATTTTTAGTCGAGACAATTTTAGTTTCACGGCGTTATATTAAATTGAAAGACAGTTTTGTTACAAAGATTTTGGGACACCGATCATAATGATGTAAGATGCTAAAAAAATCTTTTATGAACTGACAACTCACAAGGATTAGTTGCAACTAACAGTTATTTGCCGGTTATTTAAGGTAGTTGTTGTCGTTGATAATTATCTAATGAAGTTGTGTTGCTGCAGGCGGATAAGGACAAGAAGGTAAAGAAGAAGAAGGCACCGAAGGAGGAGGCGCCCGCAGAGGAAGCGCCCGCGCCAGCAGCGGCCGCTGGTGACCGTCAGTCGTCGCGCGGCAGTCGCAAGGCTAAGCGCACCGGCTCCAATGTCTTCTCCATGTTCTCACAGAAGCAGGTCGCCGAATTCAAAGAAGTAAGTGGCTCTACTCAGAACGTCTTAAACCTCTTACCTCTTCCTAAGACTGGGGAATTACTCAATCTAAAATAATCACAGTATACTATGTATGAGTATATTTTTTTGTTACGATTCGATTGCTAGTTCTAGTCAACTTATGATAAGCATTCTAACAAACCATTCGTCCGTCCGTAGGCCTTCCAGCTAATGGATCACGACAAGGACGGTATCATCGGCAAGAACGACCTCCGCGCCACCTTCGACTCGCTCGGCAGGCTGGCAACGGAGAAGGAGCTCGACGACATGGTCAGCGAGGCATCCGGCCCCATCAACTTCACACAACTGCTCACCCTCTTCGCCAACCGCATGTCCGGCGGCTCCGACGACGACGATGTTGTCATCAACGCCTTCAAGACCTTCGACACCGAGGGCAAGATCGACTCTGAGAGGCTGAGGCACGCGCTCATGACCTGGGGCGACAAGTTCTCCGCCGACGAGGTCGATGAGGCCTACGACCAGATGGAGATCGACGACAAGGGCTTCATCGACACCCAGAAGCTGATCACCATGCTGACCGCCAGCGCCGAGGACGAGGAGGGCGGTGAAGCGGCGTGAGCTTCCCAGCCGCAGCACCACCCGACACCACCCGGCACCGCCGCCTGACCGCTGACAACAACGCAGCTAGTCCACCCGGTCCACTCGGTTCGCACAGAACGGATTAAATGTAAACCGAACCGAAACATGTTTTTATTTTAATATCTTTATGTAATTTATTGTTTCCATTTTATAATTTATATTATAATGAAAATATAGTACTACTATAACAAAATGGTGTCATAATGTCCCTGTAACGTAGCGTAAGATTGGAGGGATCGAACATTGACTGCATTTATACACACAACGCACGCTCTCAGTCTCAGACACGCATTCGGTTCAATTTGCTAAACACGCCACATTAACACATATCGAGATTTACTACACGTGGAAAAACCAGTAACAAGGAAATACATGTTTCTGAACTGCCACTCATGCAGTTAGTAATTGTCCTAATTTGTCGACAATTATATCATAGATAAGTTAAATTTAGGTAAATAAAGACAGAAATACAACACAAATTTACAAAAAGCCTTAAATTATTTAAGAATTCCTCATAGGAAGTTAACAATAAAAATGATTTAGCTAGAGTAGAACTTCATTTTTGTAGTGGAAACACTATCACTCTGTCACTATGATAAAAAACTACTCTTCTTCTTTACTACCATAAAGAATTACTTAAGAACTACTTATCTTGATATACGTGAATGATATACGAAAATGAACGTATTAGTTATAATTCATTAACTCGCTTCACGCTACACTAATTCGGGTATCACAGCAATTACTTATACTACCAGTCCGTGAAAATTGCAAACAACAGAGTGGTTACAAGATCTCGTCAGAAAATACGTGACATAAATATTAATGATGCCTACACTTTTCACATCCAGTGATCTAAAATCGTTTTAGCCGACTGTAGGCACTGCCTCAAACCGAATATAGCTCTGATAATTCTGATAAATAAACCTTCTCCGTGCCGCCGGCCGCAATCCTAAACTTGTATTTGATTACGTAAACGAATCTCTCAGCGCTGCCCTCGCCAAGCCTGCTACTGTGCCGACAAGCGACATTTTAGTACATCCTATAAAATAGTATGAATTATTTATTCAACAATGATAGAACACCTCAGTGAAATACCGCTGCCTCAGAGAAGACAAGATTGAAGCGGAAGAAATTCCGCGTTTAATATCTCTCAACTCACTTACGATCAAGTTAAGTGACCGATTCCTTATCTCTAGTTTACAATTTATATGGGGGACGGCGCGTACGCAGTCCCCACTACCAAAAATTACGCGTCCGAGTTATCCGCATTAGGGATAATCGCAGGGGTCAACCCAACCGCAGTGCAATGGAGGGGCCTCGCCCTGGGGGAACCGCCTTCGTGATCACGGTAACCCCTACGCCAGGTAAGTATGCTCGAGTTGCGTCTCGCAGCGAGAGTCATCCACCGCGCGATAATTTACACATCGCGATCTGTTATTACACAAATATATACTGCGCCATCTACCGTACCTATCCGACGACACAACTATAAACGGCACTACTCCCAGCTGTCTTTTAATAAAATTTAATAGCGCCATCTAGAAAAAAAGACTACCATGCTACTAAAAATGTCAGTGTCATTTGTCAACACTCGATTGTCAAATCTTGTTGACATACAACAATAACAACAGTGGGTGTTTCAAGTATTTCGTCTTTTCATTTCCTCAAAATGACTACAGAAAGGACAGAAAAAATTGTAAATAGTGAGACAAAAACATTCAAGTTCTCATTCCCGACTTGCACGAATGAGGAGATACTATTCAAACTGGAAGTGCCGATCGAGATACCATACGATGGCTCGCCTCGCGAGCTGGTGCAGCGCGTTATAAATATGTTCCACATACCCGTGTATCTGGAAGATGGTAAGTAAACCCATTATTCTAATTAGTTGATCGAAATTTAAATAACTTTTAATTGAGTAAATTTTTTTTTAGAGTTGAATGAGAAACTGGCTCAGTTCATCAGCGAGGAGACGCGCGATTTCCACAACAGCCGGGACGAGAAGCTCCTCAACCAACTGAAGAACAGCGAGCTGAACGTGGACGGTATTGTGAAGCAGTGGGAGAAACTCTTCAAAGAGAATGTAGTGGAGTTTGCTGAACAAAAGGGAACTTCTGATGAGGAGGTACACATACCTATAAAGCCTGCAACAGATATTTAGTTTTAACAGAAAAGTCAAACTGTCTCATTAAAACTTAACAGTTTTAATGAGACAGTTTGACTTTTCAGATCAAGAGCCTGCTACATATGTTAGTTTGACCGTCAGGATGTAAACACAAGTTAAAACTGTTCTTTTACATATATTTTGTTAATAAAAAAAGATCTAATAAGTATTTATTTTTACCAAAACATAAATGTCAATGTATGTTTTAGGTGTTTGCTGCAGCATACCACAAGTTAGTACACTCCCCTGCACTGGACACCATCCTGCAGGTGGAGAACTCCTACGCCAAAACTGTCTCTGATATGATGAATAGCCGCGATGAAGACATCAACAAACTCACAGAAAGGTAAAAAACATTTATAAACAACTGCATGAAAAGTGGTGGAGTATTTATTGCTCTTAAATAACCTAAAATGTTTGCTTAGAACATTGAGATGTCATTTATCTGTTGAGCTAGACAAACAGAGGAGATGGAAGAGAAGATGCGCCTGCTGAACGTGAGCACGACGGAGGAGGAAATCAACGAGACGGCGGTGCAGCATTTCGAGGCGCAGAGCGTGGCTGCGGCGCGCTGGGAGTCCCAGCTGGACGCGCTC
>NW_013524991.1:77129-79654 GCF_000836215.1 Papilio polytes | reverse complement strand
GCTGCTGCCGAGCGTGTTCCGCGTGTCGGGCCCGCTGCGCGCGCGGCGCCGCGCCGCCCCGCTCTGACCGCATCGCAACCACCGAATGACATCGATGTGAATTTCCAATGTGGTAACAACGTACAATATTGTGATCCCTTTTGTTTTCGTTGAATAAAATTGAGGAAGCAATAGAATTATTGTACAAGTATGATGTCATTAGAAATTCACTCACAGGTATAAATTCCTCTCAGTGACTTTTGTGGATTTCCTTTACGTACATTATTATTTGTATTGTACTAATTATGTACTGTAAATATCTCTATATATTTGTTAAGTTTACTGTAAGTTATGCTCGCTAATGTAATATCATCTAATTTAAATTGCAAATTATATGAAATTGTATCAACATACCAGATGTTTTATTGCAACTTTGACTTGACTGTTTTTATTACAAGTTGTATGTAATGGTGTACTGTAAGGACTAATCATACAAACTGATGCATTGTCAGAATTATATTGCATAACCATTAACAGTCAAAATTTCCACACATAGTACAGGAACCGAGGAAAAGGAAGGGATAAAAGAACTTTGATTAGGTAATTTGCTAGAATGGACACAAAATAAAACAACTCTTTTGTACTGCTGTATATTAATAGTTAAATTATTGTAATTGAATTCTTAATTCATATAATGTATTACGACGTAGTCCGGAGCCGCGCGGAGCACTCCGCTACCTCACTATAACTAACAAGTGATACAATCAGCAGCATACAAACAATAAAGTATTACAAAATACCTATATAAAGTTATGTCCTGACCTTTGCAACGTCCATGTTTACATCACATATTTGTTCACCAGACTTCTGCAGCGATAAGATACCTTCTACAACGATTGATTCTTGCACCATACCATGTTTTAAAAATTATCTAACCGCAAATTCAAAAGAAATATGTACTTCACAAACACAAGAGACTGGTATATTGTTGCTCGACTCAGAAAGTTAAAGCAAATTGTCTCATTAAAATTGTAATTTAAAAATTGTACCAACATTAGCACCGACCCTGCTAAAGATAGGTAGCACGTCAAAACTTAACTAACTTATAATAGAAAAATTATACAAAACAATCAAAAAGAAGTAAACATTTTAACATAATTGCTGCACACGTAAACCTACATAGAAATAGAAAATATTTAACACGCTCAATACCATTGTCATTTTACTGCACGTCCCTGCGCAGGCCGAGTGCGGCATTGAACGTGTTAATTAAAAAATTAAAAGAAACATTATTAACAATAAGAATGAAAATTAGATTCAAAGAGAAAGTTTAATAGTTCCCAGATTTGGTAATTTCCCAATGCTACGCTAGTACAATGACGTCACCTCTAAGTCCGATGACGTCATGTACGAGGCGTGTCACCGGCAAAACCAGAACGCCACCGCATTGTGTGATTTAGTTAGATGTGACATTGTTGGAGTCCGCACAAACGGGTGGACTACACGATTTGTTCATGACATACACAAATGTTACAAAAACATTAAAAGAAGGAAAAATTAACAATACTCAACAGTTTAACAGCACATTTTTCAAGAGGGGTAAATTATAAACCAACCCTAGATATCACCGTTTAACACGTTCAATGCCGCTATGAGTTTGACATTAAAATAATTGGCAAGTCTGAATGTAAAATCGGAAAAATCACCATTTCTCGAAAATAATGTATCTATTTGCGTTGCTGAAAACGAAAATGATATTTTTTTTTATATTAGTCTGTTTGCAAGCCGCTTGTATCATGGAAAAATTGTAGGCTACGCTTTTTTAAACTTTGCGCTATTGAAGTGGCGAGTGACCGCTAGTATTTAAATGGAAAAAAACCCAATGAGTCGGCATTGAACGTGTTAAATTAATCTCTATTACCTATACGCAACTGTCTGGGGTCGGCTTGTATACAAGTCAAGTTGTTATAACTTGAGACTCTGTACTTAACGCTACAACCAACTTGTGCGTACAAATGTTATTGTACGTGTCTTGTGCCTAGTTCGCGCCAAACTAGTAATTTAGTCGAGATCCGATTCATTTTGTATTTAGAAGTACCTGAAGACCGAAAATTTAGACAAGTAGGTAGTGGCTAAAATACTCTCAAATCGTATTGAGAGTATTTTAGCCACTTACTCAGGATTCGACTAAAGTCTAGCCTAGTGCGAACTAGGCATTAGCGCGACTTATAGCTAAATTTGTACTTTGTTTACAACTAGCGCTTGTCCACTATACTATCTGAGAACCTGGCAGCTGTCGGCCGCTGGGGCGCGTCGCTCTCATACATACTTATAACAAATTACAACAGAAAGTTGTACATTTTTGTTTTAGTGTGATATCACTCAACTGTCGTTAGTCTACTGAATGTTGCGACAAACTATATCATTTACTGAAAACAATTGAAAATAAAATTAGTACTCAATATAGACATTTAAAGTACGTTGAAGTGATGTTTGAATGTACTATGAAGGCGATGTTACCAGATGTGGGCAGAGACGAGCGGCTA
>NW_013524991.1:74430-76643 GCF_000836215.1 Papilio polytes | reverse complement strand
GGCAGTGCGGGCAGTGCGGGCAGTGCGCGGGCTGTCCGCGGCCGCGCGACGCGTCTTCGGCGCCAAAGGACCCGCTGAAATACACAACGTACACTTTTTACTTATGTATTATCTATACTATTATAATAAAGCGTAAACACATACTTCTTTTTTGCCTAAGATGTCAGCAATCACAGCATATTTTCAAATAACTCTTTTTTTAATAAAACTAGTCACCTTTAGCCGGAGCCGGGTCGGCGGCCTTCCTCTTGCGTGCGGGCGGCGCTGCGCTCTGCGACGAGACAACATATACTCCAGCAAACTTTACATAAAATAAACACACGCTTGATATGGTATGGCAGAAACATAATTAGGTATTCATGGATAAGACGCAGAGAAGACGACGTCAATATCAACTACAATGAATTTTAATCTTAATTGAATATAACTATTATTATACATGCAAAAGTTTAGATGAATGGATGATGGATGCAAACATCCATCGATAAATTAGACTTTGTAGCTTAAGTCTCGATGAAAATTAACATAGATGTAGATGATAGTCTGGAAGAACACATAGACTTCTCACTTTTGTTTTTTTTTAATTCCACGCGGACGAAGTCGCGGGCGAAGCTAGTAATAGTATAAACTCACCGGTTTGTGTGCGACGTTGGTGTTCGCGTTTTTAGCAGTAAGGAGCAGTTTCTGTTTCGCTGTCTCTTTGGAGCCCCTGGCGGCGGGAACCTCGCCCCCAGCTTCTACACACGTTTCCTTCGCTTTGATCGTATTCCTGCCTTTTCTGTTGACCGTCGCTCGCGGCTTAGCGGTTCCAGCGGCAACGCGCCCCACACTATTAACAGACTCTTTGTTTGCAACTTTGGTTTTGGCCGCTCCTCGTTTAGACGGTGATTGTTCGTTGGCCGTTTTCCTCTTGTTCCCTCGGCCGGAATTTTCCGTATCTCCTTTATTAGCGCGTCTTTTAAGTTCGACCGCATCTTGCGGCACCGCGGCTCTGCCTCGTGTCTTTTTGTTTACGTTTTCAACATTAACAGTGTTTCGTGTCGCTCGTTTTTGTGCTTGTGTACTTTGCGCATTGCTTAACTCATCTTGAACATTTTTGGGAGCGATAGTTTTCCTTCCCCGTTTCGGCTTAAGGTCTGCATCCAAATCCTCATTGTACGACTTGTTCCTTTTCGTTTTCTTACTTGCAGTTTGTTTGGCAACCGGCGCAGCCGCCTTGCCCCTTCTTCCCCGGCCGTTGGCGATCTCCGCCGGTGGGTCTGTTTGATTTGCGTTTGTTTTTCGAGTCCTTCGTAAGTCTTTCACAGGCGACCTGTCATTTAAATTTACTTTACTTAGCTTCCTAGTTCTAGCCTTTATGTTCGGTGACGGTTTTGTTACAGCAACGGTTTGTTTTAGAATTTTGGTTCTTGTCATTTTCTTTGGTGTTTGTACTTTCTCCGCGGACGCCTTTCGTCCACGTGTTGTTCTACCTTGTGGCGGACTCTCTTTGGGTTTATCCGAGGCTTTCGCGTTACGTCCTTTGTTCCCGTTCCCCTTGTTAAGGTTTGTTTCGCTTTCCGCGCGAATCCTCTTTCCTCTTGTTTCTGCGGCGGTTACTTTTGTCGTCAATTTTTCCTGAACTTGGTCTAGTTTCCGACGTCTACTTGTCCTGACTACTCGCTCCGTATTGACCGGTTCTTTCGCTGCCTGTTTCGGACTGAGGCCAGGCGGTTTCTTTGTTACTACGATAACCGATCTGCGTTTTTTAATGTTATTTTGTTGTGTAGTGAGGTTGGTTTTAAGATTTCTTGTACTTCTTATCTGCATAGGACTAATAATATTTTTCTGTTGTTTCGGAGAGAGCTTGTGAGACATAGCTATATTTTTATCATTCTTATCACCAGCGGCAGCGCTGTCAGCAGCGTTTCTGGTGTGTGAAGTTTTACGATTTATTCTTTCTCTAGGAATTTGTATTGGCCTGAAACAATCAATGTAACAGTTTAAAATAATTTTATTGAAAAGAACACATTCATATGCTCAGGTGTAGCATTCTACAATATTGAGAGAGAAAGTGACTTTTGGAGATTAATTTATCAGAAATATTGAATACTCGCTGAGCTGGAGCTAAGTGAGAATTAATTTTTTATGGAATGAGATGGCCATCGCGAAACATAAAACGAGTGTGATATAAGAATAGAAGGCGAACTCACGTGCGGGGCGGTGTGGGCGCC
>NW_013524991.1:59255-70702 GCF_000836215.1 Papilio polytes | reverse complement strand
GGCCACGCTCACAGCCGCGCCGTTCACCAGTGTCTGCCCGCACCCCACGTTGTGCACCACCGTCTGCAAACACACAGCGACCTGATAACTTCTCAGACACCGGCCACTGAACCGACTTAGGCCTCGCAAGAACACGGGATGAGATAAACCTCATACACCACACAAACTATGAACTGCAACCACTGTATCAAACGGAACATGTGCCAGTTATACCATTACTAATAACCACTATTGTTTTTAGCTCTCAGTGTCGCAATTGAAATTTTAATGATAAAAATTATGAATAAGTAGCAACATAAAGTGAAACCTGCTTATCATGCACAACAAGAGTAGCGTGGTGCGGCTCCACTGTGGGCAGCATGAAGCGGATGTCGCATGAGGCACTGCTGCCGAGCGTGGCCAGCCCGGCGGGCAGCGCGTACTGCTTCACCTCGCGCCCCAACCGGTCCAGCACGGCCAGGTGGCCCCCGGACATGCCTGCATTCACACATTACATACAATGTACTCCTTGTCACAACAGTTACAAACAAATATACTAACTGTTCATATCTTATTATTGGACTGTTTTTTTTAATTATCACTTTAAATTATGCATTGTTAATTTTTTTTATTCGCTTGGTTATTTGTTACTTTACTTAGGTGAAGACTAACCTATCACTTGACATCAAATTACAATTTTATGTTAATTAATTCACATGCCATAATATATACACAAGTTGTTATAAGAAAACTTAGTTCAAAACGATGCATATTTCATCCTCATTGCTATTACACACTTGTACATGAGATAATACGATGGTGTCTTTCCCGCCATAATACATTTGACAGTTGTGAACACAAAAACAAATCCTTTGATATAAAAATATGCGTGTTTTCACAAAACAAAGTTTCTTCAAATACAAGGCATAACAAACATTAAAAATCTGAAAACGTACAAATCATTTACATAATGAAAAAAATATATCCACCGGCGCGTCACTCTGAACTTACCGTTTATACAGCTTCAGTTTTAAACAAATAAATAATCAAAACATGATTAATTAATCCTCCGATGATTTAATTCAGCGTTTTATACGTAATGTTATAAACACTTAAAGGACTAAAAACTGATAACTTGATTGTATTGAGAACGAACAAAACAACAATGGCGTCTTTCGTAATTCGTTTTTTATTTTTTGTACTATGGTTTTTTCTGGCACCTGGCACTCTTCGTTGGCCGGCACTCAGTTCCAATGTTGCCAATGAAAATGTTTACCCGGCCGTACGTGTATATCGTGTAAAAAAGACGTGTTTAGATGGGAAATGGTCATCGGTGGGATGTAACCCTATAACCAGTCAAAAAGAAAAGCTTTTCAACAAAAGCTATATGTTGCTACTAAGCTAACAACTTTATAAACGTTAAGTTTAAAATCAACGAATTGTGTTCAAATTTTCCCTCCTTTAAAAGAAGACATTGTTATTCAATAGCTTTTTAAAATGAATTTATTTAAGAAAATGTAAATTATTCTTGATCTACAAAAATCCGTATCTGTTGCGGCCCTAAGAGTAGATTTTGTAATTTGATGGCCTGAAAGCCGTCGAATACGGCACTTGTTGTAGCACTGGTAGCACTGGTCCGTTCCGGTCGCAAATTCATTGCAACCAGAAACAATACGGACGTTACCAAAAAGGTTACCATACCACTAACCATCTATCTATGGTAATCATTGATCTTTATACTCTGTAAATCTGATCAAAGATGTTTTTATAATTTGTTATTTTTATAAAGGTTGTAGAAAAGAAACCTAGAAACAAGTGTTGTCTGTCAACAATACGAATTATAATACAATGTATAACTGTTAAACAAGATATAGCCGTAAATTATAGAAATAAGGACATAATTAGTCCAAATAACGAGATGGATATTACACACTCACATAACCAAAGTTATTGGTTTGTCCTCAGAGAAGATCAAAGCAATGTTATTTTCAGTAGCAATAATTTCGCTATACAAAATCCTCAGAGTATGTATAACACCATGAATTCAAGATGTTCGTAATAATTTTCACACCCTAGTATAAAACAAACGTTCGTTAAATAGTTATACTTTGATTGGTTTTGATACATGTAGCTTTTGATAAACATCTTACTCTATTCTCACCTATGGTATACACCATAATAAATATCAATATCAGTACAGAAAATATATTGCTATTATCCTTCCTGCACCTTGTTAGATAGACATATACAAATTCTACAAGAAAGATTCGGTATAACCATTTTCAAGAATTTAGCAAGTGCAATAATGATAATTTTTAGTTCCAGGCCAAGACACCAGGAGTGCTATAGAGGCTCTTGATAACAGGCAGTACATACAAATAAATGAAGCCCCTTTACCAATATCTGATGAACCTTTAGAGCATTGTAACAAAGATGCACTAGAGACCTTAAGAGAGGAAACATTTTGGGATAAGAACAAAATAAAGTTATTGCTCACACTCTGCCTTGACCAACGATATAAAAATGTAAATAAAGATAAATTTCTATGGAATGAAATTGCTCTCAATGTTGGAACTTCTCCAGGAGAGTGTGACAAGAAGTTTAGGAATCTTAGAAGAACATACATTAGGTTGCTAAAAAAGAAAAGATTAGGCAAAGATATAAAATGGATACATTACAACATTTGTGAAGAAGTATTTAAAGATTGTAAATCCTTGTCACCCTCAATACTGGAGACATGGGAAGATACCAAAATAAGAAGGATGCTCAACCTGTATTTAGAAAATATTAATAGATTTCGAAACCCTGACTGCTTGCAGAAAGATGTTTGGAAAGAAATTGCTCTACAGTTGAATACAACAGAATACAATTGCTACCACAAGTTCAAAAATCTAAAAAGAACATATTTTAATTGGTTGGAGAGAACCAGGGACACTGGAAAATTAATAAAATGGCCTTACCGAAACTATTTTGAAAGAATATTTTACAACTACAATCCTAATGTTGGCCCTTGGGATAGGAATAAAATACAACAACTTATTGCAGCATATGGTCAAATAGCCCACAAATTTTTAAACCCCAGAATGCAAAAAAAAGAACTTTGGAAAGAAATATCACATGTAGTAGGAGAGAGTCCAAGTAATTGTGATAGAAAATTCAGAAATTTAAAACAAACATACATAAGATTAAAAATGAGAGCAGAAACTGGTAGATCTATAACAAAGTGGTATTACTATAAGGATTTTGAATCAATATATGAGAACATTAACTACAATAGCAGTGGTAGCAATCCAAGACTATTGTACAAAAACCAGGATGTAGATTATGTTCATCAATTGCTAGGTTTCTACTTAAATAATAAGGAAAAGTTTAGAGACCCATTAATGAAAAAGAAAAACCTATGGCGACAGATAGGACCCACTTTAGGCCTCTCCACGGAAGAGTGTGATAAAAAATTCAGAAACTTAAAACAGACATACATTAGACTAGCAGAGAAAAAAAGAGCAACGGGTAAATGTAACCAATGGCCATATTACACTTACTTTGAACAAATATATGATCAACCAAAAGTAAATAGAAATAGGGAGTGCAATCACAGGTGTGCTATTGACAATGTCACATTAACAGAAATTAAAACGGCTGTTAGAAGTATGCGTCAGAATGAAGGAAAAGATAAGTTTGAGAAGTTGGTTCAAGTAATTGAAGATTCAAATGCAATCCAGAGGGAGAGAAACAATATCCTTCATGCACTACTTAACAGGCATTAACATGTGTTGACATGCGAGAAACAGGAACGGTAACACCACTTGATTTAAACTTTGTTCATGCATACAAATTTTATCTCTTAGAGGCAGAAGCTTAGCCTGCTGTTGGTGCCTCACAATTGCACTTAAGGATGGTTACTGAGATCTTGGACTACAAATCATGATTAACCCTATTTTCAGTAGTTCCCCCCTCCCCACTCAGTGTTACAGTTGTATGAGAAAATTGGATTATTGTTCCTTAAACTTGTAAGTACAAGTTTTGTATAGTGGCACCAAGTTAGACATTCATTGACATTCACAAAATAGTTTAGCAGTTGAGTTTATTTCAAAAGATAATTAAAGGTAAATAAAAGGCAAATAGAATTGTTTAAAAATGGTTTTATTAATACCGTTCTTACATGTTTATATGTACAGTTTTCAATCTGAAACGTGTCGCAATTTGAATAATGTCTCCGGCAACTAGTCGACAATGACTTAATGTACACTGATTATGCTTACCTCTTAACTTAAAAATACATCTGTGTGAATAAAGGCTTATCATAAATTTGACGTCAATAACACTATACCACAGTTAGGAATGAAATTTAGTACTGAAAAATAGTGAAGTAATCACACTCGACACCAGCACACGGGATTGTGCCGCATGTTGCACTTGCCGCGAGGGGCGAGTGCGCTCGCCTGCACCCGCCTGCACACCACACACGCACACAGTCCACAACGCTAACCTAGGCTCAATTACCACACTAATGTTACAACTAGACTGCCTCCGCTGCCGCTCAAACTCATCACCATACATTACATTTGAGATTGTTTTCTTGAACCGAGTTTGAAACTGACTTAAAGTAAATTGTAATAGGTAATTTTACCTAAAGTAGGAATCAGTCTCCAACAGAATTGGTCTAAGTGAAGGTGTGTTGTGAGCGGTGCTCGGGCATGGAGGCGGTTCACTTCTTTGCATTCTTCTTGGGCGAGGTGGCCTTGCCTTTGGCATTGTTGGACATTTTCGATTTCTTACCCTTGGGCTCGCCTTCGTCATCATCTTCATCCTGTTAACATAATTGGTGCTATTTGTAAAAAGTTAACATTTTACAATATGTCAAATTACAGCTAAGCTATCAGAAGGTAAAGGGCTACTGAATGAGTACAGAAAACCAACAGCCAATGATAATGCGAGTGGTCGTTCACTCTGCACATTCTGCAAAATTTTGCACTTTTAGGGCCCAGTTTCACCAAATAATAATGGCAACAGAAACAACTTGATTTTTGTTACAAGGTAATGATGCCATTTTATATTGCAGAATTGGGCCACTGCCCTTTTCCCTCTGGTGAGCGTGTAAGGAACCCATACGTAATTTGATATTAGTTGAAGGTTTTCAGTACCTCATTTGCCTTGCGCTTTCCAGTTGCTCCTTTCCTTTTATTTTCATCTTCCTGTAAATTTAGTTGTCTACTAAATCACCAATATCAAATTCATCTTAGTAAATTAATTTTTTGCTAACTACAAACTTCACAAATACACGAGATCACTTTTTGAAATATAGAATACGCCTCATTGTATTGAAAACTTATTCTGGTAAATATTTCAGATATGACAGGTAACTGCTACAGTTCACCAACCTTGAATTGGGAATCGTCTCCTTCCTCTTCATCCAACATCTCCTCTTCCATCTCATCCATGTCTTCAAATTCCTCCACAAGCGCGCCCAGTAAATGTTGTCCAATAAGGTGGACTGGTCCAGAGCCCTGCAAAGATACATTTCATTATGTATAAATAAGAGTTTACAATTTACACATTACATATAAAAGATGAGTAAATCAGACAAATGCCTCAAATCAATCACTATCAGGCAGTGTAAAGTCAAAACGACTTTACACACCCGTCAAATAAAAATGGTTTGTTTTATCATCATATAGATATTTGCATATCACATAAGAAGTATGACAAATAAAGTACACAAAAATAAAATTATTTTATTAGATCTTAAAACATATAAACACAACATTTTAAAGTTATAAAAAAAATACAAAACTAACCTGAGTAAGAGTAAATGTAACAGGTGCATCGGGGAACTCGATGTCTAAGCGCGCGTGCCTCGTCTCGCCCACTTTTAGTATAGCTACAGGAATCTTAATTGAGTCCTGTAGGCACATGGTTTCCACCTGGAAACAAAATCACAATAATAATTCATATGCAGACTTTAATATAGTAAATATTTTTACATGATTAACAGAGGAACAAGCAGTAAATAAAAGCTGTTAAAACCTTAAGATCACTAACCACATTACATGGTTTACTAAATCAATGACGAACTACAATCATGCAACTTGAACAAAAGTGACTTTCGACACTAGTATTTTAAAGTGTAATAAACAAACAGTACCTGTACAACATTGAGTTCATCAGGTTTAGCGTCTGGCCCCAACAGCGCCTGACGAATTAATAGCTTATTGCTGCGTGGATACTCGGCTTTCGCTTCCGGATCCCATGTCTCTGACTGATGTGATGACGATAGGGTTACACCTATAAACCAAAGTCGATAACAATATTTATCTTATAATATAATGTTCAAAATAACTTTTTTAGAGTTGTAATGTCAACTTCTACTGTAAATAAGACTAATTACTGCATAACGCACATTTCAACGAAACAAACTGAAACGCCTCGCCGGAGACGCTTGGACGCCATACTTTCAAATTCCCCGCCTTGACACTACAATTCCCCATGCTGATCACACGCTTTTTCGGACGCACATTGAGACTAACCTTATCCAGTATTATGTGCCATAAGCGGCGTTTTATACTTAAATTTAGAAACGCCATTACAATGAATGACAATAATTATAAATCCAGTAACATTTCAACTTGAAAATGGCGGCAATTTAATAAACATGTAATAAACGCTAGAATATATTAACATACCTGCGGATTTTACATTTTCATATGTATACTATAATCATTTTCAGGGCATATTATATCAATTACAACTATTTTCGAAAAATAAAATGGCGAAATAGCCGGGTGTCAAAAGGGATACACCAAGAGGCGGTTAATAAGAACAAGTACTAGGTTTACACCATAAATAATACCTCGATTTACTACAGGACTTAATACAGAATAAAACTCACCATAAAAGTACTCGTCCGACATGGTGATTTCACTAATTTATTGAGATTTTGCGACACGTTCTCATGCGTTGCCGGCACACACAAATCTGGGACCAGTGTTGCCCGATTTGGAAAGGGGCAAAGAGTATTTTGCAGTTGCGTTGTACACAGAGTGAGTATCGCAATGTCACAAAAACTTGATAAAAGTCCTGCTGATACTACCTGATACTTGATTAATAGCATTGAATTAAAATCTTATGCACAATGTTAACTACCGTACTAAGTTTCCTATTATTTTATCTCACCGCATCAAATTTTTATTTTTACCTTAACACTATAATCAAAAGGATACATGGTAATGGAAAGAGATAAAAATAGGAAAACAGTTTATTATAAATCTATTTAAAATAAAGCAAGTTGCTATCGGATTGTGATTTACAATTTTCTTTACGAAAATGCGGCGATAAGCTGTTGTGCAAACTTTTAAAATTAGTTAAACCTTCATGACGTCTGATAAAATATGTAGCATTCGTCGATAATGAACGCCTTAGCTGTGTTTTCCTGGTTTTTAGTACATTTTTATCTTTCTCCTCAGAAATAGAATTTTTCTGGAATTTAATATTTGATAAGCTTAACCCTCTTCTTGAACTAATTTCATTTTCATGCGTCATTTGTATTTTTAGTTGTGTATTTTCGTAATGCAGCCTGGTGTTAATTTGCAATAGTTTAATAAACTTTTTGCCAGGTTTCGATATATGAGACATTTTTAATAAACGATTGAGTAGCGCGTCCAAAACGACTCTATTTTCTTCTAATATGGACACTATGTTATCGCACATCTGAAAAACATTTTAATCTAAAAATTATGCGCAAAACGAAAAACTTACCGAAAAGGACAGGACAGGACACCAAAAAAAATATTATTTTACTGAAAGTTGAAATTCGTATGTACAGTAGGATTAGCCGTTAATTATTTCGGCTTATGATAAACTTAACATACCCTTTTACTTTGCTTCTGTAATTTCAGAAATCTTTTTTGCAAAGACATTTTGCTTGATTTCACTTTTAAATATTTCGTACATATGTTGTAAATTATACGATCTTTTTCTTGGATTTCCTCTTCAAATGACGAAAATAATCCTTCTCCTTCACACTTGATAAAAAAAAAACATTAGAATACAAGTAGTTCATATAGTTTATATAGTTTTCAAGCAGTCTAATTACTTACACGAGTTTCAAAGATTGTGTTTGTATCACGTCTTATAGATAACCTTTTAATGTCTTGTACCAAATATTCCTTTTCCTTAAAATGAATATCCCTAAGAAAAAAGCATATTCATTCATCATAGGTATAAAGTAGAAAAACTCAAATGCAACGGTCGCGGATGGTCGCGTAGAGATGATTTACCTCTCGTCCGTTAACTGCTGGTAAAGATTTCGATTTGTCCTCTGTGCGCACTTCAGTTCTTCGTATATTTTTTCTTTCTCTCTTGTTAAAATCGCTATCGCAGTGTCTCTCTTCTCCAAAGATTTTTTTAAAGTTTCGTTGTTATGTTGAAGAGTTGAAATTATGTTTTCAAGTTTTATTATTTCTTCCGGTTGATAAATACTTTTGCTAGAAGATGACGAAGATCTGAGAGAGCTTTTCGATATATTGTGACTGAAATTCATTCAAAAAATATATAATTGTCCTTCAAGTACCAAAAGCGAAACGTAGGTTTCGTAGACATATTTCAACTGACACTTCTTCCACAAAAAGTTGAAATATCAGTATAGTGCGACCAATTTATCTGGGTAAACGAAAACATAAATTCTTGTAGATATATGTGGAGAAACCTATAGAACGTCTGGCAAATTGTGACGTTTCCAGGAAAACTAATTTATTTTACGAGAAGAATAAGTATTGATCTTAGATAAATTTAAACTATTGTGGTAAGATCTCCAATTTTTAAAGATTTTATTCTGTGATATTTTCAAGAGAGTTGCATAATATTGCAATTGTAAACGATCGTATAATTGCATTCCGAGTCGAATGCTAACTCAGTCTTCAAATGAGAAAAAAAAATCTAATAAGAAGAACTAATATTTCATTACATTAATATTTTAGTTAAAAACGGAACATGGCCAACATGGGAAGCGTTCCAAAAAATTTGACTGGTCAATTGTTTTTTGCACTAAATTTCATTGGCTCATGGTTTACAAACAGAGCGCGCATTGGTGCTTGTCCTTGCACAACCAATCGGGTTAAGTTGACATTATAACAATTTTAGTATAAAAAATCTCGAAGGAAGAATTACCAACCTCCGTTTAGATTGACACAGAGTTGACACAAATTTATTTGTCAAAATACCATATAAACATTATTTCTTTTACGTTTTAGTCATCAATTCTTATTTGTTTCCTCGATTTTCTGTGAATAATACCTTGCAGCCAAAAATCTAACCAAAGCCTGAAACTTGCAAAAGGAACATCGTATCGTGCTCTATTTCCGTAATCATCGGATCGTCGCGAGTGAGTGAATTGTATGCTTGGTTTCTCGTTCTTGACCTTAGTTTGGCCATCGACACCTCGATGCAATTTTAAGTTGTGTAACGACGCCAGAAGTAAATGCCAAATCTCACTTCGACGCTTTATTGTTCGACAATAATACGTTTCGATGTCCAACATGATTTTCTGTCAAAAAACCTAATAAGAAAATTTTGTGTAAGAATCGCTTAACTCCGCTATTTGTAGCGAAACTAACTGTAAGTAATAAATAGTGTTGAATATGTGAATATGCTTAGCAGATTAACTTATAATAAATATTTATTTTTTTAGGTGTAAACTGATCTTCCATACCCAAGTGCTCTTGTAGGCCACATTTCCAAACAATAAAAAGGCGGTTATGTTACAATGCCAGCCTCGTAGTTGTTGACATAGGACTCAGTTGCCAGGAGACGGTACATATGATTTTATTGATGGTACAATGAGCGAGGAGGCACATAATGATGGCAGCAAGAAGACTGCATCGGTTGCCGAGTCGCAGGAGGCAGGCGCGCAGGGCGCGGAGAGCATGCCCGCACAGCTGGACGCCTCCACGAATGTATCACAAGTGCAGCTTGGACAGGTAACATACATTAATTCATTTATAAATAAAACTTGCTACTAAATGGAAGAGATGTCTTAATCTCTGCCCAATTAACTCTGCTTCTATTTCTCATTATTTATGGCATAAGTCTACTGCAGTCATTTAGGGATGTTAAAGAGTTGAGTGCATTTGCAGATGACGGCGGGCTCGGTGCCACAACCTGACGGCAAGTGGATGTGTGACATGTGTACTTATGAGAATTTCCCACTTTCTAGGAAGGTAATGTTGCAATACAAATGTTAACAATCACACAATAACAATATTTAAAACATTGGTCAGATCAATATTTCTACAGAATAATTTAGAGGTAAAATTTCTTAATTTAATTTCACTATTTAAGATCATAATATAGTGTATTTTGTGATAAAATAATCAATATTTGTCATTGTATCATGTGGGACTCCCCACAGATGATGTACAACTGAATAATAAAGTAAGCAACTTTGATAGTGGTAGAGCCCTCTTTAACATTTTCAAACGAATTGGCCGGTTCACCTGGTGCAATACCAAGTCCACATAGAAGACAGGCGTGAAGTGGGAGCAATTCAGCATTTCGTCTGATCAGTGTGGTGCCGGAGGCCTAAATTTAGTCCCTTTTCCTTTCCACCCTTTTCTTAAGAGGAAAGGATGGGAAGTAAAAATGGATTAGACAGCAAAGGAGACGCACATGAAGGGGGAATATCCTGTTTATGTGAGATTGCATCACCAGTTTGGCAGATTCATTCACTTGTTTGTCACCTTATGTTTAAAAAACAATGTAGATATATGGTCCAAATATGTACAGGTTAAATAGGACCTTTTTGCTAATATCTATATGGTAGAGAGTTGTGTGTGACTGTGTACAGTGCACGATGTGTCGCACGCCCAAGCCTTCACTGGGGGAGGATATCTTCAAGCTGCAGGATGCAGCCAGCGCGCTGCCCGCCCTGCCCGCCGTGCCCGCGCAGCCAGTCTGCGGTCAGTCATCTTTTTCAATTTTATATCTTGTGCATATTAATCCATACTAATATTATAAAGAGGATTACGAGATATTCAAGTTCTTACTACTAACCATGTCCATGATTTTTACCAAAAGGTTTAGCACTATAGTGCCGAAGGAGAAGAATTTGCATATTATTTTAGGATTGAGAGTTTCTTTTGAATGCAAATGATCACAAAAGTAATTATGAATTAACGTCTCGGCTGCAGCGGCGGAGGCGGTAGCGGAACGTTTAAAGCCACTTAGAATTTCATCTCCGCAAGGCCAGGCCAGCGCCTCCTCCGTCAACAAGTGGGCTTGCTCAGTAAGTTTTATACTATATATCCAAAATGTTTTGTATGCAGTGAGTTTGTAACATTGTTGGTGTACACAGACATGTACGTACGAGAACTGGCCGCGCGCGCTCAAGTGCGCCATGTGCGGCGCCGCGCCCGCCGCCGCCCCGCACCACACGCACTACACCAACCAGCAGAATGATGGTCAGTACATTGTTA
>NW_013524991.1:20179-56680 GCF_000836215.1 Papilio polytes | reverse complement strand
CCCCGCCTCACCACCTCGCACCACCTCACACCGCCACATCACCACCTCACACCGCCACATCACCACCTCACACCACCTCACAGCCTCACACCAGGTGTCGCTCCACATGCAACTGTCCAAATCATAGTCCAACCTTTTGTCAATTAACTTATAGTTTATTTTTAACCGCTGAATAGTACGTGTGGACACGCGACAGCCGCTCTGTCGCTCTGTCGCTCTGTCGGTCTGTCGGTCTGTCGGTCCGTCGCCGCGCTGTTAATATCTATATTGACAAAATTCTAACATGTAAATATGTCGCTTTCCAAACTCCAGCGGAATATCCTGCGCATGTTACATACTATGTAACTTGTAACTGTCCACGGTTTTGTTTTTATACATTTTAAAACAAACGAGTAAAACTTCAATTTTATATGAAATTATGAAAAATTAAATACACTGCACTCTAAAGGAATGTATTTATTTAACGATATGTATTAAAAATTTTCAAAATAAAGAAATGTACAAGTAGGCAGACTGGCCACTATACGTAACAAATACATTTTTTGAAATTTCAATTCTCTTTTTACGTTGTTTACAATGAAAATATGAAATCGTTATCAAATCATCAAGCCGTATGCGATTTATTGAAATTTATGTAATGAGTAGAGCAATAAATATTGTCTTAATAATAAAATAACACAATGTTGTAATATTAAATACTATACTCGTTCCTTGTTCAAATGTTAAATCGTTTGAAGTAATATTATCTGTTAATATTTTTACCACTGTACTTACCTTTAACACGCTGTCCTCCATATCATTGTCATTATTTTCAACTCATATAAAAATATAAATACATAGATTTATTTCCATTAACATAGGATTAACACAAAGTTGAATTTAAAAAGCAAAACAAATGGCAGGCTTAAACTTTAATAATTTAGATTTAACTTGTTTCGATAAAGCAGCTTAATAGTTAGAGTATGTCGGCGGCGGGCGACACGCCGCATGCGACATGCTTGTGGTACATTATAGAACGTAATTGTATAAGAGTTAGTAACTGTATCACACTGCAATCCGTGTGTCATTTAACTGAAGTGTTTTCCACGCCTCTCGGATATCAAACTACCGCCTTACCGCTTTATAACGAGCTACAGAAAAAATCCGGCTCGACGGACCAACATTATGCGTGCTCGTGTATTTATCAAACTGCGTATTACATTTAGTGACATCTAATAAATAATTAAGTCGTCTAATTACTTGCTTCTATTTGGTAAATACTAAAAAAACGTTTGTATTGTTAGGTTTTTGTGAGGTTTCCACTTGTTAATCATTTATATTCCACTGTCTTAAATTAAACGGAGTGCATTTGAAATAAACTAAAAAATGATAAAAGCAAAGGATACAAAGATTCTATAAGGAAGATAAAAAATATTTTACGACATTGTACAGAGAGTTTAAGGTTCTTATATTTATTCTAATTCGGTTTTAAATGTAAATAGGAGGGTATATTGCGTCATTCGTAGTTATGTAGCCTTGTTTGTTTGCCTTCTCGGTTAGGAAAATTATATTTCGCTGATGACGGAGTGTGCGGCAGTCGACTAGTGCGGAGATGAGGCGCTTCTTTCTCCCTAACTTAACACACCACGATTCTGTTACCGTGCATTCTAAATATTCCTTTCGGCTCGTAAATTGAAATATTTCCTCACTAGTCTACGTCGTATTGAGTTAACCGCTACGGGTGTGCTCAGATTTATATTTCATCGGTCCATAGAATTATAACGGCTTGGTGCAAAACTAGGCTATAGGCCGACTAAATATTTAAAGCTTTGTTGAACTTTGCCTGCCGTTTGTGTGGCAACCCGCATGTTATTCTACATTCTGTGAGGCCCCCTCCTGCTACCTAACTGTTCATTTAAATTACTTCGGTAACGTATTTTTATTCAAAATACTGAAAAGTTAATTTGTTTTCAAGTAGTTATAAAATTGTACATAAGTTTCTGGGTTGGCATTCGAGCTAGATTTACTTTTTTTTTGTTTAACAAAACACGTACAATTTAATTTAAAATTACAAATCTGTAATGCATACAAATTAAATCAATAAATAAAGCACTTATTTTATGAAGCGTTCGTTATTTGTATTGTTTTATTTAAGTAAAACCCCTTACCCCTATTTAATGCAGATATGGTATGTCTAGAAACGTCAGAAAAAAAAATTTGAATAATTGAATAACATATAATTGTGGTTTCCTAGAGATGTGGACGTAGAGCGCGTGGCAGGCAGAAACTTAGATGGCTAGATGACGTCGAACGCGATTTTAAGAACATCAGCGTCAAGGACAAAGTTTACTAGACCAGACCTTAGGCCCACCCGCGGCTGTAGTGCCTCAAATGATGATGAGAGATGAAGTGAAAACTTAATTTTTTTTTAGTACAATTATTAGCAGCAAAAATTCGTTGATATTATGCGGTTGGTGATACCGTAATTATTACATTAAAAATAGATATGTATCAAGAGCGTGATCACACTTTTTATCAATGTTGAGTTCGATTGGGACGAGTCGCTCCGATCCGAAGATAATAACGGAACGCATTCGAACGGAGCGTAGCTAGGAACGCACGCGCGCTTTCTGACAGCAGCTGGCGCGCCTCGCTGACAAAGTGGTGCCGCTGTTCGTCAGATTTCCTGTAAAAATAATATTTTATGCGATATTTATGAGTATAAGCCCAGCTTATTTCGGTACAAGTCAGTGCTAGTGTGCGCCAAGGTGTAGTTTGTGATGAAGGAAAAGAAATATCTCTAGTGAGAGGATTATTCGATCGGCGGAACAAACGAACAAACAAAATGGGTAAGTACACCGGCTGTTTGCTTTTTACAAGGTTTTTTGTGTAATATTTTACACAGTATTGTGAACTTGTACAGAACTATAGGTAATGATATAGCTGTACACAAGCTTGCGATCTCATTGATTTCTAATTAGAAATATAGGGCAGTAACACCGCCTTGTTGTGGTGAAAATATTGATTTTTCTCATGCGTCCCTATTTCGACAGTTAGGTTAAAATTCCTTGAAAAAGTTTGGTGCTGTCGTTCTAACAGAGAAAACTAGTCAAACTAATTCGGCTAATGGTAAAAATCCATTCGGTTTTTGGCAAATTATATGGAATCTCATTAAAGTGCCGTAGTTAATGTCTTTATCAATGCTTAAAATATAAAAGTTTGGTATTGAGTAGGTATCAACAGGCGTTACATGAGCGGCCGCTAATCGTCTTGTCCTTGCGGCGGGCGCGAGCGCGAGCCGCAAGTCACGGGGAAGCTAATTCTTTTGCTTATCACTTCTTTTTGCTTTCGTTTGTTCTTTATATTTGTTTCGTCACGTCTGATAACATCCTGAATATTTTATCATACATCTGATATGCAGCTACATCTATATTTCGATGTGAAACATGAAAAGAAAATTATCTCTTCCAAATGTAATGTAAAGAATTAAAAATGTGTGTACAACCCTACAGTTATATATTTACATATCTTATGTTAATAAAATGAAATGAAGATTTTACAACTTGTTATCCCTCTGCATTTAAACTCTGTACCTAATATAGTAAGTGTAGGTACATTCCAAATGTAGGATATTGTACATATTCAATGTTCAGTTAAGCTCATTTATTATTCACAAGTATTGAGGTAAAGAGGCACAATGAGTCACGCTTAGCCTGTGGCCTGCGGGCAGCGCACATAGCACACAATACTCTGTTACATGACAAATGTGTAAATATAACTGCCGCTCCATTGCTGATCACAATTAGCTAGATTTTTCAACATGTTTACACAAAAATACTTGAAATACTTGAACTCTAAATGTAATAATCTATAATTTGTACACATATATGGTAATGTTGAAATTACACAGAAACAATATTTTTTTTATTGAACATGGTTTGCTGCCAAACGCTAATAAGATAGAATTAGCTAATTGTTCCGTAGAGGTGCCGCAGGGAATGTTATCACGGCTGAATTTTTATTATAAAGAAGTCAAACAATCATCTTTACATTAACTACAACAGTAAAAAATGAAATGTAAGCTTAAGAGTAGTTTTTGCAGACAAATCTGCAAGTCGCTATTATTACACAGTTTTCTTATTAGACTTTTTATATGGTTTTGTATAATTTTATTTGCTTTAATGTCCATTTTTTATTTAAATCATCCCATACAAATAACTATTTAAATTTGATCAAAATAAAGCTACTCTACTCTTAAAACTTTCTTATAAGACTATGTACTACATATTTACAACTGAGTCTATTTATATTATTCTTATGTAGACTATCTCTACTGTCCCATCTGATGTACACCTAGTTCTAGAAGCTAAGTAAAATTAGTAGGAAAGAATATTGATATAAATACATTTGATTGGCTAACATTATACAACACAAAAATTTTTGAAACAAGTTGTTTGGTTTTAATTGACGGATGACCTTGTAGCACAGCTAATGTGGAGACAAAGGTGCGGTTTACGGTCTGCAACTGCAAACTGCTTGAAGGAGCGCCGCTGCCACGGCGATGACGAAGTAGGTCGGTACGCGCTAATCGATGCAAATGCGTTCAGCCTCCGTTGCCTGCAAACACTACTCTCATACCTCTTAATAACGCATAAACGTAACTAATATGTAATTCTGTCCACAATTAAATCCGTTGATTATTCTTAAATAATCTTCATTTCTAAGTAGTGTTAAGCTTGACTATAAAAATCGAAAATGACATCAATGGCGTTTTTATATAACATATAAAAGAAGTTAAAAAGTTTAGATAAATCTAATTCCTGGGCTGTATTGCTTAAATAAAGTAGAATAGACGGCGTGCTGCAGGCGAATGGCGGCTCGTTACGTCGACAGGGCGCACGTGGCCCGGCTGCGATATACCCGCTCCGAATCTAATCAATGCTATATGCAACTTAAATACTATGTCCATGCCGTAAACATTAAAGTAAATACTCATGGAAGTGACGGCGTTCTACTACGATTCCTTTCCAGATAGGACCAGTCACACTTCATCGCGTTTTAAGTTAACACAAGCCATATAATGATTGCTATTTTTATATCTATTTCACCAATACAGGGTGTTTTTATGGCGAGGATAACATGACCGGCTGCAGAGCAACTGTAGACGTGCAGTCTACTGAGCCCGGCTCATTGCGCTATGGCGCAGAAGGAAGCGATCGGGACGTTTTATTTTTGTTTGCATCATTTTATAAGCAAGAAAGTAATAAAATTCCCGCGCACCAGCTGCGCCTGCTCACCACTGTTATAGGTTAAAGAACTTCAGAGTTCCCTTTTATTGCGTCTCGAGTTTAAAAACAAAAATGTCAACTGAATAAACAATAGATTTGTATTAAGCCTTATTAGGCTTCTGGTCTGACTTAATCTAAATGCTTTTTATATTTAACCGAAGATTAATTTAGTTTAGATAATTAGACAATGGGTAGAAAAATCTCAATTAAGTTTGCAATTTTGTCTCGCAGTCTTTTTGCGTTATCGGTTACTAAACGCCGCCACTACCCCATTTAGTGGGACAGTCAACACTCGCCGCCTCTTGACTCACATAATGGAGGGCACTCTGCGGGGGCGCGCGTGCCCATCTCGCCACTTGCCATCATTCCCCATATTGCTTTTCTTTTGACTGCAATCCTTTCAAATTCACGTGTGGTCTCTTGGAATATTAAACATAGGACCTATAAAACTTGTTTGAGCATTATATCCTTTGTCTCTACTTTATTTTGTGAATCTGAATTTTAATCGATACTTTATGTTGTCGATATGTAAGTTACGAGCACTTCACTAGAGTTGCAGCGGCAACGCAGGGCATTGTTTGAAGTCGACCGGGTTGGGCAATCGCGCCGGCGGCAGTGCCACCGGCCCAACAATTATGCTGAAACACAAAACGTGCTCCAGCCGCGTCAAAAGCTTTTGAAAACAAATAAAATGCGATTGGCCTTACAAAGGCAATTGCAGTATTTTTTTTTCTATCAAATGGTGGGAATTATTTATTATTATTATTATTATTACTATACAATATATATTATTTAGAAAGTTGTACAGATGAAGAAATAGATTCTTAATAACGTTGCTATCAGTATCAAAATAGAGTGTTATTATTCCTATGACGTTTAAAATGTTAACATGCATTTTCCGTTTTCGCTAAAACTGTTCACTTACCTACATTTCACAAGTAGGGTGTCGTCTACACTGGAATTAAAACAACATGACGTTTCCTGTGCAAGGTGTCGACTGTTCTCCCTCATTATAAGTGCTTTGGTCACGGCACGGCGGTTGGTCACATACGACAGGGGTCGTAACGTACTATCTAGACGACAGAGGAGAAGTGTTATTTGATTAAATTATTGTGATAAAGGTAGAGGTATCTAAAGGGTGCGGAATCTATGAACAGATGCTTTTGTCTGCGGAGGATGAGTCAATCGACGCGCACTGAACTTAAAGTGGGTGAAGGCGAGCCGCCAACCGATATTCGTAAATCGACACATCGACTCTAACGTCAATTAGGACAAAATGCTGATATAAATAGTAATATAATACGATATTAATTTTTACTTTTTCCTTTTGCAAGACTTCTCCCCCCCCCCTACGCTGTCCCCCTACGACATGGGCTCGCAACTAACAAATTTTGAATGTTTAATAACGTGTGTACAAGAGCGTGTCGGCTTGCGGTCGGCGGGAGGCATACATTGCGCAAGCCGATGCATTATGTCATCGCTTGTAGCCTTTGTATCGAGATATTCGGCTTTCCATGACCCTTTTTCGGTTTTTGTTTTTTATTGTACGACCCTGGCCTAATGAGGCTCATGAGTGTTGTCGAGTGGTGGCTGAAGCAGGCAACTTGTGGCCGACTTGAGTGTGATTGCTTTCCGTCCGTACGTTCGTACCTCTTTTGTACCTACTTCACGCAGGATAAGCGATTTCGCTAAATAGCTCTTTGTCAGTTACTCAGTTAACTGACTGCGTTAAATAGTAGTTATTAGTTATCTATACACATTAGAAAGTGCTCAGCCACCGCTCGCTTTCCAATCGGCCGGACTTCCCGTTTCAATTGAGCCATTCGATACTATAATATCGATAATTATAACGTCCCTAGAGGAAAGAAAATGTCTTAATTCCACATATATGGAAACTAGTGTTAGTTAGTGTTGCTCCCGCTGCGCCATCTACCGACATAATCGAGTAGTACCTACAATATCGTTCCGCTTGGAACCCTATACCCGGACGTGTCCACTCGGCGCGCTGGCAATTGATACCGGGGGAAATGTTCTGCGCGGAGCGATGGCTCGGAACAGCTACACGAATAGAAACTATGAAAGCGCACAGCTTCCACGATAAGTTAATTAACGACCAAAAGCACAATTGTAAAAATATATGCCGCAAATATATAACTATATTAGTTGTCTGTGTAAGCAGTGAGTAGGGAGATAAATGAGACGCAATTCTGCGAACTAAGGTCGCGCGTACCTAATTGAATTGTAGATAACAGCGGCTGCAGGCCGGGGCCGGCTGGGATTCGTATATATTTAAACCAGTAATTTTTAAATGAATTGAATGTTATTGAAGTAAGAACGGTGCATTGTATTGAGATGGTGAGTCGCTATCGGCCGCAACGAGCGCGATTAGATAACGCTCCTGTACACGACCGTTACTTATACATTGCGAATTCATTCTCATTTCATACAATGTTGCATTAATTGCTCTTTTTTCGATCTCGAACCATTTTTGCTTATTCTCAGTTGTTGTAATAGATATTTGGTTCAAATGTGTCGGATTTAAAAATCGCAATTGCCCCAAACTTTATAATCTTACTTTAGATCTTCTTTCGTCTTAAAAGAGCGACCAAATAAATTTTGTTTGATACAAAGTAAAATCGATATATTTTTCTTATCGAATCAAGGATCCAATATTGAATTTGGTCGTTACAGGTCATGTTCACTGGTTCAGTCGGCCGATGCGATTGTTTGAAGTGGCATCGCGTACCTCGCCTATACTTGTACATTCCATTTGGAGTGGACGTTGTTACTGCACAGCGCGAGATAAGCACGACCTAGTCCCCGATACTACACCGTGTACACGACATCTCGTGTTCATGAATATAATTCTGCAGGTGCTAAATATTATCATTAGGATCGTTTTCCTCATCATATATTGAAGGAAACTGATGGAATTATCACACTAGATGGCTGCTAATCAATTGTGTTGTATTATAAATATGAAAAAGATACGTTAGAGCGGAGTTCAGTTGAGTGAGCAGTAGGAATGTTCGACCGCCTTGCCTCTATAATTAGCATTTGCCTGCGAGATGGCGCCCCTCGTCTGCACATAGCCTACACATAGCTAGTTAGCTCTGTACTAGTCTATATCTATATAGTATTGTACTCTGGTACACATGGTTTATACTATCTAGAGACTGAGACTACAATCGTTTCGTCGGTCGACCCAACTAGCAGTTTGTTAAAGTAGAGTCTTCTATTTATCTATTCGCGTTTTAACTTTATAATTTCATCCAATATTAATACATATCTGTTACTGAGTCTATCTGGGAACTCGTTTGTTGGAGGTCAAAATTAATTTGGGTCCCTACGTCAGCGGAGTAAATACATAAGTAAGAAGCCATTGAATTAAAACTTTTTTGTTAAATAGCATTGAGGCAAATTAAACGTGCAGAGTAAAGCAATAGTTACATCATTTAGTGCCCCGGTAGTTGAGGCTACATTACAAGCAGGGCCGAGGGAAAGTGCTTACGTAAGGACAAGGGCTGGCAGCTTGTTTATTGAAGGTAATTTCTTGTTGTTATCAACGATAGGTTAGCCAGCAGTTTCTGTATTCAACAATAATCATTTTTTGTTGCATTCGCACAGTCAAAAATAATTATTCGAATGATAATTTCACCAACAAATACGTGACATAATGTCAGTTTAATTTTATAGATTATTATTATTTTTTATAATATAAGGTGGCAAACGAGCAATCGGCCACCCGAATCCGCCAAAATGGCGAAGCGACCGCTGCCCATAGACATCCGCAATTGTAGATGCGTTGCCTACCCTTATACGACGGAGGAGAAGACGCACATAAAGAGGATATTACCCCTTCCTATACACCTCCTTTACCGTCAAATCCACTTCCCGTTCCCATCCTCTCATTATAAGAAGAGGGCGATAAAGAGAAAGGGACTTAAATTAGGTCTCCGGCACCACACTCATCAGACGAAACACGGAATTGTTTCCATTTCGCGCCTGTCTTCTGTGTGGTCGTGGTATTAGAACGGGCGTGCCGGCCCTGCAGTGCTAAGATGTTAAAGCGGGCACTACCACTGTGAAATTGATTATCGTGTGGTTTGAAACTGGGTGGATGAAACTTTATCCTCTTTAGAATTTGCATATACGGCACGATTGACGTCAATCTACTGACATATCAAACATTAGTTTTACTTTTTGTGTGTTTAGCCAAACTCTTTTCCTATATTTTAAGCATATTGTGTTATATTCCTTGGTTCAATCTGCAATCAAATCTGCTACTGCAAACTTGCCTTTATGTCGGGTGCTCGGATGTTGTCGCGGTATGCACGACTAATTCAATAGTTAAATGTGTAACGAGAGTCCCGTTCATTGGGGAAATGTTCGTCGACAGCCAACAAGTATACTACTTTTTTAAATTTTACTGCTAATGCGTTTATCATAAATAATTAGGACCATTTGTTTGGAATAGATACAAATGCACACTAGTTTCTTCTACTCTATACTTTGCTCTTAACACTTACAGTTACAATGATCTAGCAATGTTCTTAACCTCGTGGAATCTTTATAATGTTGTGTATAGTGCGTCGGGATAGCTATCGCCAGTCAGTCCTGACTTGTAAAGTCTCAGTGGTCGGTCAGATCATATGGCAGGTTCCCAGCGTCGCGGTCCGCTGCGCGCGCGCAGGAAACGTGCATTTTATCGCCGTCTTTCTTTTCTTACTGGCGACCCGATTTTTGTGTCTGCATCTTTCGCAACTTCAGGTTTGACGAAGCGATGTCTCGCTGGTTTTTTGTTTAACTTCACGTAATCCCCCGACGACTTTTGAGTCACGTTATCAAGACAGGTTTTCCGCCTGTTTAATAATTCGTTAATGTGTAACATTAGAGTTTAAATAAGATAGAGCGGGCTCATCAAATGTTGCAGAGCCTGCTAATCACTACCATTATGTAATCCTATTTCTTGTATAATTATTGTTCTGTCTCCTGTCACGCCGGCGCGCCGACCTTGATATCACATTCGCCAATAAACCATCAGTCGCCACGACCTTGGCACCGAAACCGCTCACACCTTGGGACTGGCCGGAGGCTGCGTCTTAGTCATCACATGTGAAAAGCTCTCATGGGTTCAACGGCCATAAATCGTCCTCTGATTCCATACTACCATACACTATAGGAAGCGAATCTTATTTATAGAGCGGGGTGGGGCGCGTGGCGCGCGCGCCGTCCAGTACCGCTCGAGCGCTCGCCGCACACGCACGTTTGCACCGCGCCGCCTCAGTGACAGTGATCCTACCGCTACTTTAGATAATCGAATCGGTCGCGGTCCTTGTTGGTGATAAAGTATCGGCTCGGGTCGATCCGCGTCGTATCGACTCTCTTTCCCGACGATACACCAAGAGTGCATTACCGAAGGAGAGTTACCGTCGCGACTAGTGCAGTGACGGTACCGAGATGAGGCCCAAGGATGAGACGGACACGAAGCTCCAGACGGGGACCTTCATCCTCTCTGAGAAAATTGACGACACCAAGACGAAGAAAAGCGAGAAGGAAATCAAGAAGGAGATGAAGCGACTCGAGAAGGAGAAGCAGGAGCGAGAGAAAAGGGAAAAGAAGGCGCGGGAAAAGGAAAAGGAGCGCGAGAAACAAGCAAAGAAAGGTCAGCATACGTTCAAGAGAAATAGCAATTTGTTTTACCGGCCTAGGAGCCAGCGTCACGGCTCACGGCACTAAACTTGTTGTTATTTAGTGGTCTCGCGACTATTGTTGTGAGGTTACGTCATTAACACCGTGGCCTTGGCGGCGCATTAGTTATCCGTTTCCCGGCGATTCCGCGGCTATTTGAGCGTTATCGCGCTCACAGATAACGTCCGCTCATTATATTTTACTTTTCTTTATTGGCCGAGTTAAGTCATCGCCTATTTGGTCGTCGAATATGCGGGGAGGTGCGAATCGTGTGGGACTGGTTTTAATCGAACAAAGCAGCCGTACCAGTAAATTCGCTTGGACGTAGAGTTGCGTTTTGCTCACTGCATTTACTACACTCCCAACTCCTTGTACTTTACATTCATGTTATAATGACGAAGCATCTTATCGTTATTTTTGTAATATTAAAAACATACGTCGTCTCAGAGATTTCGTCAAGAGGCTATTGTAAATTTGTATTCTACAGCGTATTGATTTAACCAACAATTAACGCATCATACGTATCTAAAGAAGAAATATGTATCTTCTAAAGTTTTAGTTAATGAATTATAAAACGAGTCTGCGTTAATGTAATTGATCTAGTTGTTTCGTTGTGGCAACTTATTTAGGTTTCATGTCGTGTTCGAGTTCGCTTTGCGAGTCAATTACCTGCGCTGTTCTCTCGAATTAAATTCGTCAAATGTTTTAAAATATTTGTCGCGTTGGTTCTTTGGCACCGATTCTTTATACAACAACACTTCTCTGAAATCGTTCACATCAGTTTGTTTCATTTGTAAAACTTATTTACTTCTTTTCCTCTTTAAAATTCATCTTAAACGCTCTTAAAACTTTCTTATATGCTACATTTCCCTTGCAACAATTCGCTTGGTTATTTAAACAACATAAATAAAATATTATTGATTGTTGCGCATTGTACAACTTCTTCGATTATGGTACTATATTTTATTAAAACGGTCTTCTAATAACACTTTTTGTTCGTATACATTTCGTTAGTTGTCACTGCCATTTTTTTTTATAACTGTCGCCTCAGAATTTTTTTTGGGCTTATAACAAACATGAAGTCGCACATCCTTTTAGTTATTCCCCTCCGGCTTACTTAGCTCGTCCTGATATTACAGTGGCGTCCTGACGTCCTGGCGACCCGAGGCTGTTAGTCAGAACGCGTAGATGCAGGGTTGCCAGGGAGGGTGGCGCGCGCCTTGTGCTGCCGCGCCTCATGTCTTTGTTTATTTAACGAAAGGGTTGCCACAACACGTTCCTTGATCTATAATTTACTGCAAAATGAAAATACTACGTTGATTTCTCTTAGTAAAAATATCTTAATAAACATACTTCAGTACATTATAAGCACATATATTATTTTAATTTATAGATACGTAGCTTTCATGATGAGATGACAAAGCATACTTTCAGTTGTTTATTTTAACTCGAGCAATAGCAGTGTGAGGTAGGGTGAGGGGGTTGGGGAGCTTAGCAGTCGTGAGCTATAATTTCTCCGCTCAGTGTTCCGAACATCGAGTTGGACTACAAAGTCGGAAAGTAATCCGCAGCACGAATGCCGAGTCATGATCGAGACTCGTGCGCACCGCGACCTGCCGGCACACTGCTAGACTAAATGCATAGTGGACAACCCTTACCTTAATTTATATTTTGAGTTATGGGAATTTATTTATCTATTTAAATTTGGTACTTACTTAATATCGTTCTCTAGTATATTACTCAATGGAATTTCAAAATAGTGACTTATCTATTTTAAATTAGCCCTCATTATGGACCTCCTCAGGTTAATGTGTAACATTAGCCGAGGTTACGATCCGAAATGTATCCACAGTTATATCTCCGCTCTGCTAATGCTCGACATCGTTAAAAACCAATTGCACCAATTATATTTAATTAATAGGTTTTTGTCGGATTAGGTTTATTTTATTCCTATGTCATCGCTTACTCATACGTTTGTAATTCGATTTGTCAATAAATCGCTTTGTTAATTGAGTAACAATGCGAATGGTCGGTAATTTTGCAATATGTATAAAAGGACACAACGGCGGCATGCACTTTGTTTGCAAACGAGCTAATCTCAGTTGCAAGAGTGCGACTTGCGAGATCGATGTCGATACTTGTGTAGTATGAGGCGGGAGTGGGAGCAGCCCTATTGTTGTGCAAGGACTTGCTTTCAGTTCGAACTTAATATAATCGGCTTTACTTTATTCGCTTTCGCCGCTCCACTTCCAACAATCTCAATATATAGCATCAGTATGAATATAAACAGACACCTAAAGATTAAAATTAATCAACGACAAATTCAACTTCTTTGGGTTTCCTTCCCTATATTTAAGCCTGTCATGCACCGTGACCTGCTAGGGTTGCCCCTTCACTGCTCTGCGTTACGCTTCAGAAGGTCAGGTAATGTCCCGTAATTATAAGCCAGGAAGACGTTTTGAGGCCGTAAGGGTCGTTGTATTTACAAGACCGGGGTCCTTCACCGCGCGGATACAAATTCTGACAACTGTCGATAGCTTTTGAACTCCGGTCCAAGGAAATGTCTACCAGGGTCTGCTGTACGGTAACCATTGCCTTTTCGTACCCTCGCCTCCTGCATCAGCGTGGCTCGGCGCAGTAATCGATTATGTACAGAGAGCGTGTCCGCTGCAATTATTGGCTAAGCCGGTGCTTTCACCTCCGCGTGCCACTTGCCACTTGACGCCTATTATTACGTTCACATTGATCGAAATTAATTATTCTCGCAATGAGAAAGTGCTCTATTTGCGGCTGTTTTTATTTGCAGCCTGCAATTTGTTTTTCCTTCAAGTGACCTTGTTTATATAAAGGAGATGTTTTTCTGATCTCTGCCAACTTTCCCTCACGGATTTTAAAATTTACTTAGCTGTACAACAATACCTTTGCTGATAGCAGAGTGATTGCAGGATTTATGACACGTGTTGAAATAAATATCACTTGTATGTGTTTTACACGCTTGTTAACATGTTGAATCATATGGTGTTAGTGAAATATTCTAATGAGATTTTGGCTTTTAAAATATTTACATTAATAACAAGTGACGCAACGTAACTATACGACTAACGCAGTCGCGGTAATTTTAGAACATTTTAGTTAATTCCTTTTCGCCGAATTTATTCCCTGTTTTGAGTCGGGCGCCGGCGCGGGCGCAGACGTGGACGCGGGCGGGGCGCGACTCTGCTTCCGCGTTGCTACGTGCGTGCGCCGACCTCATTCTCTGCACTATAATAAAACGCTTTGCGCCAAATTCATAGCGCCTTCAAACACTATAGCACAGTGTAGCTATCCTTTATATGGTTACTCAATGTTCATATTAAATAATTTAAGTACATTTATAGTTTCGTGCTAAAGTAATGTTCATTCAAGTCCATAAAACTTCATTAATCATGATTAAATTGTATTTGTATCGCCTTTTACGATTAGGTAGAAGTAAAAATCAATATCCGCTTTTCATTGTGTTTTTTTGTGTTGCAGTTTTTTTTTTCTATGCGTCTCGTATTGAACTCAAACACGAATAAATCGTCAAAGCATGGAGGCACACGTATAGCTTCAGAACAGAGGAGAGATGTTTACAAACATCGTTACCGTGTGTACCGTTCCGTTTCGGAGTCCGAGGGGGAAGGTGGTCGCGTGCCAGCGTGCACTGAACTGCACTGCACACTGTTTTGAAGCGTTTTAATCCTCAATACGTTGAGATTACCGATCTAGCGTTTGTGGTATTGAATGTCCCCACTTGATTATTGTCTTTATCCGTATCATAACACAAGGTGAAAGATATTAAATCTTTCCAAGCACAGCAGAAGTCATAATAAAACTGCATATAGCGGGCAACAAATGTATCGAAACCGTAGACCGCGACCTTACAGCTTATATAAACACTCAATCTTACTGCTAATGTAATTACTAATAACAACAACAATACTATTCCCTCTCGAAATAATTATAATCATACAGTAAATTTAATCTGATAGGACTCCAGTGGGTTATGACCTATTTACTCTTTAATAAACAATTTCCAAATTCTAAAATTGTTTTATCTCATAGTTAAACGTCATCTCTATGGGTTCATCCAAACAAAGATTAGATATGGTTTTGAGCAATGAAAACTCAAAGAGTTCGTTGGCAGTTGACCTTTGTTCTAATTCACGAGGTGTAAGGCTTCACACGCGCGGCGGCGGCGGGCCACAGGGCAAGGCCACCACACGGCACGCCTCCCACTAAATGTACTACATTTTTCAATTAAGCAAGCTTTTAAATATGTTCTTTATATTCAGGTTTACTCAAATATTATTAATTTAAAAGTAAGTCAAAAGGGTAAACAAAATTGTACTTATCACTTTACATTATCTGTATTCGAGTATGCTGCCAGCGAAACTATGAATAAAATTAACTCGCCATAATGAGGTCATTCACAACAATATAAGCAACAAGTTTGAGAAGATTTACAAAAATGCATTATAATGGAAAGATGGAAGGAATATTTTGTATCCGGACGGACAAATACGGCGATTGTTTTTTAATTAGTAACATGACATTTCCGACGACGACAAAAATGGCCCGCGTGATCTCATGTAGACTACGCTGATGTCACCTGGTCTCTGGCGATGAACGCCAACCATAAGTTTCTAAGTCTTTATTTTTGTCATGTGAGCACACTCCAGTGGTTCTTCTAATTCTTGTTTCGTTTGTAAATTATACTTTGTGTACGGAAACAAGTCGGTAATCTTTAATGTATAACAAAAAACAAAACTTGAATACCTATAGCCGTATATATTATTTTAAATATAAACAACCACGACAATACAGAAAACACGAGTAAAGTGCGAAGTAGATAATTCCGCGTCTGGTATTTTTGGTATACGCCGGAGTCCGAATTAGTGTCCGCATCTCCTGATTAATTAGACAAAGTTTTTATGAGAACATAATATTCCCAAGAAATAATTATGATACGCTGTTCGATGTCGACTCGTCGTTTCTCCCACGTGTTATTAAACATGTTTTAAATGTTCTCACGCCATTATAAGACGGAAGCCGAGTTGTACAAACTTTTGTTACGCGCGCTATAAACAAATTCATTTGATGTGGGAAGTTATGCTAAATTACAAGCATTCGAGGTGTTAATAAAAACAAAGTGTGCTGTACAATGATTGTTTGTTGGCCGAAGTACTCGTAGATTTAGAAATTAAATCACTGCTACAAAGAAAATTACTCGATTAGCTGACAGCCTCAAAACTAACTTAAAACGCATAGACATAAGAACATACAATTATTAGGTACTTTAAATCCAAATAAATTTGTTCCATCATAATCGCCATGTGCAAAATATAGTACCAGTGTGACATAAAAATTAGTTTCTCTAATGAGTTTTGAACCACCTTTGCACAGTACAATGACGTACCGGTACGTGCTGAGTTTATTGTGAGATGACAATAGAAGTCGCGTCGCCAACGGATTGTAATGTGTACACACGGAGTATGGTAATGCGCCGGCTAATTGCTCGCCCTGTAGGCGCCACCGATGCCGCTCAATGAACACAACACAGCCATTCAACTGTCAACTTTATTATAAGACGACAAGATTGCGATTAGAGTGATCCAGTCACAAGTTTGGCGCAATAGATTCGATTGTCAACTTTATCACCAAGAAGTAAGATATTAATTACATCGATGACGTGAGTCACATTGGCGGGTAATTTGACTATCAGAATGTGCCCGTGAATCAACAAATTATTATTTGCGAATAGTCAAATATAATAATAGTTAAATGTATGAAATCCAGGAATGTTCGTATGTGAAACTTCGTTGGCGTTATCAGTGTTCAAGAATGTGTAGTGACCGTGTAGTAAAATTGGGTGGGAATTGATGCGAAGCTAATAGTATCCCCTGCCTCTCTTCTGCATTATAAACGCGCAATGTATGGTAAACAACTAAACAATCTCACTAACCGTATGCTGGCTATTTTTAATTGAATTAACAATATTAGCCTGCCGTATTTAATTGTTAAAAAGAAAAAAAAACCCGCACGTAACGTGTTAGCATGAACCCACAGTATCTCGTTAATTTAATAAGATTGTTTTTGTCATTTTCCTCGAGCGGCAATGACATCACCGGGCTTTAACTGCGACCTCGTCGACATTGCGCGCACTCGCCTCTCGGCCAGAGCGCGGCTATCGTTTGCATAATCAAAAGGTAAAATGATGCGCACGCGCACCAATGTATGCATCTCCACAGTAAATAGCATATAGCTGTCAATAAACACATTCTTACTGCAACCCAATATAGTGTCTTATCTATTGGTTACTGACTCACTACTAGATACAAACACTGCTATGCGATTCTCATTAAAATTCAAATTTAAAACGCTATTATTTCTAACAACTTAGTCGACTTTATGTAATGTAAATTATACTTGCTCAGAAATAATTCTAATAATAATCCAAGTGTGGCTGATAAATTGCTTAATTTAGGGGAATGTGTCACTGACAAGTTGTGTAGAGTGAGTTCCGTCTCTCGGTGATTATTGTGTGTGGTATCAGATTGCTTGGCGCATTATCAGCCGCGCCGTGACGATAGCGCGCCCGGAATGTGCCGCCTTACTGATACACTCTCACCATCACCTTCCGCAACTACCTACATCACTGTTACTCTATGAACTCCATAGCGATATGCGGCATGTTGTTTAAATTTTAGTTGTGTATAAGAAAAAGTCGTAAAAATTGACTTAGAGAAGGTTAAATGCTTTGTCAGATAAAATGGTGTACAACCCCTTAAAGGTATTTCCGTACAACAGGATATCTTTCAATCACCTTTCATTACGTAATCCTGAGTTATTTTAGTCAGCCCCAAGTATGATAGGACACGGCTATACTTGGATAGCCCGGTCGCAGGTCGCGCCGCGCCAGCTGTCTCTCCACCCTAATGTAAGTGTATTTTTGTATGTAACGATAAAACAGTATACATATTTAAAGAAACGTATTTGTAGTCGATTTTGATCCTTTTGAGTTGGCGTTTAAACTTAATTTAGCTAAATGGTGCATTATGTTTGCCAAGGTTCGGTTTTTACGAGCGGCTCGAGTTATAAAACGCGCAATTAATCGCGTAATGTTGTGTCTTTATATTGTTTGTCATTTAGCTGTTGCTAAGGTCGAAGGTGAGACGAGAATGTTCACTGACCGAATTGGACGTTTATTCATCGGCGTTAATAAGTGTAGCAGTGTGTCGTTATGTGTACCGCTGCCGCCGTCGCTGCCCGGCTGACAGTCGGTGTAATGTTGATAACATCCGACATTCAAGTGTCATTCATTGATTGCGCCACGCGGTACGTGTGTACACTACGCATACCAGCGACACGCGTCACATCGCCATCGCCATCGTCACCACCACCGCCACTGCCATCACTAACCTACATGTTTTCGTGAGAGTTTCTGCAATAAATTAGACAATTACATGTGGATCATCTGAGGCGACGGCGATATTAAGTACACACTGTCCTACTTTACTAGGGATAGCGTTGGGTTGTTACCAGGGCAACATGTGTGACCTCATACAGCAATGTAGCAACTCAAATTGGTATTATTAGACGAATAAAGCACACAAAACAAATGTTTACTTCTGCTGTGATAAGTTTGTGATGTTTGTTATGAACCGTAATTTTCACCTGCAAGGCTAAAAACGTTGTAGATGTAATTCAATATAGATGGCAACAAACTAAGCGTGTTATCATTTGATAGAGTGGAGAGCGGGGCTTGCGCTGCCGACTGTACATTGTCTGGGAGCGGCGGCAACTCGTTGCGAAACAGTTTATCGCCTCACGCCTCGACTCAGACCATACTATCGACTGCTGTTTATAGTTTTTGTTTGGTTTAGTGAGGAGTTTTAGTTGTTGCTTCATTCATTCGTTAGACAAAGAAACTGTTAGTTTCTTCCGGTCGCTGCTAGCGCACTATGCGGGTTCTGTTAGTTCGATTAAAATTAATACAAGATAATACGTTGTATTTTAATGAGTAGTCTACCTTTCTTCGCGTTTGTATCACTTTGTTCACACAAATATCGAATTTATGTAAGGTTAGTAAAAGTTGACATGAGAAATTAGATATGTAATAAGTGAAAGAAGTGATCCGTCTAGTTATGTTTATTAGAAGCGGAAGATGACTATAATTATTATAACACCTTGTACTTGAGTGTAGAGCGTGAAAATTATTTTCTTACTCGTATCGGTCTATTAGTGACATCCGAATACACCCACATCACATTTTTTACGTTACACAAACGTTTTGAAAGTGGCATACAGTGTGGCTGTTCAAGTACACTTTCATAGTGCTCACTGTAATGACAGCTGTCAACTGTTTCTCTGCCTTTATATTATCTGCAGCACTGCCTAAGCTGTAAGTGACGTCACTTGAGCGGTAACCCCCGCGGCCAAGGCGAGTTGTTTGTGTCACTTCACGTGTTGCTCCTCCCGCACAACGTGTCACGTGCGGCGTGTCGCACACGGACTGTAATTAGTCTCCCTCGCCCTTTCGAGGAGACAGGGAGGAGGTTGTCGACACACTTGAAACATTAAGAGGTGTGTGACCTCGCCACATGTCGGAATTGTCTTCAATAATTGATAAGAACCGCTATTAGGGTTCGTGTAACAGACACGAAATATGAAGAGTATCGGTTATTGATGGATATTGTTCCTTAATTATAATTTTTCTTTCTTATGTTCTTGTTTATAAGTTTTCATTGACTTAAGGTATACAAGTTGTTAATGAATTGCTTTTTGTTACAGGTAATCATAAGTCCGTGTCTTACTGTGCATAACCCGCCCCCTCCCATAACGGGTAATATATACACGCACACACACACACACGAGCCCTTTGATATGTCGGTTGTTAAGTGCAACCTTCAGTAATTCAAATGAAAATCCTACGCTAACTGTGACGCGAAAATATCCTTAAGTTAAAATTAAGTATAAATACAACTTATTGCACATTTATAATGACGTTATTGTCGTTGACACAGTGATTGTAATTACATAATAACTTGACTAAATATTGAGGTTGAATGAGATGACGTCACGTAGTCACAATGCGCGCGGTGTGCGACATGCGTGTCGCTGCCAACTTGCGGACTTAACTCGCCGGTTGTTTGTTTGTAAACATATCACTAGATTGTGATGGTCAGCTTCATTTATGAAAAATTTAAGTATAAAGTAATATAAACTACGGCCAGCCTCATGTGGTTATTTTGTTGTATAAGTCCACAAGTGCTGATGCTAACGGATACGGCGATGCCTAATGTGTGGCGGAAGCGTTCCTATAGCGGCGCGTTTCCGCCTTCACGGGTTGCCTCGTGTGTACGAATGCCCACCGCGCCTGGCACACGCCTATTAGGCGCCTCACTGCACAACATATGAGTTGTTGTTTTATCCAATAAGTAAAAAGTATGTTATGCGAGTATGTTGCGCGGTAGATGACGTGATGTGTCGGCGGCAGAGGCGATGCGACCTTGTGCCCGAGCATTTTGCATTCCCGTTGGCGGTCAGCGAGCGCTCCCTCCCTTCCTGCGGCCTACAGCTGTTCCTGACACTGCTCTGTTTGTGTCATAGCTCCTGATTGCGACAGGAAACGCCCGTAGTCTACTGTCTACAAGGAGGCGGAAGCGGTAGCAGATTGTTCGTGTTTTTGACAGCTTAATATAACTCCTAGTTGAACATACATGACAACGCGTTCGATGGCGATTACGTTATGTATTACTTGTGTGGCATTACGAACCTGGAACTAATCCAATTATGCACGAATTTTAAATTTCATATCATATACATAATTCATTGGACTAAAATGATTTTCTAGTCGGTTTTTCAATTTGTATCGTTTAGGTTTGTACAAACATTATTCCGGGTTCTGTTTACATGATGATCCATTCATAGTTTTTGGGGCGCAGTAAATTCCTCGTGCGGGAGTGAACGCTCGGCGGGCGGGTGCGGGGTGCGGGGCGCGGCGTGCGGCGGAGGCGGGGGGAGGCGCGGCTATTCCTGTGCCGGTATTTTTACCAAATTCCGAGGCGCGGAATGCTATATCTGCTGCGTCTCGCAGAGGTACACGTCCTCCCCCACTCTTTACTCCCCCTCCTGTTCCTCTCGGTGCAGGCACCCGCGTCGCTTCAGCAGTCGTTTTGTTCATTCCTCTTGCTATGTTTAAGCTGTAGAAGTAAAATTAGAAATAGTTCACCTCTGCACTTTAATGCGTTCGTGTAACGATTAAACATCTTGTATTTTGTCTTGTTGAATATCATTTTACGAGAGTCAGATCAAAAAGAATTGTATTAGAAAAGTATGTTGTACTGGCAGCAAAATATTGTACAACGACGACTATAGCTAAATCACAATTAAACTAAATGCAACAAAAGACATACAAACGCGTGTCAAGTGATGACAATAGCTATTTAGTTCATGTCAATAATGTAAGTGAACGTGACGTAAATGAAGGTGATTTTCATTCAAAACATTTGTCGTAAACTGACCCAATGATGGATTTGAAATGCTTCTTACAGTTTCTCCCCTCTCGTATCTCCTATCATAATATTACTACGTTTAAAAATGTTAACTGTTCGATATGCTTATCGTGCAGTAAAAATTCACACGTCAGATTACGATTTCTTAACAAGATTATATTTAGAGTGGCGAATTCTTTAGTACATCACAAAGTATTGCAGAGATATATAAATATGACGCGTGTCGTTTCCACGCATCATCGTGTACACACATCCCCGACTCTATTTTGGGAGCGTATCCGAGACGCGGGAAATGTTGAGAGCGACAATTAGTCTCTCATTGGCCACACAATAACAGGACACCAACCACCGCATAGCATGGCTGACACAACAGGGACGTCTCTGAAAAATAAAAAATATGTTAATTTTTTTACTTAAATATTTAGTTTTCAATTTGCCGATCGATGAGTATTCAAAAGAAAATTTATCTTGATTATACCTTTATCAAACTAATATGTCGTCGTTTTAATTTGCCTCCATACAAAAATGTTAAATTAAACATAAAAAAATATCGTCTCTTCTAAATCCACTAAAGAGATTGGTTAGAAGTGGCACTTTGTGCAGTGACCAGCCCTAAACCCTATTACTTTGATGTGTCCGCTCTAATCGTCCACTTGCCGGGTCTGCGCCGCGCTCCCCCCTCACTACCCTCCTTTTCCCATGGCTTTGAACCTTTTCAATTCCACTAGACTCTGTCCGCTCATCTCGTTTCGTTACACCACATCACTCCCAATTGTTGTTGTAACAATCATTCGATTCACGAATTTCAATTACCTACGAGTACAACTCCGAGTCATCTAACTAGAAAGCAATTACTTAAATTTTGTAATAATCCCTTCATCTAAAACATTAAATCTAATATCAAACTTTATCTATTTCAAATTTACGGATCAAACAAACACTCTCAGTCTACAACACAGTCTCAATACACTATCAGAGTGTTTTCTAATTAAAATGATTGCAAAGTAATATTAAAAAATAATGTTATCATAGTCCCCTCTTATGCAATTACTATTTCTTCCAGTCTCGAGTAATTCCAGTTTTTCTAAAAAGGCAACACAAGTCACGCAACGTTTGCTAATCGAGTGCGGAAATTGAACACCTCGGCCCGCGCCCGTCGCTCGCCCGCCGTTACGTAAATTGTCGGCCCCGCACGGTGTGCGGTGTGTGGTGCGCCGGGTCAATTGAACCGCTTACGTAAGCCGTGTCACCGGCGCCACCACACCAACAAACTCCATCTATATTTGAACACTCCAATGTATCCTCTACACATATGAAAAGTCGACTCACTATCGCTTGACAAGTTGTGGTAGACGTTGCTTTCGGTGCGGTGGACTCAGTACCGGGTCACTAGAAATGAACCATTTCGTGTTTTGTGGCCGCGACATAAACCTCGTTCGCACTCGTTACCGGCTTTCCCTCAAATATCATAAACAGGGGAAAGGACGCCATTCTAAGTAATTGATAACTATTACTATTACCCTTATGCTGAATTTTACACAATTTAATGTAGAGTTTGCTTCCAATGCTACAGTGAGAAACAATGCTGCAAAACATCGAAGGTTTGTGAAGGCATGCATTGGTTGCTTTATGCTTCCCTTGTAAGAATAAACGTCCATCGCTGTCCGCCGGCGCTTTTATGTTCTGTTTAAGTTGATATCCCGCAGACGCAGGCTGCTGACGTAAAGACGATGTGTTGATATTAAAATCGGCCCACCGTCGGCCGCGCACCATTCACAACGATTGTTTGATACAAAACATCCAACGGTTTTGGCCCGCACCGCCGCTGGCCGCATTGAACACGCACTTATTTCGCGGCGTCCAGCGCGCGCCGCCACCGCGGATGTAGCTGCACAAAGAACAGTTTACAAACAGTCAGGATCACAATGGCCGGCGCAGCTCGCTGCCCCGCCGACAAACTGCACCAACACTCGCAATGCAATAACAACCACAAAAACAAGTTTATAGTAATTTCACGATATGCGACTGTTTGGAACAACATCGTTATTATTAAACGGACATGAAAATGATGAAATCTCTACGTTTCTCAATCATGCGAGTAGGGACATGTGAGGGAGCGCTGTACTACATGAACTATCTATTGACCCCTTGCATGTCCACGTCAGTCAGCTGGTGCACACGCCGCGTGTCAGCTTGCTGCTGCACTAGTTACCAGGTCCTCGACCCTAACATTCGCGTGTCGACACATACACTATAGCTAATGGCTTTTGAACTCCACTGCCACTTATGTAACAACTTATATAATCATAAAATGAGCATGAGCCAGCGGGTTATTGTCCTACAAATCGATACCAAGATAGCAACTGAATGACACATTGTTTTTACTGACACGGTTACATTCGAGTTTGATTGCTGCGACTGTGACGAAAGATGCAATTTAACGAACTGATGTTTTACAATGCTTTTATTTTAGGATGCGGTAAAGTGCCTGCTATCAGATACGAATACATATTTATGGAGCACATTAGGTTTTCGAGCTTTTTGAAGGACTAACTAACGAACTAACTACTAAACTACTAAACTAACGTTTTGAATGAAAAACTACTACATTGTGTGAAATAAACGAAATAGACTTATATTATTTAAAAAAATAGTGCCTTTATATGATTTATCAGTTATCAGACTAACGTTTTTTTACTAAAACACCGAGGAATAAACGTGTAAACTAAAAAGTTTACGGTCTATTGTTATTTAGTTGTGTAGCGAGTAGCGACACGGGCCGCTCCGCCCTCCGCGCTGATTTGTATGCAAGCGATTACTGTTATTTATTACTATTGGAAAATATCAGCAATCCTACGCGTATCATCGGTATTTCCACCTCGAACCTGTGAAGATTATATGTAAATACTTTTGTGAAAGTGTAGCACTTTCTCTTAATTGTAGACACGCCAGAGTAAATTTTACTTCTTACTAATACTATAACTGCAAAAGTTTATAAGGATGGATGTTTGTTAGAGTTTGTAGCCTGAACTGCTAAACGGATCTCGATGTAATATTGCATGAATGTAGAGGATAATCTGGAAGAACACATAGGCTATTTATTTTTGTTTTTTTTTTTTTTAGTTACACGCGGACGGAGTCGCGGGCGAAAGCTAGTTCTACATATTTGATAGTGTGATCCTCCTGACTCATTGTACAGTCTGCAGAGACATCGTGCAGAGTACAGTTGTGATCAGCTGACGTATCGCTGCCGACTGTACAATGTTAATCAGCTTGTGTCACGTTGTGCAGCGCGTGCTCATAATTACCGCTGCTAAAAAATAAAAAGTGGTGAAGCAGATTTATAGCTTTTAAAATGTTAGCTCTTTAAAAATATTAATTTAAAATTTTCTCGGTTGACATCATCTTTTATTATATCTCTCTGACGGGGACACGGCACATTGTATGTTGACGTAAATAGACTTGGTAAATACTTTTTACAAACAATTATGTTTTGTGATATTCTATTTTCCCTGTCCGTTAATTTATTTCACTTTTAATTGAATAACAATGCAATGTAATACTGATGTATTTATGGTTATTTTTAATGATTTCAATAGCTAATGTGGTTAACTCTCGTAAGCTATGTTTGTGTGTGTTGTTACTTAAGCTGACATAATCCACTTTCTACTGATTGAATACCGCTGGCGGCGGCGTAGTGGTAGAGTCCTTGTGCGTGCTATATGAATGTATGAGTTCCAATACATTATTTATGAGGCCAACCTCACGCTATATTCCACTTACATACAATCTGCTGTATATCATTTATATTTTACTGAATATCGACTATATTTTTTACAATGTAAAATGAATGAAATATGGGAACAAACTATCTTCTCAGTTACATAGTTACTGATGTACATTATGTGTTGATACTGCCCTCCCTTGCCCCCGCGCACCTCTCCACACCTCTCCTGTTGCGATGACGCGATCGCCCTTGGTTCGACAGTATCGGCCGGCCGTGACGTCACGCGCTCTGCACAATCTCACACTATTTCTGTATTTACATATCGAGAATATATATTTAAACATAAAGCTGATAATATTTGCGACTTAACACGTTTCATGCCACTTCGCTTCGTATGTAAACTCGTCAGACGTAGGCAAGTCGTCGGCATTGAACGTGTTAAATGTGATGAATGAAGGCTGCTGAAAGACATTTGGTGTTATCAAGACTATTTGAATTCGATGAAAACTTATATTTATCAATAGCAAAATGATAGTTCCCTATCGAAACACGCGTTCACATGATGTTCAAACAGCTGTTGTAGATAATGATATAATTGTCGTTTTGTATTGTAAACTGCTTTGAGTTTCCAACGTAATATATAACAAAAACAATTGAATAATAATTATAGTTAATTTATGCGGATGGAATATTCGTCTTAAAATGTTAAAACAAGTTGTTGTCGAATGTACAAATTTGCAGTGAAAGTCAACAGGGTTTTGTTAAGTCAAAAGTTGTTTTTTTCGAAATACTTACTTTCCATGTTTCGTGAAATATGATCTCTATTTGTAGAGGAGCTGAATTTATACGTTTATATGTATTTTGTTTGTGTAATTCAACAGTGAGAAATGAGAAAGTTATTTTTCGAATTGACCAATTTCTTTTAAGTTGATGTCCTTAGATATAATTAACTTTGTTTCGGTTTTTATGCGATTGATTAAATGTTTAGAACAATTGGAATCGACTAATTTCAATCTACGACTCTGCGGTTTCTCACTGTATGTAATGCAAGAGGAAATAAGGCGGCGTACACAAAGCTTGCAGTGTTGCAAGTAATTGTCAATTAGCCTACATTGTGAGCGGCGACGTGCCCGCTGCCCACGGGGCGCCGTGTGACGTCACCCACACGGCGCTACCTTGTCTGTGCTCATTATGTGGAATGACCCCAATACATAAATGCATCATTTAGCGAGCAATTGTTTAATAGTTAAGCCCGAATGCCGATGTTAAACGCTCACAATCTTACAACAACACCTCGAGATAGAATACGTTACCTCTCCGTATGTCTCCTTATCCTTGTCTCCTCCTTGACCTGTGCCAAATTAGATCACATTAGAGATAGTTCAATTAGTGTAGACATGTGTACAAGTATAGTTTATAAGACCTCGTGCTGTCGATGCTATCACTCAGTAACACAACAGAATGACGATGCTCTATTACATATAACATTACCATATTTTATCCGTGCCCCCCCCCCCTAGATTAGCTCAACGTAATTCTTCTACAAATTAGATCTGTTATATGTTTTGCAATTCTGCTGTCCCTTGTCAGGTATAATAGTCAAACTATACATATATACAAACACAATTTCTTAGCTATTAATTACTAATGTTGATGTTATACGATGTTCTACAAAGTCTACTTATTGTAACAATCCATTTGCGTTATCTAAATGTATGCATACCACATAATTACTTAACAAACTTATTTTAAGTGGAACTATTAGAAAATGATCGTGAGAATTCAATACTATACAAATGGTAATTATGAAATTACTGGATGTACTATACTCCGATTATACCATTTGTATGTATATGCGTGTAAATTTACTTTGTTGTAAAAATGTTTAGCAGTCGAACACGTTTAGCTATGCATTGATTGCGAATAATAGGAATTTATCCGCGCCATTTGGACAATAGCGGCCATAATCGCTCGTAATCTGACATCAAACATCCAATTTATGTACGCCTAGCTACATTACATGACCGAGATATTTGATTCAGGAAATAATAAATCCTAGATCATTTTAATGACTATTCTATCTTTAACTTGATGTCAGTATAAACTTTTTTTTGTGTTGTTTGTTGGAACACGTGCCACCCTCGATTTAATGAGGGATACTAAAAATAAACCTCTAGTGATGTAATTCAGCTGTTCTTTGTATCCGAGTATGATTGTTGACCTTGAGCCGCAGTCGCTGGGCCACTCCCAGTGCACCCCCGGCACACCCCCGGCACGGCCTCGGGGGAGGGCGTTAGGGGTTGTTTGCACTAAATGCTAACGAGGGCCATTCAACTTAACGGCTAGTTGTTTGATAATAAAGTGTTGTGATAGTAAACTGACGTGTGAAGTAATTAAGGACAACATTGCCTAATTTTGTAAATAAATGAAACTGATTTTTTAAACTTTATCTTCATTTCTTCTCTTTTGGTGCTACGTAGCATATTATTCCGCTTGTGATAAAAACGTAGTCTTCGATGTTCATTAAAGATTGCAACTTGGCTATCAACAATGACATTCATTGCTGAGTGTTGACGATGTTAGTATTTATTTGATAAGATGTAGCGTTGCATTTCGTACTTGATTATTTTATTGCTAAACGTTATGCAAAAATAACTGCTGTAATCATAATGGTTTCCATTAATCACAACCGAAATGAAAGCAAACAATGGCAGAAAGTGGGACACAAAATATGTAATTTTATTATGTCATACGGCACAATATCAGCTGAGCGGAAACACAAATGACGTGTAATGTAGGCCGACTGCTCCCCAACTCGACAACGAGCGAACCAGTCGACTATTACATTCAAACTGTATTCTTCTCATCGCGACCCTCATGGAAATAACTTACTGATAGAAAGTCGCAACCTAATTTATCGATGACATGAAAATCATTATGATTGAAGTTTTAATGGAGTTCTCAGATGTCGTTTGTTTGTGAGAATCTGTAATAACTTGCATCAATATCCGCGCTGACAAGTTGATGGATGTGAAGTCCGGGGGTGGGGGATTGCTCGTATCGTTCGACTGCTCCTTTCATAGCGAATTAGGCAATTAAAACTTAAATTCTTGTTCTATAACAAGGCCGATGAGGACAGTAATATTAGTCTATTTAAATATTTTGTAAGACGGGAGGTGTCCGCGGTCCCTCCCTCCTTTTCCACCCCCTTATACCATCCTTTATGCCCACATTATAGAGTGAGCTCCTTGTTTTGTCCAAATCATTTCACATTGTTGCCGGAAACTGCATCTGGGCATTTGGGACGCGATGTTTTCAAGCGCTGCTGAACTTTTTTGTCTCTACAAGAATGTTTCAGAATGGGTACGCAATTAAACGTTAATTATATTGTAAATGCGTTTATGATGAGCACAGAGAAAGCTCCGTGCTCACAGCTTTCTAGTTTTTAGTACGAGATTGATGGCTTTTAATTTTCTGTCTTACATTATGAAAGCTAGTGAACTCTTATTAGATTCATCATTACAAGGCTAGTCGATAAACTATTTTGATGATCAGAAATTAACGTTCACCATACACGAACTGTACGTTGCCGCCACAAATACTGTCTTTATAGGTCAGCTTCTAAATGTGCTGCTAGACATCATAGTACGGCGTCCAGAGTGAATTCCTCGCTGTCTCGTAGTGTCTTAATTAAAACGTCAGTCCGAGAGCGGCGCGGCGGAGGGGCGAGGCGAGGTCGAGTTCCACAGTTCATTATTTAATGAGGGTGACCTCCTATCTCTCTATGCTTGTCCGAGAGTATTTCATCCCAGTTTATGTCAACGGATAATTTAGTTAAAAGTTCAATCTTACACTGCGTTGTTACTATAATGTAAAGTTGAGTGCTCGAGTTGAGATTATCTGGGTATGATACAACTAAACGTAAGCGAAATGTTTTCATTTATCTGACTACATACAGAATTGTTTTGATAAAATAATTATAATCCCATCCATCGGAATTTAATCATAATAACGAGATCTTGTGTCGGGCTATCGTCGCAGACAATGGTGTGATGTTCTCACGGCGCGACGCTGACTTCGCGCTGGCAGGCGGAACATCAAGGACACGCCGCACGCTGTACAACGCATGCTGTCTGACACACAACTGCTTCAAAACATATAAACTGTATTGATATCAAACAATTCTAAAATTTGCCATAGTCTGGTATTCGTAGGTAAATGCATAGTTATTGTTTAAGCAGTAGCGAGTCCATGGCCAACAGTTCTCCGGGCAAATAGTCGAATGTAGCGTACGCGGCGCCCCCACGTGCAAGTGGGCGCGCGACATCCGACCTGCTCGCATCAATTGCCTCGCACCTTGAACTCATTGCTAAATCAATCTTCTGCCTACGGATACGTGCTTAACATGGGACAATTTGCAATAATCATACAATACACTTATTTTTCATTGCTTGATAACGAGAGAAAGTTGTCTGTTGCCAGTTGTATCAGGATCAGTAAGTACGGACAGAAAGTATATCAGGTGCATGCGTACTCCCTCATGTGTGACCCACGGGTCGGCAACCACTCGCTGCAATTGCCGCAATGGATGCGTGACCCCGCCCTCACAATTATCTCCGTCGCCTCTGATTTACAAATTGATTGAACGAAAATTCTCATGCAGAGTCAACCTGAGATAAATTACAAAGTACAAGAAACGTAATTTAATACCGTACAAACTGTAATAGAAATTAGTTTACGACGTCATTTGTAGATGCGATAAAAACGCCATTAGCTATGAACTCTGGTGATCTCCGAAGTGGCGCGATGCTGCGCCTTACAGAGAGTCGTATGATTGACACAACGGACGGACAATTCGCTTTATAATAACGATCGCATTACACTTTCATATCGCCGCGTCCCGCACTGCGCCTTTCTAACGGCAACGTCTTACCATCGCTCCGGACAATACCTCTTCATAGTTGCACTTCGAGATCCAATTCCACTTAGCGTCCATCTCTATGTCACATTTTTTTGTATAGAACATATTATACTCCACACGAATAACACTAATGACTCGCTCCATGTTCACTGACGAGGCTTGCTATTGTCAATTGGACAGATTTCGGTCATAATGACATTTAGATGGTTCGAACATTTCAACGTTATTACGCCGAGATCTTATAACAAGCTCAAAGAGCGGAAGAGCTAATATCAGCCGATTTCTTGCTTTATAATAGTCTGCATTAAATATACAACATTGCGGACGGTGAAGTTTTACCATAGAAAGTTTCATAAAGCAATTGCTAAGCCGATATCTCGTGAAAGTGTCTCGAATTATTGCATCGAGCAAGACTTTCCTTGCAGGGGAGGTAATCGATACTCATCTAGCTTTCAATTGTATGTTCTGTGCCGGACTTGTCATGTCGCATGTCGCATGTCGGTTCACGACCGGTTCGATTCCGCGCCGCAGACATTACGACCGCAGATATTGATACGTTTGTTGTCCATTCACATTCCACTTGTAAAAGTGAACTATCAGAAACCAGCTTTTATTATACTTACGGAATCGCCAAGAATCCACAATTTAAATTGCCAGCTTTAATGATCTTAACACGCAAAGCATTAAATTAATATGAAACTGCATTTTAATTAGATCCTAAATCTACAGAATCGAGGTTATTTAAAATTCGTTTTATGAGTCATCAAAGACAACTCAAATGTTTGGCAAAACGACACGAGAGTGACAAATACAAGATAATAGACAGACGGACGGAGACAGATTATTACTCGTATTATTGCTTTTACAATTTTTAATTGTCCAATATTTAATTTTTGAGAGTATTTGTATTCACGAAGAATTTAATTGTTAACTGGTACAGTAACAATTTGTTAAATCTGATCACTTTGTTATTCCAAATGAAACAAAATTTCTTCAACTAGTTTTCATGACGTCCACTAATACAGTTTAATCGATGTTGTAACATAGCTCTGCTTCACTGTAACCATATTTTTGTTCAGATAATAAGCATGTGTATATTTGGGAGTGCTCTCAGAGGTCGGAGTCTCGGAGCTCGAGTGCGATTGCCTCTCTCAATTCGATGGCTCTTACGCAACCGGCTTTTGATCGCGGCCGCCAACAAACCGGAGACTGTGGATTTTTGTTCACAATCGCTCGCTTTGATCCGTCGCTGACAATATGTGGGTCAAGTTCACCTCGGTATCTCGTCTCATAAATTTAGAACTTACGTCATTTTATAAACATTTATATGTTAATTTAAAACGGTTTCAAGTTTAGGTCAGTGCGTGTTTTATTGAGGAAATTACTTTCAATTAATAATATGCTTTATCGAAGACATAACAACGATCAATATCTTTTTATCTTATCTTTACTTCTATATTTATAAAAATAGTAATCATTGTTACTATGTTCTATTCGTGCCTGAACAAATAGACTGGCTCGAAAATAGGACGTTCTGGGGACTCTAGTTACGTACGTAATTAAAAGATTAGTTAGTAACAAATAATTTGCGATAATCAAAATTCGATCTCCCGTAGTTGTGTAGCAAATTGATTCTATCGGAAGCTGTCAGTTTTGGGTCTAGATAATGATCTTCGACACGCGAAATGAGTTTCTCTGGCTGCAGTAATTGACGTCCATCATTATGGCCAACAAACGGCAACCTCGCCGGCCTATTGTTCTCACCTCACCCCGTCCCGCGCGCCTCTCCCCTCGCCAACCACTCTCGGCTCGCTGTGAGGTTTCTTTCACGTTCAGGTTTTAAATCATTTCCTAGATCTCTACTCGCGATATATCATTTAAAATAAAAGTCTGCGCGCTCTGGCGGTCTACTCTACAAATTATAATGATAACGTCCTTGTCGGCGCAGCGGCCCGCGCCCCGCGCCCCGCGCTCTTGACACAAGTGTCGCTGCACAGACACAAACAGCATGTAGATATGTTGAAATATTAGTCACCAATGACCTTCCTATAACTACGTACTTTCTATTCCATTATACTTGAAACTGGTCTGTTTGCAAATTGATTGCATCATTCTTTAATTATACTTATTCATGTAATTGTAACTAATTTCCTTCTAAAATTTCATTTGTACAAAATGAAATACAAACGTATTTTTCACATTAAATGCTATGTGCTATAAATAATTTTCCGCTATGAATATTTCAATTGGACACTCGCAACTCGAGTTGATATTTTCATATGTGTATTCAGTATCGCTGAGTCAGAATTGCAAATCTGATAATTCGGTCGTTGAAGCCAAAAAATAGTACATGACCTCGTGATGATGCGAGTCACGTCCAGTACGTCTCTGCGGTCTGTTGACTCACGCGCCTCATACGCCTCATGCGCCTCACACTTTTACATAAAAAGTTTCTATTGGATTCCCGTACATCTATTTCCTAACCGGAATAAACGAAAGGACATGTATGTATGTTAATAACCATGCGACTTTGATAATAAATAATTTATTTGTACATATTTTCACATAGAATATGCATAATCATAACAGTGGTTATGCAAACAGAATACAAATATCAAGATTTGATTTGAATATAATGTTTGCCGCTAGGGGGCGCAGAAAGTGGAGCAGAGCCGAGGTGCACTTAGTGCAGTGAGTGCAGCATTGCGGAGTGACCTGGTGCTGGGCGGGTCAGGGGATCAATGCTCGGCCGCCGACCCCGACACAGGCTTACTCCGCAACCCCTTGCCCTCTCTAACTGCAACGGCCGTATAGACTTCAAATTATTTTTTTCGAGAATATGCTCATTGCCGCAAACGTTTTACATTCAAACTGTGTAAATATGAATATCGCGTCGCGTAATAATTCATCTGCTTTTGGGATCTGTGTCAATACGTTATTTGTGCTTACTTGATATTGAACGTTTCCTGATCAGACACTTGCTAAATATGTGTCCTAAAGCACTGTATGATATTGAACAGCTCCAACAACTACGTTACTTGATTAAAATTTACCGGTGCGTTGATATAATTAACTGTATTTATGAATACGTAATTATGTAGAGAACAGTAGACAACGGTGACTGAGTCACCGCATTGAAGCGGGCGGAGGTGAGGGCGGTGGGGGCGGGGCGGGAATTATGTCATCGACTGATGTTTTATTTAAACCACGTGCCATAAATTACAACTTAATTATGAGCAGTACTTTTAAAGCGACACGGTCATTGCCGATGTAGATAGCTTTTTTATACACGCACGTTACCGACTGTAACATTTATCCTGAATTTGTACTCGGATATGGAAAGTGTAAGATGCAAGAACTTGCTCAATGAAAAAGTTAAAAGGACTTGTATGAAGTATGTGATCATATAATTCTAGAAAGGAGTTCGACAGTCGCGATGTGTGTCTTTGATGTTGGTTGGCTTACGTTCAATAATCGTCGACTTACAACGTGTAAAGTCCGGCGACAATCGGCAGTGCGGTGCAGTATCAGGGGGTATGTCGGCGGCAGACAGCGCGGCAGCAGCGGGCAGCAAGCAATAAGGAGCGAGGTCGTCGACCCGGAACCCGCGCCATTTGCCAAGCTGTGCCTCTGTTTGCTCAAACCTCATTTAAAGTTACTACTTTTTGTAGCCACTTTTTATCTTGATCATTTTAGAGGACTTTTATAACGGTATGTCAGGCATGTTATGTCAACAAGCTGTTTTAAATGTCTATAGCTTTAGTGATTAAACGAAGAAGCATACATGCATTTAACCCATTAAAAATATTGGCCAGTCAAACTTTACTACTCTCTAAATATCTGCATATTCGATCAAAAATATGTAAAAGTGTATAGTCCCCGAATCATTGTTCCTTTGTCTCGGTTCCATAATTATGCGTGATTTATGCAAAACATGTTTTGTTCAAACGTGAAAACTGTTATTAAGTAAACCGTTGTTAAGTAAACGCAATAAACGCAGGCGAAGCTGAATGGTATAGAACAACAACCGGCGCATATAGCAGTAATAAATGCATACCGCAATTTTCTACATGTCTCTATTTTTGCAGTAGCGCGGAGGCGAAAGTTCTTTACTACTCGTATTTATGGAAACTATACAACATATGTAACTCACGCCCGTAACCAACACTGGGTAGGCAGAGTTTGTGAATCATCATCATCATCATCATCTCAATTGTCCTTTATGTCTTGCCTCTGTGTATACAGAGGGATGTTGTGTATGCGTGTGATAACATGTTTGCTTGTCTGTTTTCAGGCAAGGTTGTGTGCGGCGCGTGCGGCGGCAAGTGCAGCGGCGAGGTGCTGCGCGTCACCGACAAGTACTTCCACACGGCGTGCTTCACGTGCCGCGCATGTTCCGCCTCGCTCGCACGCGGCGGCTTCTTCTGCAAAGACGGACACTACTACTGCCCACAGGTACACTGCGACAAATGTCACTGACGGCTCATCTGACTTTACTCACCAATTGACTACTACCTAATACTAATGATTTCCTCAGCATAATACCAATACTCATCAATATAGTTATTTTCGTTAAATTGTTCACCGCAAGTTGTGCAACTTGTGTCATAAATAAACAGACTTTTAGATTATAATCCACGCGCATTAACGAGTTGGCAGTCTACAGTGAGGATGAGACTTGTAAATAATGCTAAGCTCATTTCAGTATCGTGTCGTATGTTTAATAGCAGTATAATGTGTGTTCGCAGGACTACCAGCGCGCGTTCGGCACGCGGTGCGCGGCGTGCGGCCAGTACGTGGAGGGCGAGGTGGTCAGCGCGCTCGGCAACACCTACCACCAGAAATGCTTCACATGCGCGCGCTGCAAGTCCGTATCCACTACTCTCTAAAGATTTCAGTATTGATGAGATATTCTTGGCACATTTCGATGTCGATGTTTTTGTCGACCACTACATTAAGACGGCGCAGGTCATTCGTCTACTTGTTTTTGTCGCCGCTATGTATAAGTCTAATAATAAAGTAATATTCGAAGTCATGTTCCGCTTAACATATGTCGTCTGGAAAATATTCGGGCTGGAAATGGCCTGCTCTATTTTCATACGCAATTATTGAGAGTCCCTCGTGTGGTGTTCCAGACGCGCGTTCCCGTCGGGCGAGAAGGTGACATACACGGGGTCGGAGGTGATCTGCGGCGGGTGCGCGGCGCCGCAGCGGCACACGGCGCGCGCCGCCGCCTCCCCCGCCTCCCCCACCACACCGGCCTCCCCCGGCTCCCCCGGCTCCCCCGCCTCGCCGCGCTCCCCCGGCTCGCCCGCATCCCCCGACAGAGATGACGTCGACCAGCGCCAGCCGGACCCCAATGGTGAGCTCTACGCAGTACACATTGCCGACGGATTTATTACGTTTTCGAGGATCAAATAGGAATACTTTAGCGTTATTGTCAATACTCAAGTTACATGATGATGGATGTTGAAATGTATTTGTATGAAGTATATGATTAGTGTTGTCCGCCGAGCGCTCGCGCCATCCGGCCCGGCAATTGGCGGGGGGCGCGCGCGCATTGTGCGGCACGCTACGAGTACACACTTCACATAATTGTCCACTTTGTATGTATGTATGCATGTATGTATGTATGTATGACGAATAGATATCGATAAAGTGTTGACGATCAGACGAAACGTCAAGTTGTGGTATCTCGCCGTTCAGGGCATATTCGTGTTGATCTGTGGGGCTATATTTGTAAAATGGTTAGTTTGAAGCTGTGTGCTATCTAAGTCAGCTAAGTTGCGCGGCGGCTTGTGTTGCAGACTGCGCGGGCTGCGGTCAGGAGCTGTCGGAGGGGCAGGCGCTGGTCGCACTCGACAGGTCAGCTTAACTCATATTATCGCTAGATTTATGTTAATGTTCATCATTCCTCTTGCAGAGACATTTTCTATTTAAATGTGTAAATTACGAAAAATTGGATTATATGTATTTAATATGCTTTGATTGGTATGTAAATTTAATTGACCTTGTGCGCTATAAATGGATTAAGTGACGTGTGTGTCGTGTCGTGTCGCCGCACACGATACGATGACCAATTGTCCGACTAATTGATGGCACTTTGGGCCAAGCGATTTGTTTACATGCTATCGATTGTCTGTTAACATGGTCGATTACCAAAAAAAAAACTATTGTTGCTTGTATCACTACATAGAAACATTTTTAAATAAATTAAATTACAATTTCAAACTCATAAATGTCTAAGCAAGTTTTTCTAACACTACAATAAAACTGTAGACTTGCGCTAGGACATGGCGACAATAGTGCGATGGCGGTATGTCGGCCGCCGGTGGTCAGTTGTGGTCAGTGGTGGTCAGT